>NC_134687.1:511221191-511570774 GCF_050947455.1 Rhinoderma darwinii
CTAATATTGTTCCTTCCCTTCTGAGTCTTGCTGTGGGTCCAAACAGCAGTTTATTACCACATATGGCATATTGCTGTATTTAGGACAAATTTCTTTACAAATTTTGGGGTGATTTTTCTCCTTTATTCATTGTAAAAATTAAACATTTCTATGTTTTTTCAGAAAAAAGTAGATTTTCATGTTCACGGCCTAATTCCACTAAATTCAGTAAAAAAAACTTTGGGGTCAAAATGCTATACCCCTAGAAAAATTCCTTGAGTGGTGTAGTCTTCAAAATGGGGTCACTTTTGGGGGGTTTCCACCGTTTTGCTCCCTCCAGGGCGTTGCAAACGCGACATGGCTCTGAAAACCAATCCAGCACAATCTGCGCTTCAAAATCCAAATCCTTCCCTTCTGAGCTCTGCCGTGGGTCCAAACAGTAGTTTAGTACCACATATTGCTGTAATCGGGAGAAGTAGCTTTACAAGTTTTGGGGTGCTTTTTATTCTTTATTCTTTGCAAATATTATTTTTTTTTATATTTTTTCAGAAAAAAAGTAGATTTTCACTTTCACAGGCAAACTCCAATAAATATAGCAGAAGACCTGTGGGGTAAAGATGCTAACTATACCCCTAAATAAATTCCTTGAGGTGTGCAGTTTCCAAAACTGTGTCACTTTTGGGGGATTTCCACTGTTTTGGCACCACAAGACCTCTTCAAACCCGACATGGTGTCTAAAATATATTCTAAAAAAAGGAGGCCACAAAATCCACTAAGTGCTCCTTTGCTTCTGAGGCCGGTATTTCAGTCCATTATCACACTAGAGCCACATGTGGGATATTTCTAAAAACTGCAGAATCTGGGAAATAAATATTGAGTTGCATTTCTCTGTTAAAACCTTCTGTGTTACAGAAAAAAAATGTATTACAAATGAATTGCAGCAAAAAAAATAAAATTTGTCAATTTCCCCTCTACATTGCTTTAATTCCTGTGGAACGCCTAAAGGGTTAATAAACTTTCTGAATGCTGTTTTGAATACTTTGAGGGGTGCAGTTTTTAATATGGGGTGATTTATGGGGTCTATCTAGTACATAAAGCCCTCAAAGCCGCTTTAGATCTGAACTGGTCCCTGTAAAAATAGCCTTTTGAAATTTTCTTAAAAATGTGAGAAAATGCTGCTAAAGTTCTAAGTCTTGTAAAGTCCTAGAAAAATAAAATAATGTTCAAAAAACGATGCAAATATAAAGTAGGCATATGGAATATGTGAAATAGTAACTATTTTGTGTGGTATTACTATCTGTTTTACAAGTAGATACATTTAAAATTAGAAAAATCAGAATTTTTGCTAATTTTCTCTAAACTGTTTTTCACAAATAAGCAATGAATTTATTGACCAAATTTTTCCACTAACAGAAAGTACAATATGTCATGAGAAAACAATCTCAGAATCGCTTGGATAGGCAAAAGCATTCCGGAGTTATTACCACATAAATCGACACATGTCAGATTTCCAAAAATGGGGCTGGTCCTGAAGGCCAAAATGAGCTCGGTCTTGAAAGGGTTAAGGCCCATAGTAGGCTGCATCTTGAAGGGGTTAAGGGCATTTTACACAGGCCAATGATCGGGCAAGCGAGCGTTAATATGAATGTTCCTTCCAGATCATTGCCCTGTGTAAACAGGACAACTATCAGCCAATGACCGAGCAAACGCTCATTCATCGGTTGATCAGCTCTTTAATGCTGCCAATAAAGTGGTCACTCGCTGGCGGCACATCTACTTGCATGGCAACTAACGATCATAGTAATGATAGTTTGTCTACATTCATACCGATCAGTGCTCCTTGTGACTGGAGCAAATGAGCACCGATCGATGTGGGGGTTAGGGTTGCCACTTTTTTCACCAAAAAATATCAGCCAAGATTAAAAAAGGGACGTGGTTTTTGGGGGGGGGGGGTGGCTTAACACTGATTCTGATTTTCCACTTCAATCTTGGAATTATTCACAGTTGCTCAAGACTGTTTACATTTACTTTACATATGATATCAGCAGTGGCGGATTAAGTAGATTATAGGCCCTGGGCTGTTCTACAAATTTGGGCCCCCCTTCCCCACCCCTGCCCTTTCACGCCATGCCTATAGTCAAAGTCGTCTTTCTGTGCTAGCAGGTTTAATTCTGTTTAACCCTTTAGAGACACGGCCAATCTTCATTTTTTCATTTTCGTTTTTTCCTCCCCGCCTTCCAAAAGCCATAACTTTATTTTTTCCTCGACATAGTCGTGTAATGGCTTGTTTTTTGCGGGACAAGTTGTAGTTTTTCATGGCACCATCTATTGTACTGCATAATGTACTTGGGAGCTGAAAAAAAAAAAGTGCCATTAAATGAGCAAAAAAACGGCTATTATGCCATTTTAGGGGGGCTAGTTTTTACTTCGTCCATACGGCTGTAAAAACTACATGTTCACCTTATTCAGCGGGTTGATATGGTTACAGTGATAATAAATGTATATGTTTTTTTATGTTTTACTACTTTTATATTTAAATAAAACTATTCGCTAAAAAATATTTTTTCCGTTTCGCCATCTTCTGAATTGGGCAACTTTTAGAGCTTATTTTTTGTGGGACAAACTGTAGTTTTTACAGATACCATTTTGGGGTACATGCAAACTTTTTGATCACTTTTTATTCTATTTTTTTTTTTAGAGCTAAGGTGACCAAAAAAACCTGTAATTTGGGTGTTTATTTTGTTTTGTTTTTAATGGCGTTCACCGAGCGGGTTAAATAATGCTATATTGTGATAGTTCAGACTTTTATGGATGTGGAAATACCAGTTATGTTAACTTTAAATGTTTTCTAACATTGCTTTTAGGGAAAAAATGGGAAAATAGTTTTTTTTTTGAGCCTTTAATATTTTTTTTTTTGGACAACCTTTAACTGTTTTTTACTTTTTTTACTCCCCCTGGGGGACTTGAACCAACAATCATTGGATCATTTGCATGATATACTGCAATACTAAGGTTCCCCTGATCTGCCTTCTTTCTGCTCCTATTTAAACCCTGCCTTTGAAAAAGCTGAACAGAAGCCTGTAAAAATTACAATACACTGTGATACATTACTGAAGTGATGAATGAGTAAAACGTATACATTTTATTTCATAACTCTCTAAAAACAGGGGTACAGTCACCACTGTGAAAAGCCCACCATGTGCATTAAAAACGTATTAAACACATACTCCAATTCCTGGTTCATTTGTGAACCCTCTCTAACTGGGTATACTTGAAAGATACAAATATGGGATCAGCATTTCAAAATTGGTGTAACAGTGGATTAGACCCTAAAACACACCAGAGCCTGCAGTTACCGCTCCTAAATCACATGGTGCTAGGGTGAACAACAGTGCCACTGTCACCTACGCTATGATCCCTCACTAACCTGAACCTAGGCGTTTCTATACATATATTTCATCAGGGGTCTGTAACTTGGTCATTCTGGCTAGGGTGCCAGCGATATTCATTCATTAGCAGATATTCTGCTGTACAATACGGAAGCGTGCACGCATGGATGTCAGCGGCACGCTTCACTCGGGACCCAGAGTTGATATAGCTAATACTCCTCCCCCCGGGCTTCGGCAGTGCACTTCGAAACAGCCAATCACAATGGCCCACCTCATTCGTGACGTCTGACCATGTGACTCCCGGCCGTCAGTTGACGTACCCGGAAGTAACATCGACAACATCAACCGAACGCGCAGGCGCAGTGGGAGGCTGTAAGCGCATCTCCTTACTGCACATAAACCCATTCTCATCAGGGATAGAGTATGATAATAACATTAGGGTAAATATTGCGGATCAGCTCAAAACCGCAACTCAGCTGCCGTAGATAAAGCACCTTCTCTGTAAATACACTTTGCATGGATGAATAAGCGATATTCATATTTGTCATACTTTAGAATCTGAAACACTTATTTAGAAAGGAAAGACTATACCTGTTAAACAATAAATGGTGTACTGCAAGTAACTGTATAATATCCAGGAATGACAGCTACACACACACTTTGACAACCATAAGTTGTAACATTGAGATATCTATTTAAATAAAACAGGTATAGTTTGTTTGCTCATTTAGACCTTCAGGCTGTACGCAAGCCAGTCTATAGATCCACTGGGCCTCTTTACGCAGAATAAGATTGTCCCAGTCCCCTCCCCGTTTTGGAGGACGTACCAGTTCAATTGCCTGGAATTTTAAGCATTCTGCTCTGCCCTGATGTTTTGCATGTACATGTTTGGATATGGGAGTATCTCTTTCATTTGTAACATCTCCAACATGTTCTCTAATCCGGAACTGCCGCACCGTTTTGCCCACATAATTCATGAATGGTTGGTGAATGGCCACCATGTCCCAACAAGGCTGCGACGTCAGCAAGGAGGTGGCGGAGTCATGTGTTGGGCTGGAATCATGGGGAGAGAGCTGGTAGGCCCCTTTAGGGTCCCTTACGGTGTGAAAATGACCTCTGCAAAGTACATAGAGTTTATGACTGACCACTTTCTTCCGTGGTACAAAAAGAAGAACCGTGACTTCCGTAGCAAAATTATCTTCATGCATGACAATGCACCATCTCATGCTGAAAAGAATACCTCTGTGTCATTGGCTGCTATGGGCATAAAAGGAGAGAAACTCATGGTGTGACCCCTATGTTCACCTGACCTCAACCCTATTGAGAACCTTTGGAGCATCCTCAAGCAAAATATCTATGAGGGTGGGAGGCAGTTCACATCAAAACAGAAGCTCTGGGAGGCTATTCTGATATCCTGCAAATATATTCAAGCAGAAACTGTCCAAATACTCACAAATTCAATGGATGCAAGAATTGTGAAGGTGATATCAAAGAAGGTGTCCTATGTTAACATGTAACTTGGCCTGCTAAGTTTTTTTTGATTGAAAGAGCTTTTGATTTCTGTAAATATGACCTCCTGATGCTGCAAATTCAACAAATTACCATTTTAGTTCTCTTTACAACCTTTAAAATGTTTTGATCTCTGTTGTGCATAATAATTTGAAACAGTGCATTTTGAGTTTTTTACTTCTAAAAAAAATCTGTTATCATTAGGAGATTTGTTCAATAAAATTTGCATTATACTCCAACGGTTGATGGCTTGAAGATTATACTGACTGTCATTTGCATCGACTATTTAGGAAAATCAGCGAAAAATAACATTTGCATAATAATTTGGAACGCGGTGTATAGTTATCGATACACATAGTGATAGTACAGTACATGTGATTCATATCAAAGGTGATGAAAAAGAATGCACAATGTAGATTAGAAATATAATCAAATATTTGGGGAAATATTGTATATATGAGGCCCAGATGCTCAATTGAATTTGTCAAGTTTGAACTGTCTGAGTGCAAATAATGGTGAAATTATGCTGCAGTGTGCCCTGCTTTTCCACTAGGGTTAAAGGTTGGGCTGATTTCTAGTATTTTGCAATTAAAAGTGCTGCGGCTACTGGAACATGGCTAACCATAATACGATACGTTGTAGGGATAATGTCTGATTGAAGAAAGCAAAGGGCTAAATAAGGGAGCCGTGAAATCACCTTTCCTACTAATTTTGATATACATTCGAAAAATTTCCTCAAAAAGAAGAGACTAGGGGGCAGGTCCACCACATATGATATATGATAAATGTTTCCTCTCCAAAACACATCAGGGTAGTTGGGTTCAGATCTGTGGAGGGTGACAGGGGTTAGATACCATCTTAGGGTTATTTTTTTGGCGGCTTCATAGATTTCCATACCTGTTCCATATTTTTTTTATGTCAGAATAGCCTTTTGCCATTTTGAGGCAGAAAAGGTCCTGAACCAATCACCTTTCCACTTTACCTTGAGCAGGATTTTTTACAAATTGCTAGGGAAGAAAAGGAATTATAAAATACCTTTAATGGATTTCTGATAGATCTAAATAAAGGAGACAACACCCAGAAAAAAGTGTGGGGAGGGTGGATTGACCAGCTTGGTAGGAAATCCCCATTTATATTTGACACAACGGTACCTTGGGTTCTGGTGATGTGCGCGAGTTGTCTCCTTTGCTGAATAGTAGCAGCAGACAAGTCTATGAACATAAAAATGTGAGCAGATAGGTCAGGAAGGGGGGACGATTTGCATGCCACATCCTGTGACTTAGGCTTGGGTATTTTGTGAGCCCTGTCCATTGTAAGCACCCTAGGTTTCAATGAAGGGACTTATTGTTTACATAGCTAATGAAGATAGCGAGTAAGGTCTACAGGCAGGATAGATTCAGGTATGCCTCTAAACTTAAAGAGGCTCTGTCACCAGATTTTGCAGCCCCTATCTGCTATTGCAGCAGATAGGCGCTGCAATGTAGATTACAGTAACGTTTTTATTTTTAAAAAACGAGCATTTTTGGCCAAGTTATGACCATTTTTGTAGTTATGCAAATGAGGCTTGCAAAAGTCCAAGTGGGTGTGTTTAAAAGTAAAAGTCCAAGTGGGCGTGTATTAGGTGCGTACATCGGGGAGTTTTTACTACTTTTACTAGCTGGGCGCTCTGATGAGAAGTATCATCCAGAGACACAGACACTCTCCGATCTTATCGCCGGGTGTCGGTGGGAGAGAGAGGGAGCTCCCTCCCTCTCTCCAAAACCACTCAGATGCGGTGCACGCTATTCAGCACCGCATCTGAGGGGTTAAACGGGTGAGATCGATACTAATATCGATCTCACCCAGTCGAGTAGGGACGCCCCCAGCCCTCAGCTACCAGATTTGACAGTTCCCTGCTCTGTTTACTTATTTCGATGCCGTGACGTAAAAAGTCTATGGCATCGGAATAAGGCCCGTAGAAACACTATGGGGCGGTCACTAACGGGTTAAGGGTCTGATTTTGTTTGTACACGCTTCCTGTAATTGTAAAGTGCTGCGGCACATGTTGGCTCTTTATAAATAAAGATTTTTATTATGATAATTACAGTGAGACAATCAAATATCCATGTTCTGTAGTAACTTGTTAACCTGGTCATTTACATTTGTTACTCAGCATGTGTATGTTTCATGTATGCTAAGATAGGATCTGTGCGTATGGGGGATTGCAGTTGACAATGAAAGGGTCGCTGTCAATCAAGTTAAAAGTCTATTAATTGCAATAAAAAAATTTACAAGTGCTTATCCATTATGCACAACTTGCAGCATATAAATAACTCAAACACCTGGCCTGTCTGGGCACTAAATAAGCAGCAGGTTTCCTCACCTAGGAGGCCATACTGCAGGAAGAAAGAGTTCTGGGTAAGTATGATTTACTTATTTTTTCCTGAGTTGCGATTTTTGGGGCGGAATCGCAGTGTTTACGCCGCAAAAGTCACAACACATGGCTTTCTGTTGCGGGTGTTGCATCCCCATTGAATACAATGGGGAAAACCTGCAACAGAAAATCAACTAAAATGCAGCATAAATTGACATGCTGCGGAATCAATTTATTAATGTTTACACTGCTGTTTTTTTCTGCAACGTGGGCATGAGATTTTCTGAATCTCATCCACTTTGCTGCTACTGTAAATGCTGCGTAATTTCCGCACAGAATTCCATTGCAGAAATTCTTCAGCGTTTACGCTACGTTGGAGCATGGCCTTACGGTTCAGCAATGAGCCCAGTAGCTTCATCTGAGCTAACTGGGCTGCGGTCACGCCCATACTGGAGTGGGGAAGGGAATGACAGGTCCCATTACCAATCCTATCTGCCATTGCATAGAAAGTCAGTCCCAGAAAACACATTTTCAAAAGTCTTAGCAAACTAGGTTTGCTGAGGAAACCCATCTTTCCTGGAATCTTTTATCTTACCCATCTTAAACTGAGATACACCCCCTCCAGTACTTTTCCTGCTGAGGGCTTACAACTCACATATAAAAGTTAGTCTATGTTCATGCATGCGTCTGGGCTTTCAGTTGTTATGCTGAGTCAAAGGAGCAGAACAAGGGAAAACCGGAAGCAATAGTTCTGTTACACCACAGACACCACCAGCGGCCGACTGAACCCATCGACTTTAATGGGTTCTGTTGGCTTTCCATTGCGGCGTCCGTGGTTTTACCGGAAACAATAGCGCAGCATGCATGCAGCCCCTAACTGAACCTCCAACGCAGATGTGAACAGAGCCTAAAGGCCCTTTTACACTGGCCGACACTCAGCTGGTGCAGCGTGTGCCGATCAACGAGACATCGTTTATCGGCGCTTGCTTGCTCCTGTCACACTAAGGATGGGGACGAGCGATGGGGATCACTCGTCCCCATACATTATCATCATGTCGGCAGCGCGTCTGCCTGTTTACACAGGGAGATGTGCTGCCGGCAACGATAGTCTTTTAGTTTTTTAAAACGATATGATCAGCAGATGATCGAGCGTTTGTCGGTCATTTGCTGATCGTTCCCCTGTTTTCACAGGACAATTATCGCCAATGAGTGTTATATTAACGCTCGTCTGCCTGATAATCGTATAGTGTAAAACCCCCTTAAGGATATCCTTATTACCCTTTCTTCTAATTCACTTGTAAGGTAAATTCTCCTGAGGTATCAGTCTAAAGTGCCCTTAGGTTATGATTAGCCGACCATTTGGCATGCACCTGGCAGATATACATCGGTATACCAATGCCTCAGTCGTAAAAAAAAAATAAAAAAAACAAAAACAAACATATGAACTTATCGAAGTCAGACTGCGGTGAGGTTAAAACAAAAAAATATTTTGTGTTCTTAAGGACAAAATAATCTGCATCTTTAAATCCTGTGAAATCTAGTTGTAAAATAATATATTTTTGTGTTAATGTTATTGATAATGTCATGTTTATGAGAAATTAAATGTATATTATTTGGAAAGCTCATTTTAGAGAAATGCCTACAATAAAATAAGCAGAGACATCTCATTTCTTTAACTAAGACTTGATTCTGGATTTAAACTGATTAATTTAATACAAAGTACTCCCCTCAACTCTTACAACGGGGAAATGAATTTTCAGAGGAAGAGATCTTTTGATGTAACATAAATTACATACTTTAAAATTAGTAATATATATCTTTGACTTGGATGAGCTAAACCAGAGCTCCCAGAACATTACTTAAAAGGAACAAGTCTCATGACATTGAAAAAAAATTGAAATTTTTGTACCTTGAATTAATTTTGAATAATTCTTTGTAGTTTGTCAAATTACTTCAGTTATACAATGTCTTTATTTCAACAGATCACATCCTTAAACAACACAGTCTTATATTACAAACAAGAATGATAATAATTTAAGATACACAATAAAACTTTACAATGAACATTGCGATTATACAATAAATTGCTAGGTAATAGATTTTGGCGTAGCTTTTTAATGGCTCCTAACAAGAGCTTTTCTTTAATCACACTAGAGTGTATATCTTCATATGTATAACACAAAACCGTAAAATATTTGTTTTTACATATTACATGTTACAGGGGCAGACACTGACAGCAAAAGGCCCCTGTGCAGGAAATATGTCTGGGTCACCCTTCCTTTAACCCCTTAATGACCAGCCTATTTTAGACCTTAATGACCAAGCCATTTTTTCCGTTTTTCCATCGTCTCATTCCAAGAGCTATAACTTTTTTATTTTTGCGTCGACATAGCTGTATATGGTCTTGTTTTTTGCGGCACAAGTTGTAATTTTGAATAGCACCATTTTGGGACCTAAATTTACGCCGTTTATCATGTGGTATAAATAACACCATAACTTTATTCAGTGGGTTGTTGCGATTGCAAAGATACCAAATTTATATAGATTTTGTATGTTTTACTACTTTTACACAGTGAAAACATTTTTTTTTCAAAATTATTTGTTTTTGTGTCTCCATATTTTAAGAGCCATAAATTTTTATTTTTTCGCCGATGCAGTTGTATGAGGGCTTTTTGTTTGCGGGACGACTTGTAGTTTTTATCGGTACCATTTTGGAGTAGAAGCGACATTTTGATAATTTTTTATCACATTTTTTTAAGGCTGGATTCAAAGAAAACAGCAATTTTTGCATGTTTTTTTATTTTATTTTATACACGTTCACCGTGCAGGTTAAATGATGTAATAAGTTTATAGTTGGGGTCGTTACGGACGTGGTGATATCAAATATGTATAACTTTTTTACTTTATTTTGTTTTTTAATAATAAAGCAATTTGTAAGGGGAAAAAGTGGGTTTTTCATTTTTTCACAATTTTTTTTATTTTAACTTTTAATTAAACTTTTTTTAATTTTTTTACTATTCCCATTAGGGGACTTCACTATGCGATTATCCGATCGCATTTATAATACACTGCAATACTTCTGTATTGCAGTTTATTATGCCTGTCCGTGTAAAACGGACAGGAATCTGCTAGGTCATGCCAGAGGCATTTACTACAGGCAGACCTGAGGGCCTTTATTAGACCCCCGGCTGCCTTTGGAGACACAGACACAGCCGGGTGCCGGTGGAATAAGAGGGAGCTCTCTCCTTCTCTCCAAAACCACTCAGATGCGGCGCTCGCTATTGAGCGCCGCATCTGAGGGGTTAAACAGTTGAGATTGATACTGATATCGATCTCACCCGTTTGAGCAGGGATGCCCCGTGCTCTCAGCTACCTCTGCCAGCTGAGAGCAGGGAGATTTGACTGCTCCCTTCTCTGTTTATTTATTCCGATGCAGCGCCGTAAAAAGGCCTATGCATCGGAATAAAGCACGTTAGTGGCCACCGTAAAAACACTATGGGGCGCTCACTAACGGGTTAATGGCAAAAATGGCAACATCGATCGTTCATCCATAACATTAAAACCACCTGCCTAATATTGTGTGAGGCCTCCTCGTGCCGCCAAAACAGCTCTGACTAGTTAAAGTATGGACTCTACAAAACCTCTGAAGGTGTCCTGTGGTATCTGGCACCATGACACTAGTAGCAGATCCTTTATGTCCTGTAAGTTGCAAGATGAGGCCTCTATGGTTCATACTTGATTTTTCAGCACATCCCACTGATGCTCTATTGGATTGAGATTTTCTTAAATTGGAGGTCAAGCCAACACCTTGAACCATTTAAAATGTTGCTCAAACCATTACTGAACAATTCTTGCAGTGGGATAGGGTGCATTATTCTGCTGAAAGAAGTCACTGCCATTAGGGAATAACATGAAGGAGTGTACTTGGTCTGCAACAATGTTTAGGTAGTGGTAAGTGTCAAAGTAACATTCACTTAATTGCCAAGACCCAAGGTTTTCCAGCAGAACATTGCCCAGAGCATCATACCACCTCTGCCAACTTTCCTTCTTTCCATAGTACATCCTGGTACTATCTCTTACCCAGGTAAGTGACGCATACATATCCAGCCATCCACATGATTTAAAAGAAAAAGTAATTCATCAGACTAGGCCACCTTCTTCCATTGGTGAATGGTCCGGTTCTGATGCTGATGTGCCTATTAAAGACGCTTTCAGTGGTGGGCATGGGCACTCTAATCGGTCTGAGGCTATGTATCCCGAACACAGCAAGCCACAATGTACTATGTGTTCTGACAACTCTGGTTTTATAGTCAGCATTAACTTTTTCAGCAAGTTGTGCTACAGTAGCTCAGACTGGTTAGCCTTCGCACCCCACGCACGTTAATGAGCCTTGGGCACCCATGACCCTGTCGCTGGTTCAACAGTTGTCCTTTTGAAGGTATTAATCACTGCATACTGGAACCATCCAAGTACACCTGCTGTTTGGGAGTTGTTCTGACACAGTCGTCTAGACATCACAATTTTGCCCTTGTCACAGTTGCTTAGAATCATACGCTTGACCATTTTTTTTCTTGCTTCCAACACATCAATTTAACCCCTTAACGACATGTCATGTACTGGTTTCTAGGATTGTATCCAACATTGATATGAGAACTACTAGATTACAACAAATGTCTACAAAATTTGAGGAGAGAGGTTACCCTACATCACTTTTATCACAGGAATTAGATAGATCACTCACGACTAATAGGGCCACATCACCCACAAAAAAACCTAAACAGAACAGATTTCCGCTAGTGCTTACGTATCATCCGATAATACCTAAATTATACCAGAACATTCGGAGACATTGGTCAGCATTACATACTGCCTATCCTCAAATCACAGAATTTGCTAGTCCAGTGATGATGTGCTCTAAAAGATCACCTAACATTCGGGATCGCCTCATTAGAGCTGACATCGGCAGCTTTATGAGGGTCCCCAGACAAACTTTTCTACAAACCAAACGCAATGGTACCTTTCCTTGTTTACATTGTGCATGTTGTTCGAACATCATCAAGGGTGACAAGATTCAACACCCACACAACAATAGGACCTTTCCGATAAAAGGTTTTTTCACATGTGACTCCAATTTTGTGATTTATTTAATCAAATGTCCATGTGGTCTTGTCTATGTGGGTGAGACCACACAGCACATTAGGGATCGGTTGTCTAGTCACAAATCAACTATACGATGCAAAAAAACTTGGCTACCCCTTCCGGACCATTTTGAGAAATGTAATCACAATCTCTCTCAACTAAAATTCCAGGTCATCGAACAGGTACACAGACCCAGAAGGGGTGGCAACCATGTCAATTTATTAAAAAAGAGAGAATCATACTGGATACATACACTCGAGACTCTTTCACCTAAAGGCCTCAATAGAGAATATGATCTTTTTTCCTAACATTGTTCGTATTCCTGTTCATTCTCGTAGTTCCCGTTTATAATGTTATATATCTATTTCTTTCCAGGCACGCTAGGAAAACACGAGATCGATTAGATGACCAGATACAGGTACCATAAAACCGGTTCACTTCTCCTCCTTTTTTTGTTTCTTTTCTCTTTATGTTCGTATGTATGATTATACACAAATATTTTCATCTTCTTTTTCCCTTCCCTCCTTTTCTTACATACACGCTGGTTTCACCATTCTATCAGTAAAATCCATTTAAACCATATATACATTATTCACGAATTTAATATATTAAAATTATTTTGTTCCTGCATCTTTTCATTATACGGACCACTACATTGAATTTAGTCAAAAGTCAAAATGTATATACTATGTTTCTTTCATTTTCCTACTTGTGCCTTACTAGGATTATTAGAGCTCTACATTTGGTTAATGAACATATACAATTCTAATGTACTATATTGATCATCAGACCGTACCTTGCTTAGTATATCAGGATTGCTTTTAACCTCTATGATAGAGATGTCATTCACCATTATAGTAGTGTCATCCCAGCGTTTCGGACCTTCAGTGTTCACAGCCCGTAATTACGTCCATATGAATGCCCTACACCTTATCCAGCTTGTGTTCCAAGTACACAGCGTCGCTATGTGTAGTGTGCATGCGCTGAGTGCCGCTTGCGTTCCATACACCGGATATCCGGTGTTGGCGCGCTATATCAACACCTCCTTGAGAAACACAAGAAACAGACAACGTTCTGACTTGGAGCGTCTGGTAGACGCCGCTAAAGCCATACACTAAGACTACATTCAGGTATGCTCGCTCTTGGATTACCCAGTATAGTATCCTTTGCCTCTTCTTTCCTCCTATTTGTTCCATCCTGTGCACATTGTATACCGGTATTTTATGGTATGGTCTAAGGGGACATCGTAGTAATACCCCCTCCCGATATAACTTTCTTCCTTAATCGTTACCGTCATAACGTAGTGAACACAATGTTTATTTGAGAATTACATTGATTTCTCCATCCTAGATTAAGTTCTTCCTATTATGATTACTAAAAAATACTTTGTATAGGCAATACCTTTACTGCATATAATATGGATATTTACCTAAGGAAACACTTATCGGCATGTATATTGTTATAATACTTACCGTTAACATATTGTGCATATCTATTGATAATGGCCATTTTTCTACATCTTATACCATTGCTAGACATGGATTTTGCAAGTTATATTATATTATTTCTGTGCATGATTTCATTCAGTTGTTTATTGTATTTCGTTGTATTACCTTATAAGATATATGTATTATATGATTGTTTATTTTGTATCTATAGCGATTGGGAAAAAGGCCTAGGTTAGGCCGAAACGTTAAACAAAATCGCTTTAAACCATATGACGAATTCACGAATTGAATATAATAAAATTATTTTGAAAAACCACCCTCAAGGATTACTAGAGTGCTTTCAGGTTTATTTCTTGGATCTTCATTGTGGGTTTTCCAGCCCGAACCTCTACAGCACCAATACAGCGCAAATTTAAGGAGTGCATCCTTACATATTGAAATATATATGTACTGGTACGCGGCAGCCGTTAAGAGGAAGTATGGAGCGGGCTCACGGGCTGATCTCACTCCCTACACAGCAGGTGACGGCTGTGTTACACAGCTGACACCTCACTGTAACGGGCGGATTCAAAGATCACTTTGATTCCATCCATTTAACACCATAAATGCCACGGTCAATCGTGACCTCGGCATTTAAATTGTTAGAATCAGCGGGGCACCCCCTCAAACACGCAATCGCGCCCCCTGCGACACGATCGGTCGTTTATAGTGGTTGATATGGCAGGTTGGGGGCCTAATAAAGGCCCCCAGGTCTGCCATCTTTGTACTCCTTTGAAGCCCTGCCTCTGGCAGGGCTTCAAAGGAGACTGTCGGAATCTTGATATACTCCCCTAGGGGGACTAATAAAAAAAGTAAAAATCAGTTAAATAAAGATTTTTATAATGTTCCAAAAAAAAATAAAAAATTAAAAGTTGTTTTGCCTAAAGCAATGTTAATGTTAACATAACTAGTATCGCTGTGTTTGTAAAAGACAGAACTATCACAATATAGCGTTGCTTAACCGGCTCTGTGAATGCCGTAAAAAAAACAATATATGAAACATGCAAAGTGCTGTTTTTTGGTCACCTTAGCTATCCAAAAAAAGGGAATAATAAGTGATCAAAAAGTCGCATGTACCCCAAACTGGTATCGGTAAAAATTACAGCTAAATAAAAAAGTTATGGCTTTTGGAAGGCGGGGAGGAAGAAACAAAACTGAAAAACTCAAATTGTCCTGGTCTTTAAGGGGTTAAATAACTGACCGTTCATTTGGAGCCTAATATATCCTACCTCTTAACAGGAATATTATTATTTACAATGCAAAAACTGAAATCTGTGGCAAGTCCGCTGTGCTTTCGGCAACGTCTGAATTACCTATCAAATATGCAAATGTTGGTGCAGATTCGTTGCGTAATTGGCCCAAATCTGCACCAACATTTACAGCGGAAAAACTCTGCCACGTCTGGCCGTGCCCTAACACTTTAACATCATTGCAATACTTACCTGTTTTCCTTTGTAGGTAACATGACATAGACATCGCTGGACCACCAGGCACAGACATCTCAGAACCTAGACACTACTAAACCCCGCAAATTGATGGCGCCCAACAACGCCCCCACTAGCCATGGCTGAAACATAAAATTTAGATAAACCATCTCTAAGCCTCCCTCACCCCTCTAGCTTAGTCCATAGTCAATCCATAGTATGGCCATGTGAAAGTGGTCCAAATGATTTGTATGAAACTTGTTTGTACAATTTATTGAAATTAATCACTGTCTTATTGACAAGAAATAGAAGCACAGATGATGTACATTACTGAGTACTCGGTAAAGCTCAAATATCTCTTGAGACACTGTAAACAAAGCCAGGCAGCAATAACTGACAATGTTTGTAATTGGTGTGAAATTGAACAGATAAACATTACATTCCAGAACACAGAAACCCTTTTAAAACATGAAAAAGTGATCACTAGAAAAGAACTTAATATAGGCACTTCAAATGTAAAACCTTGATTTACAGAAAAAAAAGCAAAATAAAAAGTGTATAGACAGGCAGATAGACAAATAAATTTAGGCCACCTTAACATCGCATTATTGTCTTCCATTAAAGGTATACATCAGGAGAACTCACAACATATTCCTCAGAGGGAAGGCTGCAACGTATCCCACTGTATAGGCATACAGTGGGATACATTACTGAAACAGCCCCATCCTCCGCTTGCTACCCCAGGCAGAGCACCACCTAATGCTCTGCCTGTGGACTCCATCCATAGAAAAGCTTCTGATGTCACTATTCATATATGGACAGTGACGTTAGGAGCTTTCCTAGGGCTGCAGTGCCCAGGGAGAGTGCTTCCTGATGTTTCCTCTGTCTGGGGGTCTTAGCCTCCTGTGTATGCTCTGCCTTTGGACTTCGTGGATTCCCATGCGGCAGATTTTTTTTGCAGAAGTTTCTGCAATTAAAAATCTGTTCCATTCATTTGAATGGAATTTGCAGAAATCCATGTGCGTACTGCAGAACTAACCTCATTCAGATGAATTGGAACAAAATCGCAACAAAATCTGCCGCATGTGAATCCACCCTTAGACATGGTTCAGACATGGTGGATTTTCAGCGGCATTCCGCTGCGGACATGCCACAGTGGAAATCCGCAGCAAACTTATGAAGTTATGAACTTAGATGTGATCGGTAACAGCTTGATCCTGCGTGGACTCGCTATCACTGAACCTGTCACTGCTGATGACCAGTGTTTCCTATCAGGTGCTCGGCCGCGCACCTTCCACGATAAACCCGCTCACTAAACTTTAAACCCTTTGCACTGTCACGGGCAGTGGGTGGATGCAGTGGTGTCCCTAGCACCGGACCTATAAGCCGCTGGGAGTCACACAGGCCAGCGTGATGACGTCCCATCATCACGCCGGTCTGCGCATGCATCCCACCGGAGAGGCAGTGTAGTGTTCTGTCTGTCGTGGGAACGGGGCAAAGTAAGTACAATCTTTTTTTTTTTTTGTAAGGAACTGTGTGGCAGTATATACAGGGGGAGGGGGCTTTGTAGCGCTATATACAAGGGGAGGAGGGGTGCTGTGTAGCGCTACATACAAGGGGGAGGGGACTGTGTAGCGCTATATACAAGGGGAGGAGTGGGGCTGTCTAGAGCTATATACAGGGGAGAATTGCTGTGTAGCGCTATATACAAGGGGAGAGGGGGCTGTATAGCTCTATATACAGGGGGGTATTGCTGTGCAGTGCTATATACAAGGGGAGGAGGGGGGCTATGTAGCACTATATACAGGGGCGGAATTGCTGTGTAGCACTATATACAAGAGGAGGGGGGTTGTGTAGCACTATATACAGGGGAGGGGGGCTGTGTAGCGCTATATAAAAGGGGAGGGGGGCTGTGTAGCACTATATACACAAGAAGAGGAGGGGACTGTGTAGCAATATATACAGGGGAAAATTGCTGTGTAGCACTATATACCAGGGGAGGGGGCTGTGTAGCACTATATACAAGGGGAGATGGGGCTGTGTAGCACTATATACAAGGGGAGAGGGAGCTGTGTAGCACTATATACAAGGCGGAGGGGGGCTCTGTAGCACTATATACAAGTGGAGAGGGGAGCTGTGTAGCACTATATACAAGGGGAGAGGGGAGCTGTGTATCACTATGTACAAGGGAAGGGGGCTCTGTAGCACTATATACAAGGGGAGAGGGGGCTGTGTAGCACTATATACAAGGTGAGGGGGGCTGTGTAGCACTATATACAAGGTGAGGGGGCTGTGTAGCACTATATACAAGGGGATGGGGGCTGTGTAGCGCTATATACAAGGGGAGAGGGGGCTGTGTAGCACTATATACAGGGGGAATTGCTGTGTAGCACTATATACAGGGGGCTGTGTGGCAGTATCTACAGGGGTCTGTGTGGCACTATCTACAGGGGATCTATGTGGCACTATCTACAGGGGGGTCTGTGTGGCACTATCTACAGGGTTCTGTGTGGCCCTATCTACAGGGGTCTGTGTGGCACTATCTACAGGGGTTTGTGTGGCACTATCTACAGGGGTCTGTGTGGTACTATCTATAGGGTGGCTGTGTGGCAGTTTCTATAGGGGGTATGTGTAGCGTAATCTACAAAGGGTCTGCGTGTGGCGCTATCTGCAGGGGGCTGTGTGTGATGCTATCTACAGGGGGTGCCACTATATACAGGGGGATGTGTGTGACGCTATCTACAGGGGCTTTATGGCGCTATCTACAGCGGGGCTGTGTGTGTCGCTATCTACAGGGGGGATGAAGCTGTCTACAGGGGGATTGTGTGTCGCTATCTACAGGGGCTGTGTGGCACTATCTACAGGGGCTGTGTGGCGCTCTCTACATGGGGTCTGTGGCACTATCTACAGGGGGTATAATTGGTGTTTATAACTCGTCTATTTTACTGGTGTACTTGTAATATTAGGGTTTGTTCACACAGCCTATTTTCGGGGGGGCTGACGGGGCCCGAAAAAGGGCAGAAAAATCAGAAGCAGAACGCCTCCAAACAATGTGAAAAACGGTGTTCTGTTCCAATGGGACGTTTTTTTACGCGGCTGTTTTCCAAAACGGCCGCGAAAAAAAACGACGCGGAAAAGAAGTACAGGTCACTTCTTGGGATGTTTTTCAAAGACTCTATATCAAAAACGGCCAAAAAAACCGTGGCGAAAAGCCAAGTGGCTTAAGAAACATCTGAAAACAGCTCCGTATTTTCAGACGTTTTTGACTTAGACTTTGTGAACATACCCTTATAGTATTTAAAAAAGTATTTTAAAACCAATTTAAAGTAATTTTTATAATTCTCTTTTTTAGTTGCTATATTAGTGTTTACTGGGGGTATTACTATTGGTCATCAGATCGCCCACCATTGGTGGAGACTCGCCCTGCTCCCTAACTGCCCTGCTCAGGAGCTGCCAAGACTTAGGCCTCATGCACACGACTGTAGCCATGTGCACGGCCGTGATTTTCGGGTCGGCCGAGGGGCGGAGTGTCACCCGCAATCTGCCCGTGCACATAGCTACGCCTATTATTTGCTATGAGCCTGGACTGCAGAACACGACCATAATAAGACACGCCCGTTCTTTCTGTGGTCTGGGCTCTTGGGCCATGCACGGACCGTGGAAACCACAGTCGTGTGCATGGCCCCATAGGAATGAATGGGGCCGGAATTCTCCCATGGATTTTCTGGGGAATTGCGGCCGCAAAAGCACGTTCGTGTGCATGGGGCCTTAGAGGGAACATTGCTGCTGACCTGATGGATACAGGTTTCAGCTGTATACAGATTCTCATGTATACAGGACACAAATCATTTTTTATAAAAACTAATTAGAAAGTTACATCAAACACACTGATAGACATTTGGAATAGAAAAAAAAAAGTTTTCAAAGGTGTACATAGTCTTTAGGCCTCCTTCTCACACAATACTTTTCCGGCATTTTAAACTGCATAAAAACACTTCTGAAGACGCTAACGTTATTAAATTGTAACATGCGTTGTCAGTGCCATTTTTGGCGGCGCTTTTATGTGGTGTCACTTGGTCCATGCTTTTTTTTCTGGTGTCTTTGAAGTCCTATAGAGAAGCCTATGAGGAAAAAAATAAATAAAAAAAGCCATACATTTCTGCGTTTGGAAAAAAACACGACCACAAAATTGCCTCAAAAACCCACAATTCGAAAACGCCATAAAAGGGCAAAACCAAACGTAGCAAAATGCTGTGTGTGAATCCAGTCTAACCCTTTTATTATATCTGCTATGAGCAGCCATATATGCGCAGACATGCAGGTCATAAAAAAGAAAGAAAGGACGAGGGAGACCAAACCGATTAATGAGCATAAATTAAATTCAAAGCACGCATCAAATAAAAAGAAAATCTGTGTGTAATATTGAAAATGATGTGCTAGAACACTTGTTGAAAAATGGGTCACATATGTGCTATGGCTCATTCATCAAATAATTTTACATTTCTACAAAGTATACAAAGAGAACAGTGTAGAGAACATTGTAACAGTTAATCACTCTGTGGTGTTCCTTAAGGAATTATATAAAACTGTCAAAAAGCAATAAATAACTTAAAACAGAAGAAAAGATCAGAAAAGTCAAATCTAAAATAAAGAGAAACAGGATGGAGATTCTTACACTATTCCTACAAAAAAATAGTCATTTCCATTTCATTGAACGTGTTCAGGATGGCTTACGTTATTTGTTATTGAAAGCAAGACAAAAATAGAAATACATAATTCTCTTTTAAAAGAAATGTACAAATATGTACATCTTCCTAATCAAACCACACACACATTATATATATATATATATATATATATATATATATATATATACACTACCGTTCAAAAGTTTAGGGTCACTTAGAAATTTCCTTATTTTTGCAAGAAAAGCACAGGTTTTTTCAATGAAGATAACATTAAATTAATCAGAAATACACTCTATACATTGCTAATGTGCTAAATGACTATTCTAGCTGCAAACGTCTGGTTTTTAATGCAATATCTACATAGGTGTATAGAGGCCCATTTCCAGCAACCATCACTCCAGTGTTCTAATGGTACATTGTGTTTGCTAACTGTGTTAGAAGGCTAATGGATGATTAGAAAACACTTGAAAACCCTTGTGCAATTATGTTAGCACCGCTGTAAACAGTTTTGCTGTTTAGAGGAGCTATAAAACTGACCTTCCTTTGAGCTAGTTGAGAATCTGGAGCATTACATTTGTGGGTTCGATTAAACTCTCAAAATGGCTAGATAAAGAGAGCTTTCATGTGAAACTCGACAGTCTATTCTTACTCTTAGAAATGAAGGCTATTCCATGCGAGAAATTGCCAAGAAACTGAAGATTTCCTACAACGGTGTGTACTACTCCCTTCAGAGGACAACACAAACAGGCTCTAACCAGAGTAGAAAGAGTAGTGGGAGGCCCCGTTGCACAACTGAGCAACAAGACAAGTACATTTGAGTCTCTAGTTTGAGAAATAGACGCCTCACAAGTCCTCAACTGGCAGCTTCATTAAATTGTACCAGCAAAACGCCAGTGTCAACGTCTACAGTGAAGAGGTGACTCCGGGATGCTGGCCTTCAGGGCAGAGTGGCAAAGAAAAAGCCATATCTGAAACTGGCTAATAAAAAGAAAAGATTAATATGGGCAAAATCACACAGACATTGGACAGAGGAAGATTGTAAAAAAGTGTTATGGACAGACGAATCGAAGTTTGAGGTGTTTGGATCACACAGAAGAACATTTGTAAGACGCAGAACAACTGAAAAGATGCTGGAAGAGTGCCTGACGCCATCTGTCAAGCATGGTGGAGGTAATGTGATGGTCTGGGGTTGCTTTGGTGCTGGTAAAGTGGGAGATTTGTACAAGGTAAAAGGGATTTTGAATAAGGAAGGCTATCACTCCATTTTGCAACCCCATGCCATACCCTGTGGACAGCGCTTGATTGGAGCCAATTTCATCCTACAACAGGACAATGACCCAAAGCACACCTCCAAATTATGCAAGAACTATTTAGGGAAGAAGCAGGCAGCTGCTATTCTATCTGTAATGGAGTGGCCAGTGCAGTCACCAGATCTCAACCCCATAGAGCTGTTTTGGGAGCAGCTTGACCGTATGGTACGCAAGAAGTGCCCATCAAGCCAATCCAACTTGTGGGAGGGCCTTCTGGAAGCATGGGGTGAAATTTCTCCCGATTACCTCAGCAAATTAACAGTTAGAATGCCAAAGGTCTGCAATGCTGTAATTGCTGCAAATGGAGCATTCTTTGACAAAAGCAAAGTTGGAAGGAGAAAATTATTATTTCAAATAAAAATCATTATTTCTAACCTTGTCAATGTCTTGACTATATTTTCTAGTCATTTTGCAACTCATTTGATAAATATAAGTGTGAGTTTTCATGGAAAACACAAAATTGTCTGGGTGACCCCAAACTTTTGAACGGTAGTGTATATATATATGTATATATGCTTTTTTCGAAAAATTAGGTATTAGTAATTTTTCTGTTATTCTTTGGTACGGTCCTATATAGCTGCACATACAAGATCCTGATATTTTATGCGCATGAAGGCCTTATAATAACATGAGAGATGAGTCCTTTAGTATTATTAAAATCCTTGAACGCTAATGCCTCATAGACACAACCATATTGCGGATATATGTTGCACAGATCCGCACCACGGTCCTTACTGTATCCCCCAGACACACAGAGGTTTGTTTCTCAGGATTTCATCTCATGCATGCCATACTTTGGATGTATTCTCCCCTAGAAGCATTGCTATAGGGCAGGAAGGTGGCTCAGTGGTTAGCAGTGTTGTCTGGTGTCCTGGGTAGAAATCTGGCAACATCTTCATGGAGTTTGTATGTTTTTATATTGTTTACATAGGTTTGGTTCCACACTTACGGTAATTGACTTTCTATGAACTTGGCCCTAGTGTGTATGTCTGAGAAAGGGAAATTAGGTTGTGAGCCTTCATATGAGCAAAAATAAATAAACCAAAAGCACCACACTAAACTCCAACACAAATATCCGGCATCAGGGGTCACCAGTGATTGGATGCAGAATTTCCAGAACTGGAGCCTTGGAGAATGAGACCTCAGCGCTGGAGTGAGGGGCACTTCAGGGGGTGAGTGTCTATTAGTTTATTATGTTATGCCATCCCCTGCCCTGCTGTTGATTGTAAAAAGTCCTAGATAACCCCTTTAAAATGTCGAAACAAAAATGAAGACTGACACAGAATTGATACATGAGGTTCTTGTTTCATAATCATTGACACACACAAAACCATGAAAATATCACCATAGCAGCTTCCAATTTCCCATCCATGATTGCCATTAGATTATGCCTATGACAATGCTATGTTATTAAAATAATTTTGGAGTCGTACAATATCAAATGGGCAGTCTTTAGGGTATGTCCACACATTGCGTAAATACTACAGAAATTTTGCAGCATATTGCAGTAGCAGCAAAGTTGGTGAGATTTGAACTAATTCACAATCTGCAGCATGTACATTTCTCTTGTGAAAACACTGCGGAATATCCGCACTAAACATCCAGATGGAAATTCTGCAGTGTTTACACCGTGTGTGGATGCACCCTTAGGTTGGGTTCCCACATAGTGTAGACGCTGCGGAAATACCGCAGCAGGTACAGTAGCAGCAAAGGGGATGAGATTTGAACAAATCTCCTGCACACACTGCAGAATAAACTCTGCAGCAAAAATGTTCATAAATTGCAGATGTAACAGCATGTTAATTAATGCTGTGGATTCATTGCTCTTTTGTTGCAGGTTCTCACCATTAAATTCAATGGGGAGGTAAAATCCGCAACAAACAAGCATATGTTACAATTGTTTTGCAGCAGAAACGCCGCAAAATTAGCAAATCTGAAAAAAAAAATTAGCAAAAAAAGCCAATACTTACCCCCCGGCCGTCGTCACAGCAACACGGTCCTCTAATCTTAGTTCAGCCCGGCCTCCTGGTATGACGTTTCATTCCATGTCACTGCTGCGGCCAATCACATGCTGCAGCGGTCAATTGGGCTGTAGCGTCATCCCAGTGGACCGGGCTACGTTTAAAACAGAGGGATGCGTCACTATGACAAAGCCCCGGGGTTAAGTATTAACTTTTTTATTTCCAGCCCTGTTTTTGCAGTGGATATTCTACCCAAAAATCTGAACCACAATTTGGTGTCATTCTTTGAGCGGAATACCCTGCGGGTTCTAGGTCGGATGCACTGCGTACTTTTACTCAGCATATCCGACCTGTGAAAACTCTGCCTTAGGCTAGATTCCCATGAGCATTGGTAAACTCTGACGTGATAAACGTGACGTTTTTCATGTCCGAGGTGCTCCCGTGCGGGTTCCGTTTTCATGAATCTCCATAGACTTGAGTCTTCGGAGGGATACGTGAAAATGTAACAAAATAGGACAAGACATGTACTATTTTTCAATGGACCCTTCACATGGTCCGTTGAAATAACAGCCGTGTGAACGGCCCCATTGAATTACATATGTCTGTGTTTCCATGGCCGTCACACGGACGTATTCATCACTCATGTGAATCCGGCCATAGGGTGTGTATCATTTCAATGTTGCGTGTTAGCTTGCATCACTACAACATATAGTGCCACCTCACTTTGCCAGTGCATATATTGAGACTGGATCTACCCAGTGTTTGTTCTGTTTCCAGTTCTATTGCCCAGACTTTGGCAGAATTGTATACAATTAGTCTAACAGCTGAACAAAGGTTATAACAGAAGGTCACAGTTTTGGGATAAACACTGCATGATTATTGACAAGGTTAAATCATTATTTCCTTCCAAACAAAGGGTAAAGTGTTTTTTTTTCTGAAATATATTGAAAACGACTGGTACATTAACCTTTCTTTACCCAATGCATACTGATTCTAACAATAGTTCTGAAATCATTAATTGTGTACAATTTATTCATGAGCTACAAATTGAATTTTAATGTGAATGCAGTCCTACTCCATCTACTTTGGGCACAATTTAAGAATTTCCATAATACATTTATAAACCCTAAATATGCAAACTGCAGTACAGTTTTGTACGTTTTAAGAGGCCCAATTTCTCTTTAAGTGTAAAATACTTTTGTCAAGTAGCATATAGTCAAAACTAACATTTACAAAAATGTATCAAGAAGAGTAGGAAAGGAAGTATTTAAATCAATACATTCTCTGGTGCCAACAATAAATAAAGATGCAAACGAATAGAAGATATCGAGGCACTCACCGGACTTGCAACAAAATGTCTTTATTCAAAGATCTTGGTCAGGATGTGGCTAATTCCACATCCTGACCAAGATCTTTGAATAAAGAAATTTTGTTGCAAGTCCGGTGAGTGCCTCGATATCTTCTATTCGTTTATATAAAGTTGGTTTGTGCTGTACTTGTCGATGAGCACCTCCGGGGTAATCCATTAACCCCTTCCCGGCATCCGCCGTATATATACGGCGCTGTCGGGAGGTGCTTCTCGCAAAGCGCCGTATAGGTACTGCGCAATGGGAAACGGTCATCGGTGCTATTTGCACCGTGACAAATTAAAGATGGCTGCTGTCCTTGACAGCAGGCCATCTCTACTACTCGCCCTGGCTGCCGTTTCGGCCCCCCCGCATCAGCGATCGCTGCTATTGGTCAGTCAATTCTGAACGGCCAATAGCAGGGATTTTTGTTAAAACTGCGCCCTGCAATCACAGGGCACAGTTAGACAGTGGCAATTGGTGCTGTCTAAGACAACACCCATCGCCACCAACGTCACCTAGGGAGGTGGCAGTGATGCCACCTCTAGGAGCGCTCTGATTGGTCGGTCTGTAATGACCGACCAATCAGAGCACAGGGGAGTGTTGTGAACATCGATACCGCTCTGCACGCCGTCATTCGAGTTTGAGGCAGCGTGCAGAGCGGTTGAGAGATTGTCTGCTGTGGATTTCCTGGGATTTGTAGTGCGTCCTGCACTACTGTGTAAAAAATAAGAGAGCCCTTTTGCTGCTGCTGTCTGATCACCAGTCTTTTTTTTTTTTTGTGACCCGACACATTTTTTTGGCCCTTTCCATGTCCTTGGGCCTGTACTCATCCCTGTTCCAATCCACCCCCTCCCTGTCCCAATCTACCCCCACCTTTCCCACCTCACCCCCTCTCTGTCCGAGTCCTGTGCCCATTGAGCGCTGATCAGTGACCACCATCACTGATCAGCATCTGTGCTCAATTATTGGCGCAGGATTTTTTTTTTAAATTTGCACCATCTCCCTGTGTGCGTCCTGCGGCCACGAAGTGCTGGTTAGTGACCGCCATCACTGATCAGCATCCGTGTTTTTTTTTTCCCGCAGGTTCTTTCTTTGTGCCTTTTTTCACCCACACCAATTACCTGTGTGTGTCCTGCGACCGCTGAGCTCTGATCAGTGACCGCCATCACTGATCGGCATTTGTGGTCAACTTTTGGTCAAGGAGTTTTTTATTTTAGTCATTTTTTTCCAATTATAAATTTGCACCATCTACCAGTGTGCACCCTGCGGCCACAGACTGCTGATTAGTTATCAGAATCTGTGGTCATTTGTTGACGCAGGTGTTTTTAGTTTTTTTTTCACCCGCACCTTTCCATAGTGTGCGTCCTGCGCTGCGTGCTGATCAGTGACGTACATCACTGATCAGCATATTTTCTGGCGCAGGTTTTTTTCTTTCTAATACAATATAAAATTTAAAATATAATAGTAGTTAGGTGTAGCTAGTAGGTAGGGAGTTAGGGTAGCATACTCCAGCGTTGGAAACATTCATTTAGTTTTAGATCTAGATAGATATATCTAGCAACTTTTTTCTGCAGTTTTAGAAGAAATTTACCGTAGTTCAGTTAGACTACAGGTTTTTTAGTAATAGTTAGCATCAGTTACTGACGGACGTTCAGTTGTTTTTTTACTGACGTTCGTCCAGTAAATTTTTAGAGCCTAGTTTTACTGTAGCACGTTAGTTAGACTACAGGGTTTCTTTAGTAATAGATAGCGTCAGTTACTGACGGACGTTCAGTTGTTTTTTTACTGACGTTCGTCCAGTAAATTTTTAGAGCCTAGTTTTACTGTAGCACGTTAGTTAGACTACAGTTTTTTTTTAGTAATAGATAGCGTCAGTTACTGACGGACGTTCAGTTGTTTTTTTCTATCTGTAAATAAAAGTTGATTACACGTGTAAAAACACCACACAACCCCCTGTAATAAATCAAAATGTCTCAGTCGTCCAGAAGGATGTATTAAGTCAAGGAGGCATACGCCATCATTGCCTCTGACACGGATTCGGCCAGCGAGGGAGACGAGGAATATGCCCCACTCCTTTTAGTTTCCTCCTCTTCCTCCTCCTCCTCTTCCTCCTCCTCCAGTGATGAGGAACCCCCCCAAAGGCGACCCAGGAGAGCTGCTGAGGCAACCTCAATGATTGATCCCATGTGGACTCCACTACCTGAAAATTATGAGCCTCAAATTCCTGATTTTATAGGCAGCTCTGACCTTCTGTGTTACAAAAAAAATGGATTAAAAATGAATTTCTGCTTTGCTTCAATTCCTGTGAAACGTCTAAAGGGTTGATAAACTTTCTAAATGCTGTTTTGAATACTTTGAGGGGTGCAGTTTTTAAAATGGGGTGACTTGTGGGGGTTTGTATTGTGTAGGCCCCTCAAAACCACTTCACAACTGAACTGGCCCCTGTAAAAATGGCCTTTTGAAATTTTCTTGAAAATGTGAGAAATTGCTGCTAAAGTTCTAAGCCTTGTAACGTCCTAGAAAAATAAAAGGATGTTCAAAAAACTATGCCAATCTAAAGTAGACATATGGCGGATGTTAGTTAGCAACAATTTTGTGTGTTATAACTGCCTGTCTTACAAGTAGATACATTTAAATTGAGAAAAAAGCAAATTTTTGCAATTTTTCGCAAAATGTTGGTGTTTTTCACAATTAAATACTGAATGTATCGAGCAAATTTTGCCAGTAACATAAAGTCCAATGTGTCACGAGAAAACAATCTCAGAATCGCTTGGATAGGTAAAAGCATTCCGACGTTATTACCACATAAAGGGAAACATGTCAGATTTGAAAAATGAGGCTCTGTCAGGAAGGTCAAAAGTGGCCAAAGCGGAAAGGGGTTAAGGACAAAAAGCCATTTGAAATACTCCAATCACTAAATTGATACTGGTTCAACCGTGCCAGCCTCTTTCTTCTTCCTACTAAATAAATAAAGATGCAACATGTCAGTTACATAGGGTTGTCATATTGATACAATAATTGGTACAAAAGCAGAGAGAGAAAGTATGGACAGGAGATAAGGTTATTGTTATTATGTTATGGAGAAGAGCTGGGTGGTAACTCCTATGAAAGCTTTGCGGTATGATCCCACAGGTCGGATACACTGCGTAAAATTACACAGCGTATCTGACCTAGAACTCGCAGGCTGCATTGGCCACTGCGAAAAACAGTATTAGGGGGAAAAAAAGCCATTACTTACCTAAAGTGGCATTGCCTTAGCAACACATCCCTTTGTTCTCCGTGCAGCCTGGCCTCCTGTGATGATGCTGCAGCCCATGTGAACACTACAGCCTGTGATTGGCTTCTGCAGTCACATGAGATGAAACACCATCCCAGGAGGCCGGGCTGCACGGAGAATAGCCAGAAAGAAAATTAGTCATCACTATGACAACGCCAGAGGGTGAATATAGACTTTTTAATTAACCCCTTGATGCAACAGGATGTACCCGTACGTCCTCGTGTGGGGTTTTAAGTATGGAGCAGGCTCACGTGCTGAGCCCACCCCATATGCTGCGGGTACCAGCTGTGTATTACAGCTTACACCCCGCACTAACAGATAGGAACAGAGATTGCTCTGATTCTGGCCGTTTAACCACTTAAATGCCATGGTCAATAACGGCCGCGGCATCTAAGCTGTGAGAACGAGGGGTTATACCCCCCAGACAGCCCATCGCCCCATCGCCCCCTGTCCCAACGCAATCACGGGGTGCCGATAGATGTTATGGCAGCCCGGGACATAATGAAGACCCCCAAGTCTGCCTTCATTCTTCTCCTGTTAAGCGCTGCCTATGGCAGGGCTTAAAAGGAGCCTGTAAAAATTACAATACACTGCGATACATTAATATTGCAGTGTATGGAAATCCCCTAGGTGGACTGATAAAAATTATAAAAAATTGTTAAAAAAAAGTTTTCAGTAGTGTACAAAAAATATTAAAAGTAAATTTTTGGGGAACTTTAATAGTGGCGCATAGTGCGAACAGTGTGTCAGCATCTCTTCCCTGCATCAGGTTTTTAACCCCTTCCCGTCGCAGCCACTTTTGGACTAAATGACAGAGCCCCATTTTCAAAATCTGAAGTGTCATTTTATGTGGTAATAACTTTGGAATGCTTCCACCTAGTCAAGCGACAAATTGTACTTTATGTCAGGGGTAAAATATAATCGATAAATTCATTGCTTATTTGTGAAAAACACCAACATTTTGAGAAAAATTGCCAAAAATTAGCTTTTTTTTCTAAATGTGAATGGATTTGATTGTAAGACAGATAATAATACCACACAAAATAGTTACTAATTAACATCCCCCATATGTCTACTTTATGTTGCCATCATTTTTTGAACATCATTTTTATTTTTCTAGGACGTTACAAGGCTTATAAGTTTAGCAGCAATTTCTCACATTTTCAAGAAAATTTCAAAAGCCTATTTTTATAGGGTCCAGTTTAGTTCTGAAGTAGCTTTAAGGGGCCTATATTTTGGGAAACCCCCATTATTCGCCCCATTTTAAAAACTGCACCCCTCAAAGTATTCAAAACAGCATTTAGAAAATGTCTTAACCCTTTAGACGTTTCACAGGAAGTGAAGCAATGTGGAGGTGAAATATACAAATTTCATTTTTTTTTGTTGCAGAAATTCAATTTGAATCCAGTTGTTCTGTTACACAGAAGGTTTTACCAGAAAAACGCAACTCAATATTTATTGCCCAGATTCTGCAGTTTTTAGAGATATACATGTGGCTCTAGTGTGCTAATGGACTGAATCACCGGCCTCAGAAGCAAAGCAGCACCTATTGGATTTTGGGGCCTTCTTTTTATTAGATTATATTAGGCACCATGTCAGGTTTGAAAAGATGGCAAATGTTTTGCCAAAACAAAGAAATGCCTCAAAAAAGACCCTATTTTGGAAACTACACCCCACAAGGAATTCATCTAGGGGTGTAGTTAGCATTTTGACCCCACAGGTGTTCCATAGATTTTAATATAATTGGGCAGTGAAAATGAACGTAGCTTTTGCTCAAAATGTTTCATTTTCTGATCAAATAAAGGAGGAAAAACACCCCAATATTTATAAAGCAACTTCTCCAGAGTACGGAAATATCACATATGTGGTAATAAACTACTGTATGAATACACATCAGGGCTCAGAAGGGAAGGTGCGCCATTTGGAGCACAGATTTTCCTGGATTGGTTTTTCTGCACCATGTCGCTTTTGCAAAGCCCCTGAGGTACCAGTACAGGGGAAACGACGCAAAAGTGACTCCATTTGGCATACTACACCCATTGAGAAATTAATCTAGGGAGGTAGTTAGCATTTTGACCCTACAGGTTTCTCATAGATTTTATTAGAAATGGGCAGTGAAAATGAAAAATTACATTTTTTTTCCAATAAAACGTAGCTGTAGTTCAACATTTTTCATTTTCTCTACAAATAATGGAGAAAAATAACTCTAACATTTGTAATGCAACTTCTTCAGAGTTGGGAAATACCCCATATGTGGTCAAAAACTGCTGTTTGGATACACGCCAGGACTCAGAAGGGAAGGAGCACCATTTGGCATTTGGAGAGCAGATTTTGCTGGATTGATTCCTGGGCGCCATGTTGCATTTACGGAGCCCCTGAGGTACCAGTACAGTAAAACCCCCTGAAATGTGACTCCACTTGGTAAACTACAGCCCTTGAGGAATTAATCTAGGAGAGTAGTGAGCATTTTGACCCCGCATGTTTTTGATGAATTTATTAGAATTGGGATGTGAAAAAATAAACATTCTTTTACCAAAATATGTAGTTCTCATCCAAAATTTAGCATTTTCACAAGGACTATAGGAGAAAAGCACCTCAACGTTTGTAAAGCATTTTCTCCCGACTAAGGCAATACCCCACATGTGATCATAAACTGCTATTTGGACACACAGCAATTATCTAAAGGGAAGGAGGGCCATTTAGTATTTGGAGTGGAGATTGTACAGGATTCGTTTTTTGACACTGTGTTGCATTGAGCTATGGAAACCCCCGAAAAATTATCCCATTTTGGAATCATCAAGGAATCATCAAGGAATCATCTAGAAGTGTAGTGAGCATTTTGACCACACAAGTGTTTTGCAAAAATTAGTACACAATAGATGCCATTTGGCTTTTGAAGAGTAGATTTTGCTTGGTCTTTTAATGGTATTTCAGTATATGTAAACTAGGCGGAGTACATCAGGGTATATGTAATCTGTGCGGAGTACATCAGGGCAGAGGCGTGTCATTTATTTTCCACATTTCTTTTTATGTAACGCGAGAATAAAAACATTTGTACATTTTACAAGCAATATAGTTCTATACACAGCACCAGAACCAAGCTCAGTACATATATACAGTACCAGAACAAATACAGCTCAATTTAGTGCAACCCCTGCTGTACAGGTTTGTACGGCGTAAAACTACAGATCCCAGCATGGCCCGAACAATGATAAGGATATGCTGGGAGATGCTGTTTCACAAAAATAAATCCTATCAATCATACCACCATCATCTCGCTGCAGATCATACAGTGACTACATTACTGATTAGAGGCAGAATAAACATTTACATTAGGTGACTCACCGGTGATGTCTCAGATTCTAGTTCTTTTTCTCCATCCGGTCCAGACCTCTACCTCTATGATGACTTCTCCCGGTCACAGCCCATTTCTGCAGTTTGCCGCACACATGTCTTCAGCTTCTCACTTTTCCAACATTTCTGCACCTATAAATAAAGATAAAGTTATCATTATACCACACAATACGCCCCTAAATATAATAGCGCCATACACTGCACCTCTAATTATAATAGCACCATACACCGTGTCCCACACACACACTGTGCCCCCTCTAGATAGTGCCTGCCATAGAGCCCCCCTGTAGATAGTGCCCCCATAGAGCCCCCTGTAGATAGTGCCCCCATATAGCCCACCCCTGTATATAGTGTCCCACAAATAACTCCCCCTATAGTGCTCTACAGATAGTCCACCTCTGTATATAGCCCCCTGTAGATATAGCCCAGCCCTGAATATAGTGCTCCATGTATAGCCCAACCCTGTATATAGCCCCCTGTAGATATAGCCCACCCCTGTATATAGTTCTCTACAGATAGTCCACCCCTGTATATAGCCCCCTGTAGATATAGCCCAGCCCTGTAAATAGCCCCCCTGTAGATATAGCCTACCCCTGTATATAGTGCTCCACAGATAGCCCAACCCTGTATATAGCCCCCTATAGATATATCCCACCCCTGTATATAGTACTACACAGATAGCCCACCCCTGTATATAGCCCCCATGTAGATATAGACCATCCCTGTAAATAGCACCCTGTAGATATAGCCTACCCCTGTGTATAGTGCTCCACAGATAGCCCAACCCTGTATGTAGCCCCCTGTAGATATAGCCCACCCCTGTATATAGTGCTCCACATATAGTCCACCCCTATATATAGCTCTCCACGTATAGTCCACCCCTGTATATAGTGTTTCAAGATAGCCCACCCCTGTTTATAGCCCCCCTGTACATATAGTCCACACCTGTATAAAGTGCTCCACTAGATAGTCCACCCCTGTATATAGTGCTCCACAGATAGCCCACCCCTGTATATACTATATACAGGGATGGGCTATCTGTGGAGCACTATATACAGGGGTGGACTATATGTACAGGGGGGCTATATACAGGGGTGGGTTTTCTGTGGAGCACTATAGGGGGAGCTATTTGTGGGATACTATATACAGGGATGGGCTATATATACAGGGGGACTATATACAGGGGTGGGCTATATCTACAGGGGGACTATATACAGGTTTGGGCTATATCTACAGGGGGACTATATACAGGGGTGGGCTATATCTACAGGGGGACTATATCTACAGGGGGACTATATATACAGGGTTGGGCTATATCTACAGGGGGACCATATCTACAGGGGGACCATATCTACAGGGGGACCATATCTACAGGGCTGGGCTATACTATATAGCCCCCCCTGTAGCTAGAGCCCACCCCTGTATATGGTGCTCCATAGATAGCCCATCCCAGTATATAGCCCCCCCTGTAGATACACCCCCCGTAGATAAAGTCCCCCCTCCGTAGATAAAGCCCCCCCGTGTAGACAAAGTCCCCCCTCCATAGATAACCCCCCCCGTGTAGAAAAAGTCCCCCCCGTGTAGATATTGTCCCACCCCATAGATAAAGTCCTCCCTGTAGATACAGCCACACACTTTTATTACAATTTAAAAAAAATAAAAAATATTAAAACTCACCTTAATCCCACTCCCACGCCGTCCGGCAGCCATGCAGACCTGCTCTCTTCTGCGTAGGTCTCCTGGGGGTTGAACGCAGAATCTATGAAAGGCGCTGATTGGCTGGGCAGGTTGACTTTGCCTGTCAATCAGCGCCTTTCATCGACGGAAGCTTCACTGGTACAAAAGGTACCAGTCGCTTCACTCGTGGAAAGGCGCTGATTGACAGGGAAAGTGCCCGGTCATTCATTGCTTCTAATTGTACCTGTGTCCTTGCGACACAGGTACAATTATAGTGCAGGAGGAGGTGGCGCTGGCACCCCCCTCTAAGTTGCGCCCGGGGCACATGCCCCGCCTGCCCCCCCTAGCTACGCCCCTGCATCAGGGTATATGTAAGCTGGGTGGAGTACATCAGGGTATGTGTAATCTGGGCGGAGTACATCAGGGTATATGTAAGATGTGCGGAGTACATCAGGGCATATGTAAACTGTGCGGAGTATATCAGGGTATATGTAAGCTGGGCGAAGTGCATCAGGGTATATGTAAGTCGGGCAAAGTACATCAGGGCATAATAGGATGATGTAATAATGGGGTTAATGAATAATAAAATTAAATATCCATGGATTGGTGTGGAACGCTTTGAACCAATCCTTTATGCACAGGCCGGGTTTATTGGATATTATACAAAATATCTGCGCTCCAGTATTGCCTAATCCTTGACTTCTTGACTAGCCCTATAAGGAGCACAAGGCCCTAAAGTTTCCTCATCTCCGCTGCATCTACGGGGTTCACTTGTGGGGTCCAGCAAATGACGATGTAGGGTATTAAGTGAAATTCTACTGGAGTCATAACGTGTTATTTTTCGTTGACGGAGCTATTCTAGCCCTGTTTTTGTTTTTTAATTTTTTCTGTGTTCACCGTGCAGTTTAAACAACATGTTAACTTTATTCTGTGGGTTGATACGATTAAGCGACACCAAATTGATATTGTTTTTTTTACGTTTCACTACCTTCCCACAATAAAAATACTCTTTTGTAAAAAAACATCATGCTTTAGTGTCGTCATTTTCTGGCAGCCATAACTTTTATATTTTTCAGTTGATATCGCTGTGGGAGGGCTTGTTTTATGCGTACTTGCAACTTTTTGATCACTTTTTATTACATTTGTTTTGAGACAAGATCACCAAAAAATAAAATGCTGTCATTGTTTTCTATTACATTTTTTTTAAAGTGTTCACCGTGTGGTAAAAATAATGAGTTATTTTTAGGGTATGTTCACACGCAGTGAGCAAAAACGTCTGAAAATACGGATCTGATCACGTTTTTCGCCATCGTTTTTTACGGCCGTTTTTGGAGCTGTTTTTCAATGGAGTCAATGAAACGTCCCAAGAAGTGTCCTGCACTTCTTTTGACGAGCCGTCATTTTACGCGCCGTATTTTGACAGTGACACGTAAAATAAAGGCTCGTGGGAACAGAATATCGTAATTCCAATTGAAAGCAATGGTCAGATGTTTGTAGGCATATTAGGGGCGTTTTTTCAGGCGTAATTCGAGGCGTAAAACGCCCGAATTACATCTGAAACACTGCGTGTTAACATACCCTTATAGTTCAGGCCGTTCTGAATGCGGCGATACCAATTATGTAGTTTTTTTCATGTTTTCATTTTTTTTTCTAATTATAAAGGACTTGATCAGGGAATTAGGGCGATTATTGTTTTTATCAGTTAAAACTTTGTATTTATTTATTTTTCTTTAAAAAAATAAAAAAAGTAACTTTTTTTTTTTTACACTTTTTTACACTTACCTTGGGACTTGAAGATCTGGTGTTCTGATCCCCTATATAATACACTGCACTACTTATGTAGTGCAGTGTATTGTAACTGTCATTCTCCATCTGACAGTTAGCCTATTAGGTCCTGTCTTGGGCAGGACCTAATAGCCTTCCGTACCTGGCCAACCAGGAACCCATTGCTAGGTTTCCTGGTTGCCATAGCAACCATCACCATCTCGCAGGGGGTGGGCGGGGGTACAGAGGGAGCCCCCTCCCACTATCAATCAACTCAATGTGGGGACGACCATTGACAGCTGCATTGAAGGGGTTAAACGGCGGCGTTGCAGCGGGATGTCAGCTGTATATTACAGCTGACACCCGCTGAAGATGAAGCGCACACAGCTCCTGTGCCCGCTTCATCTACAGGGCGTGACTGTATGCCCTATTGCGGGAATGCACTGTAAGGGCAGATACAGACGGACGTCGCGTTTTTGCGCGCGCAAACAACGCAGCGTTTTGCGCGCGCAAAAAAAATTTGACATCTGCATGTGTAATCCGTGTATGATGCGCGGCTGCGTGATTTTCGCGCAGCCGCCATCATAGAGATGAGGCTAGTCGACGCCCATCACTGTCCAAGGTGCTGAAAGAGCTAACTCTTTCAGCACCCTCGACAGTGAATGCCGAACACAATATCGAAAAACCTGTTGAAAAAAAAGAAAAAGTTCGTACTTACCGAGAACTTCCCGGCCGTTGCCTTGGTGACGCGTCCTTGGTGACGCGTCCTTGGTGACGCGCCTCTCGACATCGGGCCCCAACTCCCTGGATGACGCGCCAGTCCATGTGACCGCTGCAGCCTGTGCTTGGCCTGTGATTGGCTGGAGCTGTCACTTGGACTGAATTGTCATCCCGGGAGGTCAGACTGGAGGAAGACGCCGGGAGTTATCGGTAAGTCAGAACTTCATTTTTTTTTCTACAGTTTCATGTATATTGGGATCGGAAGTCACTGTCCATGGTGCTGAAACAGTTTAACTCTTTCAGCACCATGGACAGTGACTATCTCCTGACGTCGCGTACCGATAATTTTTTTGCCGGGTTCGGCCAAAACGAGTTCGGCCGAACCCGGTGAAGTTCGGTTTGCTTGTCCGGCTTCGCTCATCGCAAAGACACTCCGTTTGGATGTTCGGAAACAGAAAAGCACGTGGTGCTTTTCTGTTTACATTCATCCTTTTGACAGCTGGTGCGCTGTTTCAGTCGGTTCGCACGGAAGTGCTTCCGTGCAACCTGCGTGGTTTTCACGCACCCATTGACTTCAATGGGTGCGTGATGCGCGAAATACGCAGAGTTATTGAACCTGTCGCGCTTTTTGCGCAGCAGACAAACGCTGCGCAAAAAGCACGGACTGTCTGTACTGCCCCATAGACTTGTATTGGTCCATACGTGCCGCGTGAAAACCAACGCGGCCCGCACGGACCGAATACACGCTCGTGTGAATCCCCCCTAAATCAGGACGTACAGTCACGCCCAATGGCGGGAAGGGGTTAAACAGGGCAAACAACCTGTTGATGAATCTGGAGAAGGCTAAAAAAACAAAGCCAAGTCACACCTTGCATTATTTTTCTCCACTTGCGCACGTTGCGCACCTTGCAGACCAGCCTTTTAATGTATTTAGACCAGAACAAAACTGGGTTAAGCCCTTAATGACCTGGCCTGAAAAGGCTTTAATGACCTACTGCATTTTTTAATTTTTGCCTCTCTGCCTTTCAGCAGCCATAACTTTTTTCTTTTTTTTAATGATGTGACTGTATGAGGACTTGTTTTAATGCAGGAGAAATTCTATTTTTTTCCTGTGCAGTTTGGAGTACCAATAAATGAGTGTATTTTATGTAATACATTTTTGCAGTGTGAATAAATGTGACAGCAGGAGCGTCCATCCAGGAGACTGTTACAAGCATCATTCAGGATCAGAGGGGAGTTGTTGTGGTGTGGAGCATTTACTGCAGAGAGTTGAAGGCACTTCAGCAGTAGAGGTTGCCCAGATGGCACTTGTGGCAGCGGCGTGCGGTGGATTAAAGTTTCTGTTTTTCACTCAATGCTACTGAAACCTACACAAAAGTGTGTCAGGGTCAAAACTGCTGATAGATTCCCTTTAACTACTGTATATAATAATTGGTAAATCATTGATATAATTTAACAATTTTTTTTTTCCATCTGGTGAGCTCCTTCACATACTGTCGAGCAGCTTTAGTTGCCCATGCTTGCTTGTGACACGGAGGCAACATGGTCAGCTATTATTTTCCTTTCTCTGACTAAGAGTGGTTTTCAAGGGAAAACAGCCTCTGATTTTCAGCCGTTTTTTATGCATCAAGCATTTTTTTATGCGTTTTTTACAGCCGTTTTTGGAGCTTTTCTTATTGAGTCAATGAAAAAGTCTTCAAAAACGGCTCAAGAAGTGACATGCACTTCTTTTTTACCGGGCATTTTTTTATGCGCCGTTTTTACAAACTGTCACGTAAAAAACGCCCCATGGGAACAAAACACAGTTTTTCCCATTGAAATCAATGGGCAGATGTTTGGAGACGTGCAGCCCCCGTATTTTCAGCCATTTATTGGGGCATTTACGGCCAAAAAAACGGCTGAAAATATGCCGTGTGAACATACCCTGACCCTGCATGTGACATTTACATTGTGATTATTTCTGTCAGTTCTTTCCCAGTGGTATTCTGAATACCATGCCTACCATAATTCTGAGGGGCTGACTTATCAAAATGGGATCAAGGAAAAAGTTGTACAAATGCCCATAGCAACCATGCAGCACTTCTAAAAAATGATCGCTGGAATCTCAGTTTGTTATGATCAACTGCTCCACTTTGCACCTTCCTCTATATGTGTATACTGCATGAAGCAAAGGCAACCTGCTATCAACCCAAATCTTAATTTTATATAGTATTTCAGTGAAATGTATTTTATGCTTAGCTTAATGTATAGAAACGGTAGAAATTCTGACTTGACCTAATTTTCAACTTGAAATGTCAATGGCCTGTTTATTCCACATCTCCTACTCCTAAAGAAGAATAATAAGGTTGTAATTACGCCGGGTTGTTTAAGTTTAACAACAAGCATTACTCCATCACTTCACTATTGTTTTTCCAATGCAATAAAATGAGCCTATTGCAAAAGCTAATTGGGTTGTATTTTTGACTCTCTGTTCTTCTTATATATATATATGGAGCTTACATTCACAAAAAACAAAAATAGTCATGATCAATAGATATATTGGATGTAGATCGGATGATGTAAATATTTCCTTATACTGCTTTATTTTAAAACACTATCAACTAAAGTTTCCATCTTAAAGAGCCTCTGTCACCAGATTATAAATTCCCTATATTGAACATGATCTGAGCGGCGCTGTAATGTAGATTACAGCAGTGTTTTTTATTTAGAAAAACGATCATTTTTGACGGAGTTATGACCTATTTTAGCTTTCAGCTAATGAGTTTCTCAATGGACAACTGGGCGTGTTTTAGTTTTTGACTAAGTGGGCATTGTACAGAGAGGTGTATGACGCTGACCAATCAGCGTCATACACTTCTCTCCATTCATTTACACTGCAGATAGTGATATAGCTATATCGCTATGTGCAGCCACATAAACACACTATAACGCTACTCATGTGTCCTGACAATGAATATACATTACCTCCAGCCAGGACGTGATGTGTATTTAGAATCCTGACCACTTCTGTAGCGTCTGTGTGAGACTACAGCACAGCACAGCGAGATCTCGCTGTAAATGACAGTTTACAGCATAAACTCGCGAGACTACGCCTGCTATGCTGTAACTCACAGAGAAGTGCAGAGAAGTGGTCAGGATTCTGAATACACATCACGTCCTGGCTGGAGGTAATGTAAATTCATTGTCAGGACACTGCAGTAATGTTATAGTGTGTTTATGTGGCAGCACATAGCGATATAGCTATATCGCTATGTGCTGTGTAAATTCATGGAGAGAAGTGTATGACGCTGATTGGACAGCGTCATGCACTCCTATGTACAACACCCACTTGGTCAAAAAGTAAAACGCGCCCAGTTGTCCATTAAGAAACTCATTAGCATAAAGCTAATATAGGACATAACTCCGTCAATAAACACTGCTGTAATCTACATTAAAGCGCTGATCACATCATGTACAAGATAGGGCACTTATAATGTGGTGACATAGCCTCTTTAAATGTCAGCTGACAAAAAGAATAGCAGTGAGCTGTAGTATTAAATCATTGTTTATCTGTATTTCAACTGTCCACCTAATATTTTTAGACAAATCAACTGGAAAACACTTTCAGTGGCTGCTCCCTGCATGATGAGTAGATCAGGAGGAGTCCATCTTTTGGACTCTTAGGCCGGTTTCCCACGTAGCTTAAACACTGAGGAATTTCCTCAACAGAATTCTGTTTACAGTAGCAGCAAAGTGGATGATATTTAGAAAATCTCATGCCCACGCTGATGAAAGAACGCAGCGTAAATGTTTATAAATTGACCAGCGGTGCGGAATTTAACCCCTTAGTGACCAGCCCATTTTAGGCCCTAATGACCAAGCTATTTTATTTGTTTTTCTATAGTCGCATTCAAAGAGCTATAACGTTTTTATTTTTTCGTCTACATAGCTGTATGAGGACTTGTTTTTTGCGGGATTAGTTGTGCTTTTTAATGGCACCATTTTTGGGTACATATAATTTTTATATTAACTTTTATTAACCTTTTTGGGGGGGATTATAAAAAAAACCTGAAATTCTGCCATTGTTCTATGCATTTTTAAATTGACGCCGTTCACTATGCGATGTAAATAACATGTTACCTTTATTCTATGGGTCGGTACAATTGCGGCGATACCACATATGTAGAGGTTTTTTTATGTTTTACGACTTTTGCACAATAAAAACACTTTTGAACTAAAATTATTTGCTTTTGCATCGTCGCTTTCCAAGAGCCGTAATTTTTTTATTTTTCCATCAATGTAGTGATTTTTAGGGCTTGTTTTCTGCGGGACAAGACATAGTTTTGAATGGTACTGTTTTGGGGTGCATGGGACTTATTGATTCATTTTTATTATGACTTTTTTGGGGGGCAATGGAAAAAAATTGCAATTTCGCCATGGTTTTTTGCGTTTTTTTTTTACGGTGTTCACCTTGCGGTTTAAATTACATATTAACTTTATTAATGGAGTCATTACGGTCGCGGCGATACCACATATGTGTACTTTTTTATTTTTTTTTACACTTTTACTAAATAAAACCACTTTTTATGGAAAAAAATGGTTTTATTTATTTTTTTACTGTACTTTTTATTAATAATCTTTATTTCACTTTGATGTCTGATTTTATTAGTCCCACTAGGGGACTTTACTGTGCGATATTCCGATCGCTGCTATAATGCTTTGGTATACTTCGTATACCAGAGCATTATTGCCTGTCAGTGTATTTCTGACAGGCAATCTGTTAGGACGTGCCTCCGGAGCGTCCTAACAGGAATATGTCCAGGGCAGACCTGGGGGCTTTTATCAAGCCCCCGGCTGCCATGACACCCCATCGGAGACCCGCGATTTCATTCGCGGGCCGCCGATGGGTGACAGAGGGAGCGCACTCACTCTGTAAACAAAGTTAAATGTCGCGGGCGTTGGAGCAGGAGCTCAGCTGTCATCAGACAGCAGAGCCCCGGCTCCTGCATGCACGGGAGACCCGTGCAGGACTTAGACTAGGCTGACGTGAAAAGGCGTCAGCCTAGCCTAAAGCCCATTAGTGAATCACGTGAAAAGGCGTATTAGTGGTCACTAAGGGGTTAAATCTGCAGGATTTTAATTTATGCTGCGTTTTCGTTGCTATTCTGTTTTGGGTTTTCCACATTGAATTTAATGGGGATGCAAAACCCACAAGTGTTGCGATTTTTGCGGCGGATTTGCAGTAAAAATCGCAACTCATAAAAAAATAAAATAATCATACTTACCCAGAACTCCCTTCTTCTTGCAGTACGTCCACCTGGGATGATGTTTCATCCCATGTGACCGCTGCATCCAGTCACAGACTGCAGCGTCACATGACCTGCAACTTCCTCTTAAGAGGCCGGACTACGCGCAGAAGAGAGGGAGGAGGTAAGTATAAACTTTTTTCAACCATCACAATGTGGTGCAATTTTTTGGACGAAATGTGCTGCGGGTTTCAGGTCAGATACGCTGAGTAGTTTCTACGCAGCGTATCTGACTCGTGGGAAGCCGGCCTTAGACCTCATGCACACTGATGTATTATGGATTTGTGCTTTACGGATCTATAATACAATGCACCTAGCATGCTATTAACCCATAGTGTACCCTGTACCATTATATGAAGACGCACTGAGGTTTTTTTCATGATTTGCATGTCATATTACAAATGTATTCTTTAGTAACAGCATTACTTCTAGGGAAGGACACAATGCCATTATAATAGTATTTTTCGTTTTCAGTAATTATTCCAAAAGTATTTCTACACGATAGTGAACCGATAAGTCCATAATTTAGCATTTTATACTTTCTTTGTTTTAAAAAGTAATATTAGGAATGCTGCTGTTTCAAATTGCCGTTTAAAGCATCTTTATTGCTTGATAAATTTGGACTGTACCCAAAACCTAAGTGAATTACTTTTCTAAGACATTTAGTCATTGTATGCTGCTGCCAATCCTAAAAGTGTCTCTAATAACAGAAAATAAGTAATTGGCCCCTTATAACACCGGATATTTATTTTTACAATAGAATTACCATGAAATGTGGCTATTTAAATGTACCAGTGTAAACTTATTTCAATGAGATACATGCCATAAGTAGGCAGGTGAATTTAAAATGCCCATCTTGAGACCTTGATCCGAGACGATGTAGCCCAGGAAGGGCAAAGGCATTTTTTCAAAGACGCACTTCTCCAGCTTGGCATACAGACGATTCTCCCTTAAATGCAATAGAACTTGACGAACATGCCTCCGATGAGTCGTCGGATCTGGAGAGAAAATAAAAATGTCATCGAGATAAACCACAACACAGACTTAGAGGAGATCTCGGAAGATATCGATGACAAATTCCTGGAAGACCAAGGGGGCATTACATAGACCGAAGGACATCACTTGGTATTCGTAGTGCCTGTCTCGCGCATTGAATGCCGTCTTCCACTCGTCACCTTGACGGATTCGGATCAAATTCTAAGCCCCACACAAGTCTAGTTTAGAAATTTGGGGCCCCATTCGAGAACTTCTCCGGAACTCCAATCCAGGACAGGAGCATGCAGCCGGAGCCAATGCAGGCCCAGTAGAACCAGATTGATGGCTTTAGGCAAGACTAGGAAGGTAATCAGTTCAGTATAAAGGACTCCAGCTTCTAGCCTCAGTGGCTTGGTTTCAGACACGATTGGATCAGTCAGAGGAAGACCATTCACAGAGGCAACAACCAAAGAACGGTGGGCAACTGGAGATGATCCACTAGGTCTTGCTGGATGAAGTTTTCCGTGGATCCTGAGTCCAGATAGGCAGAAACCCGGTGCATCTTCTCGCCGGACACTATGGTCACAGGAATGGTCAGTTTGGAAGATAATTTTTTTTTAGTGCCGTTCCGCCTAGGGTTGTCTCTCCAACCAATCCTAGGCACTGGGGTCTCTTTGGCCTCTGGGGACACAAACGCACAACGTGGCCTCCGAGGCCGCAATACAGGCAAAGTCCTGAAGTGCGTCTGCGTTGTTTCTTTTGGGTAGACAATTTGGCCTGGTCTACCTGCATAGGCTCCTCTGGTGGGATGACTGAAGAGGACAGTAAGTATTGCTGGAAATTAGAAGCTAGCCTAGGAAATCCTCAATCCTGGTGAATCTCTTGGGAACGCTCTTGCATCCTCATGTTAACCCGGGTGGCTAGTAGAATGAGATCGTCCAGGGTAGGTGGTAGATCGCGAGCGGCAAGCTCGTCTTTAACATCAGAAGACAGTCCCTGCCAGAATGTAGCCACCAAGGCCTCGTTGTTCCAGGTTCTTTCTGCGGCCAGGGTACGGAACTGACCCACGGAGATGTCTCTCTGGTGTAGGGTCAGCAGGGATGCAGCAGAAGAAACGCTCCCAGATTCCTCAAATATGGAACGGAAAGTCCGTAAAAAAATACTGCAAGTCACGAGTCTCTGGTCCCTTTTGTTGCCAAAGGGGATTCACCCCTGCCAGTAAGGAGAGAGATTATGAAGGCTATCCTTGCATCATCAGAGGAGAAGGCCTTTGTATGTAGTCTGAAGTGGATCTGGCACTGGTTCAGAAATCCACTGCAGGACCTCATGTCTCTGTCATAGCGAGGAGGTAGCGGCAGGGAGTATCGGGGGTCAGCTCTTTTACTGACAGGAGGTGTAGCAGGAGGAACAGCAGGAATAGGTGCTGTGACGACTGTGCTTCGAGCTGATGTGCAATGACGTTCACCGTCAGGAGGAATTGGTCTTGTCGTGACTGAAGGTCTTGCATGTCTGCCCGCATGGCTTGTGTTGTCGTCAAGATCTTGGGTTGGCAGTGGGGTCCATGGCCTGAGCATACTGTCACGGTCTGTGGGTATGTGGACCCACTAGGCCACACTGCCGTAGAGGGGAGGCAGCTGGCCAAACAACAGAGTACCCAATATTGTGAAGGAAATAAGTATTTGATCCCTTTCTGATTTTGTAAGTTTGCTCACTGTCAAAGACATGAACAGTGTAGAATTTTTAGGCTAGGTTAATTTTACCAGTGAGAGATAGATTATATAAAAAAAAAAAACAGAACATCACATAGTCAAAATTATATATAATTATATATATAAGTATTTGATCCCCTACCAACCATTAAGAATTCAGCCTCCTCCAGACCAGTTACACGCTCCAAATCAACTTGGTGCCTGCATTAAAGACAGCTGTCTTAAATGGTCACCTGTATAAAAGACTCCTGTCCACAGACTCAATTAATCAGTCTGACTCTAACCTCTACAACATGGGCAATACCAAAGAGCTTTCTAAGGATGTCAGGGACAAGATCATAGACCTGCACAAGGCTGGAATGGGCTACAAAACCATAAGTAAGACGCTGGGTGAGAAGGAGACAACTGTTGGTGCAATAGTAAGAAAATGGAAGACATACAAAATGACTGTCAATCGACATCGATCTGGGGCTCCATGCAAAATCTCACCTCGTGGGGTATCCTTGATCCTGAGGAAGGTGAGAGCTCAGCCGAAAACTACACGGGGGGAACTTGTTAATGATCTCAAGGCAGTTGTGACCACAGTCACCAAGAAAACCATTGGTAACACATTACGCCGTAATGGATTCAAATCCTGCAGTGCCCGCAAGGTCCCCCTGCTCAAGAAGGCACATGTACAGGCCAGTCTGAAGTTTGCAAATTAACATCTGGATGATTCTGAGAGTGATTGGGAGAAGGTGCTGTGGTCACATGAGACTAAAATTGAGCTCTTTGGCCTTAACTCAACTCGCCGTGTTTGGAGGAAGAGAAATGCTGCCTATGACCCAAAGAACACTGTCCCCACTGTCAAGCATGGAGGTGGAAACATTATGTTTTGGGGGTGTTTCTCTGCTAAGGGCACAGGACTACACCGCATCAATGGGAGAATGGATGGAGTCATGTACCATCAAATCCTGAGTGACAACCTCCTTCCCTCCACCAGGACATTAAAAATGGCTCGTGGCTGGGTCTTCCAGCATGACAATGACCCAAAACATACAGCCAAGGCAACAAAGGAGTGGCTCAAAAAGAAGCACATTAAGGTCATGGAGTGGCCTAGCCAGTCTCCAGACCTTAATCCCATCGAAAACTTATGGAGGGAGCTGAAGATCCGAGTTGCCAAGCGACAGCCTCGAAATCTTAATGATTTACAGATGATCTGCAAAGAGGAGTGGGCCAAAATTCTATCTAACATATGTGCAAAACTCATCATCAACTACAAAAAACGTCTGACTGCTGTGCTTGCCAACAAGGGTTTTGCCACCAAGTATTGAGTCTTGTTTGCCAAAGGGATCAAATACTTATTTCTCTGTGCACAATGCAAATAAATATATATAATTTTGACAATGTGATTTTCTTTTTTTTTTTATATATATAATCTATCTCTCACTGGTAAAATTAACCTAGCCTAAAAATTCTAGACTGTTCATGTCTTTGACAGTGAGCAAATTACAAAATCAGCAAGGGATCAAAAACTTATTTCCTTCACTGTAAATACAAAGTCCAGCACAAGGGTACCTGAATAGTCCAGACAGTGGCAGAGGCTTTAGTACGGATGGGGCTGGATGTAGCAGGTTGCGACAGACGTGGCAGATGACAGCAGGTTATGCCAGACGTGGCGGTCAACAGTAGGTGTGGCAGGTTGCGCCAGACGTGGCGGACGGCAGTAGGTGCAGCAGGACACGACTCCAACATTAGTCAGGCTCAGGAACAAAGCACAGGATACAGGTAGCAGGGCAAGGGAAAACTGGGAACAGGATAACACTGATGGACTATTTTGCAAAGACTAACATGGGATTTACTAACAACGCTCAGGCAGGGAGTGAAGGGGCAGAGACCCTTAAATAGTCCAGAGTGATTGGGGCTAATTTAAAATATAATTCATGTCCTACGGGACAGTGCTGAGCGGAGCAGAAGTGAGTGCTGGCGTCTCCTAGGAAGGAGAAGCCGGCCAGCACTCACAGATCTATGGCCACGACCGCCGAGGGGTGAGTAGGAACGGCAGTTCGTGGCCATGGAGGCTACACTCTCTACCTTTACATATATGGTCAGTGACTTCAGGGGTTTCCTATCGCTAGAGTTCCCGAGCAGAGTATCAGCTGATGCTCTGCCTGGGGACTACAGCACTTCTGCCTACGTCACTGTCACTGTCCATATATGGACAGTGATGTCATCAGCAGTACAGGAGTCCCCGAGCAGAACATCAGATGATGCTCTGCCTGGGGATTCCAGCACTTCTGCCAACGTCACAGTCACTGTCCATATATGGACAGTAAGATCAGCAGCAGTACTGGAGTCCCCGAGCAGAGCATCAGCTGATGCTCTGCTCGGGGACTCCAGCCCTGCTCCCAATGTCATTGTCCATATATGGTCAGCGACTTCAGGGGTTTCCTATTGCTGGAGTTCCCAAGCAGAGCATCAGCTGATGCTCTGTTCGGGAACTCCAGCGATATAAAACCCCTGAATTCACTGACCAAATATGGACATCGGGAGAAAGGATGGATGTCACTAGCAAAGCGTTAGCTGATGCTCTGCTCGGGGACTTCAGCTATAGGCAATGTGACAGCCCCTTGTGGTCATATTCTTGATAATACGCCGACACAAACAGCACAGGAAGCAAAAGCGGCTCGTAAAAAGAAATGCATGTCACTTCTTCAGTCGTTTTTAGAGCAGTTTTTCATTGGGTCAATGGAAAAACAGCTCCAAAAACGGCCGTGAAAAACGCAGCAAAAAACGCCTGATACATAAAAAACGGCTTAAAATTAGAGGCTGACTTTCCTTGAAAACAGCTCCATAATTTACAGCCGTTTTTTGTTAAGCAAGAGAACATACCCTTAGGGTATGTGCACACGAGAACTGTCTTTTACGTCTGAAAAGACAGACTGTTTTCAGGAGAAAACAGCTGCGTCGTTTCAGACGTAAAAGCTCCTCCTCGCATTATGCGAGGCGTCTTTGACGCCCGTAATCTTGAGCTGCTCTTCATTGAAGCACTTCAATGAAGAACGGCTCAAGTTACGTTGCAAAGAAGTGTCCTGCACTTCTTTGCGGAGGCAGTCAATTTACGCGTCATCGTTTGACAGCTGTCAAACGATGACGCGTAAATGACAGGTCGTCGGCACAGTACGTCGGCAAACCCATTCAAATGAATGGGCAGATGTTTACCGACGTATTGGAACCCTATTTTCAGACGTAAAACGAGGCATAATACTCCTCGTTTATGCCTGAAAATAGGTCGTGTGAACCCAGCCTTAGACTGCAGCTGTAGTTCAACAGTTGAAATGTAAAAGTCGCGCTACAAAGTTTTCATGTGGTCCCAGACGTAATTTATATTACGGAATTTTTTGGTACCTTATTTGTAGGCCTTTGTTTTTAGTACGTATTATTTACTACATATTATTCAGTATGTAATATTTAGTATGTAATACTTTAATTTAAAGTACTATAGTATATTTTTAAAACCACATGTGTAATAGCAAATCATGTGCCCAGGCTGCAGATTCCCACCACATGTGGGGTATTGCCATACCCGTGACGACCAGTGTAACAAATTGTGGCAAACAGCTAGGTCCAGAATTACTTGGACAGTGACACATGTTTTGGCATTTTAGCTGTTTACCAAAACATATTGAATACACAGTTATATAATCAATATGGGCTTAAAGTGCAGACTCTCAGCTTTAGTTTGAGGGTATTTACATCCTAATTTGAGGAATGGTTTAGGAATTAAATCTCTTTAATATGCAGCTGCCTCTTTTTCAAGGGACCAAAGGTAATTGGACAATTATCTCAAAAGCTATTTAATGGGCTGCATGGGCTATTCCCTCGTTAATCCATCATCAATTACAAAGATAAAAGGTCTGGAGTTGAGTCCATGTGTGGCTTTTGCATTTGGAAGCTGTTGCTGTGAACCCACAACATGGGGTCAAAGGAGCTCTCAATGCAAGTGAAACAGACCATCGTTAGGCTAAAAAAAATGAAGAAGTCCCTCAGAAAGATAGCACAAATGTTAGGAGTGGCAAAATCAACACTTTGGTACATTCTTGAAAAAAAAGAGCGCACTGGTGATCTCGTGAACTCCAAAAGGCGTGGACATCCATGGAAGACAACAGTGGTGGATGATCGCAGAATCCATTCCATGGCGGAGAAAAACTCCTTCACAACATCTACCCAAGTGAAGAACACTCTCCTGGAAGTAGGTGTATAAGTATCTAAGTCTGCCATAAAGAGAAGACTTCATGACAGCAAATACAGTGGATTCATGACAAGGTGCAAACAATTAATCAACCTCAAAAATAGAAAGGCCAGATTAGACTTTGCCAAACAACATCTAAAGAAGCCAGCCCAGTTCTGGAACAGCATTCTTTGGACAGATGAAACTAAGATCAAACTGTACCAGAATGATGGGAGGAAGAAAGTATGGAGAAGGCTTGAGCCAAAGCACACCACTGTATCCTCTGTAAAACATTGTGGAGGCAGTGTGATGGCATGGGCATGCGTGGCTGCCAAAGGCACTGGGTCACTAGTGTTTATTGATGATGTGACTGAAGACAGAAACAGCCAGATGAATTCTGAAGTGTTCAGGGATATACTTTCTGCTCAGATTCAACCAAATGCAGCAAGGTTGATTGGACGTCGCTTCACAGTACAGATGGACAATGACACAAAACATACTGTGAAAGCAAGCCAGGAGTTTTTTAAGGCAAAGAAGTGGAATATTCTGCAATGGCCAAGTCAATCACCAGATCTCAACCGGATCGACCATGCATTTCACTTGCTTAAAACAAAACGTAAGGCAGAAAGACCCACAAACAAGCAACAACTGAAGACAGCTGCAGTAAAGGCCTGGCAAAGCATCACAAAGGAGGAAACCCAGTGTTTGGTGATGCCCATGGGTTCCAGACTTCAGGCAGTCATTGCCTGCAAAGGATTCTCTACAAAGTAATAAAAAAAACAAACATTTTATTTATGGTCATGTTAATTTGTCCAATTACTTTTGAGCCCCTGAAATGAAGAGGCTGTGTAGAAAAATGGTTGCAATTCCTAAATGTTCCACAGGATATTTTTGTTCAACCACTTGAATTAAACCTGAAAGTCTACAGTTCAATTGCATCACAGTTGTTTCATTTCAAATCCAATGTGGTGGCATGCAGAGCCCAAATAATGAAGATTGTGTCACCGTCCAAATAATTCTGGACCTAACTGAAGTTGTTTCCAGGGCCATAAGCTGCACACATTGGGCAAGGGCGTAGCTAGAGGCGGCAGGCGGTGCATGTGCCCTGGGCGCAACTACAAGGGAAGGAACGGGGGGCGCCGACCAGGGGAGTGGAGGCATGTGTCCTCCGGGCCGGTACCCCATAGACATTTAGTGCCATGGGCAGCGCATGGGACAGGAGTGGGAGCAGTGTAAATGTAATGCACGATGTTCTCCTGCACAGGCAGAGCGTGTGTGCTCCGGGCGGCTGCATTATACGTCACATGTGACGTCATATAGTGCAGCCGGCCATACACTCTGTCTGTGAGGAGAGGAAGAGAGGGCTGGGGAGGAGCAGTCTTACACACAGCTCTCCTCCTGCCTGCACCGTGTGACCGCTGACAACATGGAGATCCCTCCACGGAGCTCCGGACTAATAAGTACTGCTGTGTATGTATATATATATATATATATATATATATATATACATACAGTGTGTGTGAGTGTGTGTGTGTGTGTATATATATACAGTGTGTGTGTGTGTGTGTGTGTGTGTATATACAATGTGTGTATATACAGTGTGTGTATATACACTGTGTGTGTATACAGTGTGTGTGTGTGTGTGTGTGTGTGTGTGTATATATACACAGTGTGTGTGTGTGTGTGTGTATATACAGTGTGTGTGTATATAGTGTGTGTGTGTGTATACAGTGTGTGTGCGTGTGTGTGTGTGTGTGTGTGTGTGTGTGTGTGTTTATAAATAGTTTTTGTTTGGGAGGGGGGATTTGACTGTAAATATTATGTGTAGGGTGAGGGGATTCTGTATAAATTGTTTTAGTGGGAGGAAGGATTTGACTGTATGGCCTCATGCACATGTCTGTCGGCCGTTGTACTGCCGCTAATGACGGTTTCGTGAATCACGGACCTCACACGGATGGCTTCTGTGTGCACTCCGTTGTTTCACGGACCAAATCAATGCAAAGGCCGAAACTGTTCCTTCAAAAATGGGCAGGAGTAGGACCTGCCCTATTTTTGAGAGAACGGCGGCACGGTTCAGTTAAAACAATGGAAGTGCGCATGGACCCATTGAAATGAATGTGTCAGAGTGCTATCAGTTCAAACAACGGATAGCACCCTGATGAAAAAACTGAAGTGGGCATGAGGCCTAAGGCCTCAAGCACACATCCGCTGCCATTTATACGGCTGCATATCACGGATCCGCAAAACAAGGACCGCACATACTGCTTGTAAAATGTACAAATGGCTACATTAAAATAAAAGTGAAAAAAAAAGTTACACCTCTTTGATTGGTTGAGAAAGCAAACATGGTGAGTGGGAAGGAATATGTCTGGAAAGAGTTTGGGGGGGCGCCAAGCCGCATCTTTGCCCTGGGTGCAGGAGAACCTAGCTACGCCTCTGCATTGGGCACTGAAATGGCTTTTTTTTTTTTTTTTTTAAACTACCTGGGGAAAACTGACTACACCCCTAAATGCATGCCTTGTTGGTGCAGTTTCCAAATTGGGGTCACTTCTATGGGGTTTTCAATATTTCTACACCTCTGAGCCTCTTTAGTAATGGCACAATGCAGTAAATATCACCAAAGTAGTCCTCAAATGTGGCATAGTTCTACTTTTCTTCTGAGTCTTGCTGTCAGATACATACCTGCAGCGGCCTGAATTATCCCAGAGGGCATGGTACTACTAATCAGCAATGCTCCTTTAATAAAATACTACACCGCGTTCCAAATTATTATGCAAATGTTATTTTTCGCTGATTTTCCTAAATAGTCGATGCAAATGACAGTCAGTATAATCTTCAAGCCATCAACCGTTGGAGTATAATGCAAATTTTATTGAACAAATCTCCTAATGATAACAGATTTTTTTTTAGAAGTAAAAAACTCAAAATGCACTGTTTCAAATTATTATGCACAACAGAGATCAAAACATTTTAAGGGTATGTGCACACGATAGCAGGCATTTACGTCTGAAAAGACAAAATGTTTTCAGGAGAAAACAGCTGCCTCGTTTCAGTCTTAAATGCTCCTCCTCGCATTTTGCGAGGCTTCTCTGACAGCCGTAAATTTTGAGCTGCTCTTCATTGAGTTCAATGAAGAACGGCTCAAATTACGTCTGAAAGAAGTGTCCTGCACTTCTTTTGATGAGGCTGTATTTTTACGCGTCGTCGTTTGACAGCTGCCAAACGACGACACGTAAATGACAGGTTGTCTGCACAGTACGTCGGCAAACCCATTCAAATGAATGGGCAGATGTTTGCCGACATATTATAGCCCTATTTTCAGACGTAAAACGAGGCATAATACGCCTCGTTTACGTCTGAAAATAGGTCGTGTGAACCCAGCCTAAAGATTCTAAAGAGAACTAAAATGGTAATTTGTTGAATTTGCAGCATCAGGAGGTCATATTTACAGAAATCAAAAGCTCTTTCAATAAAAAAAAACGTAACATTCCAAGTTACATGTTAACATAGGACCCCTTCTTTGATATCACCTTCACAATTCTTGCATCCATTGAATTTGTGAGTATTTGGACAGTTTCTGCTTGAATATCTTTGCAGGATGTCAGAATAGCCTCCCAGAGCTTCTGTTTTGATGTGAACTGCCTCCCACCCTCATAGATATTTTTCTTGAGGATGCTCCAAAGGTTCTCAATGGGGTTGAGGTCAGGGGAACATGGGGGCCACACCATGAGTTTCTATCCTTTTATGCCCATAGCAGCCAATGACACAGAGGTATTCTTTGCAGCATGAGATGGTGCATTGTCATGCATGAAGATAATTTTGCTACGGAAGGCACGTTTCTTCTTTTTGAACCACGGAAAAAAGTGGTTAGACATAAACTCTATGTACTTTGCAGAGGTCATTTTCACACCGTCAGGGACCCTAAAGGTGCCTACCAGCTATCTCCCCCATGATTCCAGCCCAAAACATGACTCCGCCACCTCCTTGCTGACGTCGCAGCCTTGTTGGGACATGGTGGCCATTCACCAACCATCCACTACTCCATCCATCTTGACCATCCAGGGTTGCACGGCACTCATCAGTAAACAACACGGTTTGAAAATGTGTCTTCATGTATTTCTGAGCCCACTGCAACCGTTTCTGCTTGTGAGCATTGTTTAAGGGTGGCCGAATAATAGCTTTATGCACACTTGCAAACCTCTGGAGGATCCTACACCTTGAGGTTCGCTGGACTCCAGAGGCACCAGGGGCTTCAAGTACCTGTTTGCTTCTTTAAATGGCATCTTAGCAGATGCTCTCCTAATCCTATTAATTTGTCTGGCAGAAACCTTCCTCATTATGCCTTTATCTGAACGAACCCGTCTGTGCTCTGAATCAGCCACAACTCTATTCACAGTACGATGATCACGCCTAAGTTTTCTTGAAATATCCAATGTTTTCATACCTTGTCCAAGGCTATTTCACGCCTTTCAGCAGCAGAGAGATCCTTTTTCTTTCCCATATTGCTTGAAACCTGTGGCCTGCTTAATAATGTGGAATGTCCTTCTTAAGTAGTTTTCCTTTGATTGGACACACCTGGCAAACTAATTATCACAGGTGTCTAAGATTGATTACAATGATCCAAAGAGCCCTAAGACACAATACCATCCATGAGTTTAATTGGAAAAATAATAATTACATGTTTATGACACTTAAATCCAATGTGCATAATAATTTGGAACACTGTGTATAGTCCTGCGGCTGCCTGCCCTGCTATCTCTAATAGAGTGGAGCCAGGCTCAGAGAGAAACAACTTATCGGGCAGCAGACGCTGGTCCCCTCTGCTTGTTTCACCATCAGCCAATGGCAATGACCTGGCTGAGCACAGGATTTAATGCATACCTCCCAACTTTTTAATTTCGGAAAAGAGGGACATTTTTAAGCCACGCCCCTAACCACGACCAATATCCCGCATCAACACATCACGGCCAGATCCTTCAAGATCATATTCCCACTGCGGATCTCTAGACTTACAAAAAAAAAATATGGATATCACCAATATTATGGATCAGGTTATATCGTCTTTATGTTACTTTTCCTAACTTGTGTATAACATTCGCTTATCACGGCAGCAGCAGCTGCAGGACAAACCAAAAGGCTGTGAACAATGAAAGTCAAGAGGGAGACCCTGTGGTTGATGACTTTTCAATTGACAGGCAGCAGAGTTACATGATGGGGATTTTTTTTCCAGTTGTATAACTCTGCTACCGGCCAATGGAAAAATCATCCACCAGAGCCCCCTTGTAGATCGCTCCACACACAGCCCCCTGTAGATAGCTCCACACACAGCCCCCCTGTACATAGTGCCACACACAGCCCCCCTGTAGATAGCTCCACACACAGCTCCCTGTAGATAGCTACACACACAGCCCCCTCAGATAGCTCCACACACAGCCCCCCTGTAGATAGCTCCAAACACAGCCCCCTGTAGATAGCTCCACACACAGCCCGTCTGTAGATAGCTCCACACACAGCCCCCTGTAGATAGCGCCACACACAGTCCCCTGTAGATAGCTCCACACCCAGCCCCCCTGTAGATAGCGCCACACGCACAGCCCCCCTGTAGATAGCTCTAAACACAGCCCCCTGTAGATAGCTCCACACACAGCCGCTTGTAGATAGCTCCACACACAGGCCCCCTGTACATAGTGTCACACACAGCCCCCCTGTAGATAGCTCCACATACAGCCCCCTGTAGATAGCTCCACACACAGCCCCCTGTAGATAGCTCCACACACAGGCCCCCTGTACATGGTGTCACACACAGCCCCCCTGTAGATAGCTCCACATACAGCCCCCTGTAGATAGCTCCACACACAGCCCCCTGTAGATAGCTCCACACACAGCCCCCCTGTAGATAGGGCCATACACAGGCCCCCTGTAGATAGCTCCACACACAGGCCCCCTGTAGATAGCTCCACACACAGGCCCCCTGTAGATAGCTCCACACACAGCCCCCCTGTAGATAGCTCCACACAGCCCCCATGTAGATAGCTCCACACACAGCCCCCTGTAGATAGCTCCACACACAGCCCCCTGTAGATAGCGCCACACACAGTCCCCTGTAGATAGCGCCACACACAGCCCCCTGTAGATAGCTCCACATACAGCCCCCATTAGATAGATAGACACACAGCCCCCCCTGAAGACAGCTCCACACACAGCCCCCCTGTAGATAGGGCCATACACAGGCCCCCTGTCGATAGCTCCACACACAGACCCCCTGTAGATAGCTCCACACACAGCCCCCCTGTAGATAGCTCCACACAGCCCCCCTGTAGATAGCTCCACACCCAGCCCCCCTGTAGATAGCGCCACATGCAGCCCCCCTGTACATAGCGCAACACACAGCTCCCCCTGTAGATAGCTCCACACACAGCCCCCTCTTGTACATAGCACCACACACAGCCCCCTTTTGTACATAGTTCCACACAACCACCCTTCCCCCTTGTACATAGTGGCACACAACCCCCCTCCCCCCTTGTACATAGTGCCACACAACCTCCTTATACTTTGTGCCACAATGCCACCAGAGCGGAGAGCGGCAGAGGTAGCCTACTGCTGCCACTCTCCGCTCTGCTTTGACGTCACTCACCATCAGAAGAAGGCAGGAGGTCTTGCAGCGGCGTTCTCACTGGTGATGCCGGCCTGGGAGTGGACCAGTCCAGTCACTTGAACTGTCACCTGACCGGTGAGGTCAGATGACAGGTCAGGTGACTGGACTGGTCCACTTCTGGGCTGGCATTGATCCCAGTCAGAACACCGCCGCAAGACTCCTGCCTTCTTCTGATTCTGATCACTGCTGCAGTCGTCTGGCATGCAGGGCGCCTGTCAGCAGCGATCAGCTGTTTTGATACAGCTGCAGCGCCCAGCGGGACATTTTGCAGACCGGCCAGGACGGTGGGACACCGGGATTGTTCCGCTGGATGGTTGGGAGCTATGTCTAGGTAAAGGGGGGATTTAATTGGGTTAAAGACCTGTCAAACCCACTTGGCTGGCCAGCGGCTCATTTACATATTGTTTTAGAAATAAAGAGGGGAGAATATCTTGGAAAAAGGGGGACACAGAACTACACCGCAAAGACTGCTGGATTCACAGACCCAGCGGCAATTACGTGAGTATAATAACTCACTTTGTAGGAGGTAGTGACAGGTTCTCACTAAGAATCCCCCTTTGTACGGTTACTGTTTATGGGCAGTTTTTTTTTTTATGTATGTCTGATGCGGCATCTGACATTAGCATGGGTATTTACAGTAGAAGGTATTATTAGTTATATATACAGCTTTTTGAAGGGGCCGGGACACTTCGGCGAATGCTGCTTTAGGGATACAAAGAATACATAACGATTGCCTGCAGACAATTATTTTATGGGATGTTTATCTACAATACACAGTTACAAGACAAATTGTATGCAATTGTTGGATGGACATATACAGTATCTTTATGTATCTACATCCAGTATAATCTGTAACAGTGGCCCACATTTACTAATGCTGTCTAATAGACAGCCTTAACTTAGACCAGACAGGCAGAAAAAGCGCCATAGTGGTGCATGTTGCTTGAAAATTTTAGCGCATCTTGCATGACCTGTTAGATACAATTCTCTTCCTAATACCCCTTAGTTTTGGCTTATTTTGCACCAGAATTTTGTGTCCGTTTTTCGGTGCATTTTTGGTGCAGATTGGCGCATTTAGAAGCCATGCCCACTTGAATGTGGATGAGCTGCAATACCAGACAGAGGCCATGGACAGACATGCAGCTGTTATCCACAGGGATTTTAGCAATTTTCAAGGCACTCCTATTGAACAAATCCCAGAGTCTATCCAGAATAGGTTTGAGGCACTCAAAAGACATGAAATGTTCTGAATTTTTAAATTGAATTCTTTGATGCCTTAATGAGTCACCCAAAAACACACTAATTAGATTGTGAGTCCCAATGGGAATAGTAAGGACAGCCTCTGTACAGCGATGCAGAATATGTCGGCGCTATATAAGTAACAGAAATAAATAAATAAAGCAAATAATGACTAGGCAGAAAATATTTATTGAGTGAGCTTATTATTCCAGCCATCACTTAAAGGAGTTGTTCACTACTGAACAACTGATGATACACCAGATAGGTCATTAGTATATTATCGGTATAAGTTCGACACCCGGACCCCTCACCGTTAAGCCACTCTGGCTATCTCCGGATGTTATGGCCTATTATGCTATGTACGGAGCCGGAAGCAGTTGGTTCCGTACATAGAATAGCAGCCGTGCTGCCGAACTGCAGCTCTGCTCCTATTCACTTGAATTGGAGCAATACTGCAGCTCGCCGCTATTTAGTTGCCGAAGCCAACTGCTTCCAGCATGTACATCCGGTGCTCAGAGGCAGTCAAGCGGCTTAACAGTGCAGGGTCCAGGTGTCGGACCCCACAGATCATGTACTGATGACCTATCTGGTGGATAGGTCATCAGTTGTCTAGTTGGACAACCCCTTAAATCATCATAAATAGATGAGGGAACTATTTATTTTACAATTTTATGTAGGTCATTGGACTACTTTTATTGACACCTGAACTTTTTATGTGTTCTTTTTTATGCGTTTATGTTAGGTGAACATAGTATACTAGATCCATATTTATTTGTTTATCTGTCTTGAGGACAAAATGTGAAGTATTTTAGTTTGATAAATCATATCTATACATTATCTTAATTTTTTGCATAAATATTACTCAATATTTACTTATCCACTTTATATTTTTATTTTTTATTTTTTTTAATCTATTGTAAAAAAAAAAAAAACACATACATGTTTTTAAAATCTATTGACCAATTTTTGATGCTACATTTGATGTCAATCCGATATTTTTAATAATTAGAAGCCTCTGCCTGGCAGACCATTTAGATTAGACTACAAGGATCTGAGGCTTAATGGTAATTATGGACTTAGACTATGTTTTAGCGCCCTAGGTCACTTAGCAACAGTCTATCCAGGGTGCATACGTACCTCTCCTCACAGTATCTCTGTATCGTCATTAGTGTCATAGGTTACTTTGTAACAATCAGTCTAAGATGAATGCGCACTACTTGCCATCACATCTCTGTCAGAGTCTGGGGTTGCATCACAACCATATTATGGTGCGCATGCGCACGAGATCATGCCAAGTGGCATCTAAGGTAGCCTAGCAACCACTAGGATGCACTCTTGTGCCATACCTTTTATATAACATATACCTATAATTACTACAGTTGTATTTTTATTTCTTTTCTTGTTATCACACAGAGTTTTGGCTGCTGTAGCTGCATTGCAAAATCCGGATCTCCCCTTTCCCATTCCTCCCTCCCCCTTTTCCGAATAGCGAAAATTTTAATCCATATCATCGTTGTCCATACGTGTTTAACCTGTACAATCTGAAGAAAGGGTTGCATCCCCGAAACGCGTTATTTTGAATATTTCAAAATTTATAAAACTACCTTAACAGTAACACAATTACCTGGTGATTTTTTTAAAAAAAAAGCAGACCCTTTCTTCTAATCCTGGAAAATTCCTTTAAAGAGGACCTATCACTAGATCATATAAGTTAACCCCTTCGCGCTCAGGTCAGTAATAGTACGTCCTGCTAAGTAGAACGTTCGCGCTCAGGTCAGTACTATTACTGACCTGAGTAAACACGGCGCCATCTTTCCCCGGCGCGTGTCTGAGCTGTGATACCTGCTGTTTCCGACAGCAGGCTATCACAGCTTAGTGTGCAGGGACCGATCGCGGTGGTCCCCGCCGATTAACCCCTTAGAAGCCGCGTTCAATAGCGATCGCGGCTTCTTAGGGGTTAAGCTGCCATCGCCGGCCTGCTACACGATAGCGGGCCGTAATGGCTACTATGGCAACCAGAATCCTAACAATGGACTCTGGCTACGCCATCGACGGAAGCCTAGTGGGTCCCGACAAAATCAGGACCCACTATGCTTGCTGTCAGCGAACAGCTGACAGCTCTAATACACTGCACTACGCATGTAGTGCAGTGTATTAGAATAGCGATCAGAGCCTCCTGCTCTCATGTCCCCTAGTGGGACAAAGTAAAAAAAAGTGTGAAAAAGTAAAAAAAAGTTGTGTAAAAATAAGAAAATAAAAGATTTAAAAGTAATAAAAGTAAAAGTCCCCCTTTTTCCCTTATCAGTTCTTTATTATTAATAAAAATATATAAATAAACAAATAAACTATACATAATTGGTATCGCCGCGTCCGTAACGTCCTGAACTACAAAACAATGTCGTTATTTATCCCGCACGGTGAACGCCGTAAGAGAAAATAATAATAAACCGTACCACAATCACAATTGTTTGGTCACTTCACCTCCCAAAAAATGGAATAAAAAGAGATCAAAAAGTCGCATGTACCTAAAAATTGTACTGATCGAAACTACAGTTCGTTACGCAAAAAATAAGTCCTCGCACGGCTTTATTGATGGTAAAATAAAACAGTTATGGCTCTTAGAATAAGGTAACACAAAAAATTAATTATATTTTACAAAATGTATTTTATTGTGCAAACGCCATAAGACATAAAATAAAACTATAAACATCTGGTATCGCCGTAATCGTATCGCCCCGCAGAATAAAGTGAATATGTCATTTATAGCGCACGGTGAACGCTGTAAAAAAAATTGAATAAAAAACAATAGTAAAATTGCTGTTTTTTTAGTCACCACGCCACCTAAAAATAGAATAAAAACTGATCAAAAAGTCGCATGCACCCCATGAAAACTACAATGCATTCCTCAAGGGGTCTAGTTTCCAAAAAGGGGTCACTTTTGGGGGGTTTCCACTGTTTTAGCACCACAAGACCTCTTCAAACCGGACATGGTGCCTAATAAATTAAATTAAATAAATTAAATGTCACCTCTACTTTGCTCTAAATTCCTGTGAAACGCCTAAAGGGTTAATAAACTTTTTAAATGCTGTTGTGAATACTTTGAGGGGTCTAGTTTCTGAAATGGGGTGTTTGATAGGGGTTTCTAATATATGGGCCCCTCAAAGCAACTTCAGAACTGAGCTGGAAACTAAAAAATAAAATAAAAATGAGGCAATACTTCGCTTCTTACATTATACTGATAATGAGCCGTGCCCACCCCGAGATGACCCCAGTTTTGACCGTTTGTATAAACGGAGACCCCTATTAGACCGTTTCAGTGCCCGGTTTTCCCAGCATTCACCCCCGAGAAGTGTATTTCTATAGATGAGTCCTTGGTACATTTGAAAGGGAGGCTTCAATTCCGCGAGTACCTGCCGGGTAAGAGGGCAAGGTATGGCGTGAAGATGTATAAGCTGTGCGAGAGTGCATCAGGGTATACCTACAAATTTAGGATATATGAAGGGAAGGACACCAGTTCTCAGCCCCCAGAATGCCCCCCCTTACTGGGAGTTAATACAAAAATTGTGTGGGATTTGGTGCACCCACTGCTGGACCAGGGTTACCACCTCTACCTGGATAATTTTTATACCAGCGTCTCACTCTTCAACTGCCTCGCTTCCAGAAGTCCTGCGGCATGCGGCACTGCTAGAAGAAACCTGAGAGGCCTCCCTAAGACTCTGCTTGGGCAAACCCTCAGAAGGGGTGAGAGCAGGGCACAATCTAGCAGCAACATATTGTGTGTCAAGTACAAGACCAGGGAGATGCCACACCAGTACCCATGTACCTGTACGAGGTACCAATACAGGGACCCCCAAACTAGACTGCATCCTGGACTACAATAGGTACATGGGAGGGGTGGACTTGTCAGATCAAGTCCTGAAGCCTTACAGTACTTCTGGAAGCGGGGCCACAGGCATCGTACCAGGGCAACACTTTTTAGGAGAAGTTCCCCAAACTGGCAAGAAGGGAAAAAGTCAAAAGAGGTGCAGAGTCTGCTATAAGAGGGGGATAAGGAAGGACACAATATATCAATGTGACGCGTGTCCCGAAAAACCAGAGCTCTGTATGAAAGAGTGTTTTCAAATTTATCATCCATCCCTTTATTTTTAATTTACCCCAGTTTTACTCGCTCTGATCCACTTCGCACAGCTTACCCCTCCTCCTCTTTCCCCTCTGAGCCCTGCTGTGTGCCCAGGCAGCTGATAACAGCCACATGTAGGGTATTGCCGTACCCGGGAGAGCCAACATTACAGTTTATGGGGTGTAGGTCTCCGGTGGCACATGCTGGGCACAATATATCGGACACTGACATGGCATATATATAGAAAATTGCAAATCTCACTCTGCACCATCTGCTGCGCATTATCTTTTACACAATACCTGTGGGGTCAAAATGCTCACTACACCTCTAGATGAATTCCTTAAGGGGTGTCGTTTTTAAAACGGGGTCACTTCTCGGGGGTTTCAACTGTACTGATACCTCAGGGGCTTCTGCACACACGACTTAGCACCAGAAAATTCCCAGTAGGCCACATGGTGGTCCTTTCCTTCTGAGCCCTCCCATGGGCCCAAACGGCAGTTTATCACCACAAATGGGGTATTGCCGCACTCAGGACAAATTGGGCAACAAATTGGGGCATTTTATTCCTTGTGAAAATAAGAAATTTTGAGCCAAAACTACCTCTTATTGGAAAAAATTTCATTTTTTTGAATTCACAGCCCAATTCAAATAAATTCTGTGAAAAAACTGTGGGGTCTAAATGGTCACAACACCCATAAATAAATTCTTTGAGGGGTGTAGTTTCCAAAATGGGGTGAATTCTGGTGGGTTTCCATTGCTTTGATACCTTTGGGGCTCTGCAAATGCGACATGGCACCCGAAAACCAATCCAGCAAAATCTGGGCTCCAAAGAACACATAGCGCTCCTTTCCTTCTGAGGCCTCCCATGGGCCCAAACGGCAGTTTATCACCACAAATGGGGTATTGCCGCACTCAGGACAAATTGGGCAACAAATTGGGGCATTTTATTCCTTGTGAAAATAAGAAATTTTGAGCCAAAACTACCTCTTATTGGAAAAAATTTCATTTTTTTGAATTCACAGCCCAATTCAAATAAATTCTGTGAAAAAACTGTGGAGTCTAAATGGTCACAACACCCATAAATGAATTCCTTGAGGGGTGTAGTTTCCAAAATGGGGTCACTTCTGGTGGGTTTCCATTGCTTTGATACCTTTGGGGCTCTGCAAATGCGACATGGCACCCGAAAACCAATCCAGCAAAATCTCTGCTCCAAAGAACACATAGCACTCCTTTCCTTCTAATACCTCCCATGGGCCCAAACGGCAGTTTATGGCCACAAATAGGGTATTGCCGCACTCAGGACAAATTTGGCAACAAAATGGGGTATTTTATTCGTTGTGAAAATAAGACGTTTTGAGCCAAAACTACATCTTATTGGAAAAAAGTTTTTCTTTTTAAATTCACAGCCCAATTCAAATAAGTTCTGTGAAAAAACTGTGGGGTCTAAATGGTCACAACACCCATAAATAAATTCCTTGAGGGGTTTTGTTTCCAAAATGGGGTCACTTTTGGTGGGTTTCCATTGCTTTGATACCTCTGAGGCTCTGCAAATGCGACATGGCACCCGAAAACCAATACAGCAAAATCTGGACTCCAACAAACACATAGCGCTCCTTTCCTTCTGAGCCCTCCCATGGGCCCAAACGGCAGTTTATCACCACAAATGGGGTATTGCCGCACTCAGGACAAATTGGGCAACAAAATGGGGCATTTTGTTCCCTGTGAAAATAAGAAATTCTGATCAAAAATGACATCTTATTGGAAAAATTGTCATTCTTTTAATTTCACAGCCCAATTCAAATACGCGCTGTGAAAAAACTACGGGGTCAAAATGGTAACAATAACCATAAATTAATTCCTTGAGGGGTGCAGTTTCCAAAATGGGGTCAGTTTTGGGGGATTCCTACTGTTTTGGCACCTCAACACCTCTCCAAACCTGGCATGCTGCCTAAAATATATTCTAATAAAAAAGAGGCACCAAAATGCACTAGGTGCTTCTTTGCTTCTGGGGCTTGTGTTTTATTCCACGAGCGCACTAGAGCCACATGTGGGACATTTCTAAAAACTGAAGAATCTGGACAATACATATTTAGTTGTGTTTCTCTGGTAAAACCTTCTTTGTTACAGAAAAAAAATAGAATAAAATTGAAATTCAGAAATAAAAACGAAATTTGCAAATTTCACCTCCACTTTGCTTTAATTCCTGTGAAATTCCTGAAGGGTTAAAAAACTTTCTAAATGCTGTTTTGAATACTTTGAGGGGTCTAGTTTTTAAAATGGGGGGTTTTATGGGGGTTTCTAATACATAGGCCCCTCAAAGCCACTTCAGAACTGAACAGGTACCTTAAAAAAAAGGCTTTTGAAATTTTCTTAAAAATATGAGAAATTGCTGTTTATGTTCTAAGCCTTGTAACGTCCAAGAAAAATAAAATAATGTTCTAAAAACGATGCTAATCTAAAGTAGACATATGGGAAATGTGAACTAGTAACTATTTTGGGTGGTATATCCGTCTGTTTTACAAGCAGATGCATTTAAATTCTGAAAAATGCTATTTTTTCTAAATTTTCTCTAAATTTTGCAATTTTTCTCAAATAAAGACTGAATATATCGACCAAATTTTACCACGAACATGAAGCCCAAAGTGTCACGAGAAAACAATCTCGGAATCGCTTGCATAGGTTTAAGCATTCCGACGTTATTACCACATAAAGTGAAATATGTCAGATTTCAAAAATGGGCTCTGAGCCTTAAGGCCCAAACTAGGCTGCGTCCTTAAGGGGTTAAACTGCTTTACAGACCTGAATAGAGCTGTCTCCCTGATGCCAGCGTTGTTGTTGTTGTCCTCATTCCAGCGATATGTCTCACAGTTGTGTTGGCTCCCAATATGCTAATTTGCTGTAATTAGCCAATAGGGCGTGAACTACCCTCAAGCTGCCTCGCGCTGATTTGTCAGCATCAGAGGAAGGGAAGTTAGCTCCCACCCATTGGCAAACTACAGAAAATTAGTATTTAGAGGGCCAACACAACAGTGGGCCATATCTCTGGAAAAGGAGGTTCAGGAAAAAAAAACCAGTGCTGAAATGAGGGAGACAGCGCTATTCAGGTCAGTTAATCAGTTCAACTTATATGGCCTAGTGACAAGTTTTCTCTAAGTTGACAATAAAAAATATAATGTTTAGCAATTTGTAATGATTGTTAATATTACAACTTCCAGTGAGACAGAATAGTCCGTTAGACAATGAAGCTAACCTGCAGATATTGATAATTGTTCCGTGACTTATGTATACTTTTTCAGGTCACAACTAGACATCTGCTTTTATTACCAAACTAATTAATGAAGTTGTGTATTCTGACAATGCTCAGGCTCTTCCTAAAGTAAATCTTTTTGGTTGAGCAAGTTAAAAGTAAGAAATGTTGGCACTTTGATTCTCTTTATACCTACTTATGGGCTGTAACACTTAAATTGCCCATCCCTACTCCACCTTTGTTAACCATTAAGGCTGCTCTATGTTCGTGGAAATCAACGGTGGTCAAGAAGGCTCTTTTTCCTCTGAGAGTGTCGGACAGGACTATACAGACCCTTTCGCAATTAATTCCTGATTTGAACCTGTCACTTTGGGTAACACATGGTATGAAAACTGTTAATGACATTTGGAGTGGAGGTATTCTTTCTACTTTTGCAGAGCTTGTTACTAAATTTAACTTACCAACTACTGACTTTTATAAATATGTTCGGATTCGTCATTTCTTGCTGAACATTGGAAGTGGTCCCCTTTCTTCTAAATCGCTTTATGAACTATATTTTTTTCAACATTCAAATACTGCAAAAGGGTTTTCCAAGGCATATTTGGCTGTTTTGGATGTTTTACAACAGACTACTCTCCAATGTGTTAAGCGGTGGGAGTTAGATCTATCTTTGCCTCAGGACAGTGTAGATTGGGAATCCACCTTTTCACTGGCCTCTCAGTTGTCCAAATCTACTCACCATTTGGAAGCTACTAGAAAGGTGTTATATAGATGGTACCTGACACCTCATCGCCTCTCTTTGATATATCCTAATTTTTCCAATATCTGTTGGAGATGCGGATCGGAGGTGGGGACTCAAACATATTTTCTGGTATTGTCCGGTCATATGGTCTTTTTGGGGTAAAATTGATAAACTATTGTCAAATGTCCTACAATACCCACTAGTAAGCACTCCTGCTTTAGCTCTGCTTAATGTAGGGTTAGTTGATTTCCACTCTCATGATAAGTCAATTATCTTTCCTGTGCTATGCTCTGCAAGAATTCTTATAGCTAAATACTGGAAGAAAACCTCCACTCCTACGTTAACTGAGGTGATTCAGTATGTTAATCTTACTTGTATTATGGAAAGAACGATTTTCCTGCAAAGATCCCATGTTTCACAATGTCTTCAGTGGGATAAATGGACTTCCTCCAGATATTATGTAGACTCTCTCTATACCTAATTTTCTGTATGCTGAAGTTTCTATGATCTTGCGAGCTGTGCTTAGTTTTGTTTTGTGTCTCTGTTTTCCTTTGTTTGATTTTATTCTTAATTACTGATTTACAGTCTTCCTCCTCCAGGTATGCATATGTTTTGGATTTACTACAACCCCATGACAGCTGTTGGTGCACTACTTTAAACATTTGTTAAGAAATTGAGGCTTTATGCACTTTGTCCATATTCAGATCATGCACTGTTTATTGTAAATTTCGTCAATTTGTCAGATGGGGATGACCTGTCATACGTCTGAACAGTATATACCAATGTATGCGATAACTTTCTATTTCTCTCAATAAAAAATATATGTTTTATAAAAGTAAGAAATGTCCCCTATTCTGCTGCATGCTCTCATCTGCAACATGCACAGCAATATTGTGGAAAGATTAATATCCTGTCTCTTATAAACCATACCAAACAACAAATACAAAGATTGGAATGTAACCAGATGTTCACTGATGAGGTGAGTAATAACGTCCCACACTTTTGAACTATTTTAACTTATTTAAACATATAAAAAGCACATAAAAGCTGGAAAAGACATAGGACCAAATAAATGTCAATATGTAGGCCACACACATAAAAGAAAGGTAAAAGAAAGAGAATAAATATGTCAAGAACTGATTTTATAGAAAAACAAAATGAAATGAAGACTTGCCTTACTGACAAGGCTGAGAAAAGTTTGAGGTACTTTAAGGTAAGATGGCACGTACAAATAAATTATCTGTAACATAAGGTTCCTAATTCCAAATAATTGTATGCATTTTCAAATGACACAATGGGGCAGGTTTACTAAGACTCGCCTTTCATACGTCAGTTTGAGCTTCCTACTCTGCTAGAGTAAGATGAAACAGATTTAGTAAGAGGCACACACCTCTTAATAAATTTGTTGCATCTCTTCGCTAGCCATGCACCACAATTGTGGCGCAATGACCGCTGCCGTGGGCCAACCATTTCTCCCACCCCCCTTTCCCCGACATAAAAAAAAGGTTATGCTCACCTCACAAGCTCTTCTTCTCCCCTCTGGGACCCCTTAGGTTCCCACTACAGGCCGCGGCTCATACAAAGTCCTAACACTGAACAGAGTCAGGGCCTTAATATGTGACGCAGCACTCAAAGTCCTGACGCTGCCCGGCATCAGTATGTTGTATGAGTCGTGGCCTGTAGGGAGAGCCTGAGTAAAGAGAAGCAATTAGGTGAGAATACATTTTATTTTATTTTATTGTCTGATGGTGGGGGATAGTCTGAAGGGGTAGGTTGATCAGGGTGGGGGGGGCCTCTACCTTGCTATGCCCCACAGAGTGAAATCTCAACTAGTTAGGAGCTGGAATAGATTTTTGCTATAATTTATGCCAGTATTCTAGCGTGACTTTTAAGTCACATGCCTTCCCAAAAATATTGAGTAACCATATTTTTCAGCAACGAAGGCTAAAATTTCAATATTTTAGCATGATTGCCCTAAATGGGAACAGTAAGCCCTGTAATAGGAAGTTTGGTAGTGAGTGAATTAACAAACTTTAAACATTTTGCTCATATGTCATCACCACATAAAACCATTAAAAGAACAAAACAAGAAATCATTCTATTATGAATGATTTTGCTGTGAGTTTGGTTGTGCAAGCTACATAGAGTACGTAAAGAGGTTACGGTACTTAAAGGGGTTATTCTGGTTATTAAAATTGATGGACTATTTTTACAATAGACCATCAATAGTAGATCAATGACCATCCCAATGTTGACACCCCTGCTGATCAGCTGTTTGATTGTTTACATGGTTCTCCTCTTCGTTCGTACTTGCATGTGCAGTTACATGTGTAGCGGCCACGCAAGATATTGCACCACTGTCCCATTTAAGTGATTGGGACAGTAGTGCAATATCTTGCACAGCCGCTACAAATGAATATAATGGCGGTCTTGCATCCGCCCACTGCTCAATTCCCTTCTTTGGGACTGACAGAAATAGCCGATCGCTGTACTTCGCTGTTTATGTCATTCTCATAGACCTTGAATGGAGCGGCAGAATGCATGCTCCACCGCCGCTCCATTCAATGTCCTCTCTGTGCTCAAACAGTAAGGAGGAACAGGGGACCAGAACCCCCCATTCTTGTGATGGGTTGGGTTCCCAACAGTGGGGCTCACAGCGATTAGACAATTATCACCTATCCTGTGGATAGGTGAAAATTGGCGATTTTTGGAATACCCCTTGAACCCATGCAAGGAGGTGTGGTTTTTGCTGTAGCTTAATCTGAAGGTTGCGGGCCTCAGATTAGTCACCAGTTGGAAACCGGAAGCTGTATTGACAACAGGATGCAGGCATGAAGACAGAAGTGGAATGTGGACTCAGGACTGGAGCGTGGTTAGATAGAGCCAGGTGTCAGAGCCAAAAATCAGTGTATGGAGTACCAGGCGAGGAAACCGAAGGACAAGGCAGAAGCAAAGTAAGAAGTAGGCCCTCAGTTTAGTGGAAATTATGCCTTGAGCTGAAGCACTGAGTAGTCTGGATGCTGGTCACTTCCTTTCTGACAACTCCACTGAAAAAGCTTTGCTTGTAAGGGTAGGTTCACAAGTAACGGATTTGTTGCAGAAATATTCCACAGGAAATCTGCAGCGGATGATTTGTAGCAAATTGTGCATATTTAGCTGCATATTTCAGTGCAGAATTTTATTTCATCGCATGTATTGCATTTCAATTAGGAAATTCTCCAATAAAATATGCAATTATTCCAAAATGAAGAGGTAGAGGCAAATTTTGTTTCCCTCTATTGATCCAGAGGCAAAAAGAGACCCATAAGGCATAAACCAATCTGCACAAAAACAGAAACATTTTCTTGCTTATCCCAAGTGGCATTCCGACTGGATCAGCATTCAAACAATAATCAATACAATTACATTAGGGTTGATGTTACATTGTTCTAAGAAATTACCTAGGCCTTTCTTGAAGCCATCAACTGTTTCTGCTAAAACCTGCTCCTGAGGTTGGCTATTCCACAGATTCACAACTCTTGTAGTAGAAGAAGGCTTTTCGACTCTAGAGATTTAAAAAAAAAAAATCTCTAGTCTAAGCGAGTGTCCCTCTGTGTTTTGAGGGAAATTAAAGCCTTGCTGCCGTTCCACCTAGGATGGTCCCCAAATCGGGACAGAAATCCCCCTTTAAACCCCTTCCCGCATTCGCCACTTTTGACCTTCCTGACAGAACCTCATTTTTCAAATCTGACATGTTTCACTTTATGTGGTAATAACCTCGGAATGCTTTTACCTATCCAAGAGATTCTGAGACTGTTTTCTCGTGACACAATGGACTTCATGTTACTGTTAAAATTTGCTCGGTACATTTAGTATTTAATTGGGGAAAACACCAAAGTTTAGTGAAAAATTGCAAATATTAGCATTTTTCTAAATTTAACTGTATCTGCTTGTAAAAATAGGCAGATATACCACACAAAATTATTCCTAATTAACATCCTCCATATGTCTACTTTAGATTGGCATCATTTTTTTTGAACATCCTTTTATTTTTCTAGGACGTTACAAGGCTTAGAACTTTAGCAGCAATTTCTCACATTTTCAAGGAAATTTCAAAAGGCTATTTTTTCAGGGACCAGTTTAGTTGTGAAGTGGCTTTTAGGGCCTTATATATTAGAAACCCCCAATAAATCACACCATTTTAAAAACGTTACCCCTCAAAGTATTCAAAACAGCATTTGGAAAGTTTCTTAACCCTTTAGACGTTTCACAGGAATTAAAGTAAATTAGAGGTGAAATTTACAAATTTCATTATTTCTTGCAGAAATTAATTTTTAATATTTTTTTTTTTGTAACACAGAAAGTTATACCAGATAAACGCAACTCAATATTTATAGCCCAGGTTCTGCAGTTTTAGGAAATATCCCACATGTGGCCCCAGTCTGCTAATAGACTGAAGCACCGGCCTCAGAAGTAAAGGAGTACCTAGTGGATTTTGGGCCCCCCAAAACTATTCCCCTTGAGGAAATTATCTAGGGGTATAGTGAGCTTTTTTACCCCACTGATTTGTTTCAGAAATTATTGGAAGTAGGCCGTGAAAATGAAAATCTACATTCTTTCAAAGAAAATGTAGGTTTAGCTAATTTTTTTCTCATTTTCATAATGGCTAAAGGGGAAAAAGCACTGCAACATTTGTAAAGCACTTTCTCCCGAGTAAAACAATACCCTACATGTGGTCATAAATGGCTGTTTGGACACACGGCAGGGCTTAGAAGGGAACGAGTGCCATTTGGCTTTTGGAGCTCAAATTTAACAGGAATGGTTTGCGGAGACCATGTCGCATTTGCAAAGCCCCTGAGGGACCAAAACAGTAAAAACGCCCAAATAGTGACTCCATTTAGGAAAATACACCCCTTGAGAAATTCATCTAGGGGTGTAGTGAGCATTTTGACTCCACAGGTGTTTCATTGATTTTATTAGAATTGGGCAGTGAAAATGAAAATAATCCTTTTTCTTCAATAAGACATAGCTTTAGCTCAAAACTTTTCATTTTCTCAACAAATAAAGGAAAAAAAGAACCCAACATTTGTAAAGCTATTTCTCTGGAGTATGGAAATACCCCATATGTGGTCATAAACTGCTGCTTGGGCACACTGCAAGGATCAGAAAAGAAGGAGCGCCATTTGGCTTTTGAAGCACAGATTTTGCTGGATTGGTTTCTTGACACCATGTCACTTTTGCAAAGCCCCTGAGGTACCAGTACAGTGGAAACTACCCAAAAGTGACACCATTTGTGATACTACACCCCTTGAAGAATTCATCTAGGGCTGTAGTGAGCATTTTGACCCCACAGGTGTTTCATAGATTTTATTTGAATTGGGCAGTAAAAATAAAAAATATATTTTTTTTCCAATAAAACGTAGCATTAGCTCAAAATTTTCTCAAAAAACAAAAGGAGAAAAAGCTCCCCAACATTTGTAAAGCAATTTCTCCCGAGTATGGCAATATTCCATAAACTGCTGTTTGGGTACACGGCAGGGCTCAGACAGGAAGGAGCGCCATTTTTATTTGGAGTGCAGATTTTGCTGGATTGGTTTATGGTCCCTATTTCGCAATTGCAAAGCCCCTGTGGGACCAAAACAATGGAAACCCCCCACAAGTGACCCCATTTTGGATACTACACCCCTCAAGGTATTCACCTAGGGTTTTAGTGAGCATGTTAACCCCGTAGGTATTTTGCAGAAATTAGTGTGCACTCGATGTTGCAGAGTGAAAATGGGATTTTTTTTCAATAGATATGCCAATATGTGGTGCCCAGCTTGCACCACCATAACAAGACAGCTCTCTAATTATTATGCTGTCTTTCCCGGTTTTAGGATCACCCTACATGGGGCAGTAATCTTTTGCCTGGAAATTCGACAGGGCTCAGGAGTGAAAGAGAACCATGGGAAACTGAGGCCTAATTTGGCAACTTACTAAGTATTGGTTCACATTTGCTGACGCTCTGTTGTGAAATTATAAAAAGAAACCCCTGAGCAGTGACCCCATTTTGGAAATGACACCCCTCAAGGCATTTATTTAGGGGTGTAGTGAGCATTTTCACCCCACAGGTCTTTTCCATAAATGATTGCACTGCGGATGGTGCAAAGTAAAAATTAAAATTTTTACCCAGATATGCCATTTCAGTGGCAAATATGTCACGCCCAGCTTATGCCACTGGAGACACACACCCCAAACATTGTTAAAAGGGTTCTCCCGGGTATGGCGATGCCATATATGTGGAAGTAAACTTCTTTTTGCCCACAGTGTAGGGCTCAGAAGGGAGGGAGAACCATTTGGCTTTTGAAGCGTAGATTTTGCTTGGTAGTAGTTTTGTTTAGAGTTTTACTTGTATTTCAGTTTATAATGTGGGGGCACATGTAAGCTTGGCAGTGTACATCAGGGGCATAGTCAGGTAGTTTAATAATGGGGTAAAAAAAAGCAATAAAATAATCCATAGATGTGTATTACACTGTGAAGCAGTGCACAGGCCAGTGTCTTTATGCACAGGCCAGTGTTGCACTAAGAAATGATGTCCTTTCTTATCCCCCTTTTGATCCACACTCCGCATCTTTGCAGTTTGGGGAATTTTGCTGGGAAAGTGTTGCCCTGGTATAATACGGGCACCCTCACTTACAGCAGATATGTTTGGGCCCTCCCGTTCCTGGTTCCTTAATTTTATGGCCTCGATATATCGCCTCTTGAAACAGAAGAAATGTTCCCCTTGTCTTAACTCATTTTTTTTTTCCATAGATTTAGTGGTATGACGGTTGTTTTTTTGGGGGATGAGCTGTAATTATTATTGGTACCATTTTGGGGTACAGGCGACTTTTTGATCACTTTTTATCCTATTTTTTGGGAGGCAAGGTGACCATAAAATAACCGTTCTGGTATAGTTATTTTTTTCTTTTTTTTTATATAGCGTTCACCATGCATCATAAATTACATGTTAACTTCATTCTGCGGGCCAGTCCAATTCCGGCGATACCTAATTTATAGCACTTTTTTATGTTTTACAAGTTTTTGCACAATAAAATTACTTTTGTAAAAAGAATGTGTTTTTTTCTGTCACCATGTTGTGAGAACCATAACTTTTTCATTTTTTTCGTCAACGGAGCTGTATGGGTGTTTGTTTTTTGCGAGACGAGCTATAGTTTTTATGGGTACAATTTTTGGATACATGCGACTTTTTGATCACTTTTTATTTCAATTTTTGTAGGGCAGTGGCCAAAAAACTGAAATTCTGGCATGGTTTTTTATGGTTTTTTTTTACGCCTTTCACCGAGTGGAATAAATAACGTAATATTTTTATACGTCAGGACGTTATGGTCATGGCGATATCAAATATGTATGGTTTATTTTTTTTTCAATAATAAAGGACTTGATAAGGGAAAAAGGGCGATAGTTTTTTATTTTATTACTTGATACTTTTATTATATTTTTTACAACTTTTTTTTACTTTTTTTACACTTTGTTTTTTTGTCCCACTAGGGGACTTGAAGGTCCAACTGTCAGATATTTTTTTTCTAATACATTGCACTACCTATGTAGTGCAATGTATTAGATCTGTCAGCCATTCACTGACAGCAAGTAGATTAAGCTCCAAGCGGGGCCTAATTGGCTTCCGTAATGGCAGAGCAGGAGGCCATTGTTAGGTCTCCTGTTGCCATAGTAGCAGTCGGCAGCCCTGCGATTGCAGGGCAGAGCTGCTGATCTGCTGACAACCACAAAGATGCAGCAATCGAAAGCGATCGCTGCATCTAAGGGGTTAATGGCAGGGATCGGAGCTAGCTCCGGTTCCTGCCGTTACAGGTCCATGACGTATACTTAAGACTCCCACGAAAATTTGGACAATTTGCAAGTATGCTATGGGTAGGTTTTATACTACCTCAAACCCTATTGCACAGTGCAGCAAAGCTGCAGTCACACTTTAGAGTTCAATCTGTTTCCACATGACAAGAAATTCTACATGAAAGTACCAGTGCAGAATCTTTGGCTACTTATGTTGTTGCCAAAAGCAGCAACACAATAATTTTCCAAATTGCGAAAACAGTGATGGTTGCAAGAGGTTAGATGAAGAATCTACTCCCCCATTGAATTACACTTTGTGGTTGAAAAGCAAAGTCTTCAATGACTTCTTACCCGGACTAGTGAAAACTCTTTTAAAATGTTGTTTTTGAGCAACAATTATTCCTTATTTTAATTCATTGTATTAATGTCATTACACTTTATGATTATCTTGAAGGGATTAAAAAGTTAAATACATGTTTGTGATTTTGTGGAAAAATGCCAGACTTAAACTTATTATGAAATGCAAAATATTTTGATTGTAAAACTCCTAACATTAATAAATACAAGTATTCAACCAACTGCTATCAGATATATTTTGTCTTTTTGTGCTACACTTCTGTTTATAGTCTTAGTGGAGTTAATATGAAGATTAATGTGCGACTGCTTGACATTAACCTTAGCAAAGATTTATGTATATGAATCATTTGCATATGATTTGTATCTAACATTTAAGTAGTGTCCATTATTCCTTATGTTCTGCCAGAAGCATGACATTGTCTTTTTCCATGTCACATTATTTTCTTTTGTAATTAATGCATTGCCATTAGCATGAGGTTAATGTTTTGTTAAATGGCTTGAGCCTTATGAAATGTGGCTGAACATCTAAGTACACCCACCAAAATATTAATTTAAAGAAATCTTGGATGGAAAATTAGCGAAATTAACAGGGAATGGAAATACTGAAATCCATATAGCTTTTATATTAGAGAGGAAATATTGCCTGTGGGGAGTAAAGCGGAAACACCTGGGTCAATGAAAACATACGTTATATGTTCAAAGCAAGAACTTCCATACAGACTCATTCAGTTCTCTTAGATGTGTGATGCCTTAACTAGATGACCCACACATAAAGATACGAGAGAAAAAGTTCAGTACAGGTTTCACCGCCAAAGATCAATTTACAACAGTCATATATATTTATATATATGATATATATGTGTATGATACTGTCCTCTCTATTGTACATTATAGGAATATTGTCAGTCATTGAGAAGTTCTGTAACTATATCAAAGCAAGATGCTGAAGGCCAAGTCTATTCATACAGGTCACTGAACTCCGAGGTGACTTCTAATCTTTTCAGAATTTATAGTAGGTATTGCTTATAATACACATCTCAGCAGGTGCAGAACCTCTTTTGATTAAGTGATGGATAGGAAATGCCTGAAATCTTTTGAAAAATAAGATTTGCAGCAGCAGAGGAGTATATTATGTTGTTCTGCAGTAGCTGGGGCACAGTACTGTAATAATGCACACTGCAACTCCTAAATAACCATTAAGCCCTGCCTCTGTAAGCTCAAAAGAGCACAAAGATGGCAGACCTGGGACCTTAGTTAGGCCCCGAAGCTGCAACGAGAACCATCTGCACCCCAGTACCATGTCGCGGGGAGGGTCAGTCTCTTTCTAACAGCTTAGATGCCGTGGTCGCCATTTAGCGTGGCATATAAGTAGGAAAACTATCAGGATCTGAGATATCTCCTACAATGGCAGTTGCAGTGAGTATAGTGTGAGCTCAGGCCATAAGCTCCCTCCATACTCCCCCTTGGTGGCTGTCATGTACAGTTAGATTGCATGCCGCCAAGGGGTTAAAGTGCATTTCCAACTAAAACAAATTATCTGTCCTTGGGTTTACATGCAAAAACATCACTTTTACAAAATTGAAAATAATTAATAGCAAATTACTATTCTCAACGTCGAAGCACCTCCGATATTGGGTCCTGCAGTTCTATTCTTATGAGCCTGGCTGAGCAAAGTATCTTTTTAATAAGTTATGTGTAAGTCATCTCTTATATATCAGAATGTTTGTAGTTGTTGTTATGAGTAATGATATGTGTCAGCTTTATAGCGGAATTGCTTTATAGGCCCCACATTGAGTCCATTTATGAGAAATGATTGTATTTTCAATTTCAGTAATGACAGTCGGCAGTTATTTCACGCTCACATTTTATTTTCCCATTATGTTTTGCCATTATCATTTTTTTTAAGTGAAGCCAAGCCTGTGTCACGTGCTACTAAGCAATGTGAAGATGGTAAGACTAGTCACATTGAAGTAAGAGATGGTTTTTATTGTCTCTTTCTCTGGAAATTGTAACAGTTCTGTGCAAGAAAGTTCTTGTTTCATTTTCCATGGTGGATTGCAAGTTAGTCTGACCAAATGCTACATATGGTAATTCCACAGGTCTTCGTAGGTTAAAAAGTTATTCCATCCATTCTATATACAGTCTATTCATATATATGGAAGTGTGTGTATTCAATATGATTGTGCAATTCTTTGGTCTCTGAGCTACCACTGACCGACACAAATTGGAGCAATATTTGTATCATTTCAAGCTTCCTGCTTCCTCCTGGGATGAGAGGGTCATTAACAGGTTCACGACCGCTGGCCGTAAATATACGGCCAGCGGTCAGGGTCTCTAAAGTCCGGCGTATAGTATATATACGGCCGCACTTCAGAGACTGTGCACGCGCGATCGCGTGCACACAGCTCTATGCCCTGGCTGTTGCTAACAGCCATGGGCACTGGGCAGAATGTCAGGGGTCAATCTTTTGGCCCCTGAACATGTGATCGCTGTGACAACCAATCACAGCGATCACATGCATTTCTGCATAGAAAACAGTGTGCACGCGATCGCGTGCACACAGCCCTGTGCCCTCGCTGTTACCAACAGCTCTGGGCACTGGGCAGAGTATCAGGGACCAATCTGATGGTCCCTGATCATGTGGTCGCTGTGAAAACCTATCACAGCGACCACATTTGTTTTATTTTGACTTTTCTGGCAGTAAATCTCCTGCCTCTTTTCTTCTCCTCAAACATTGTTTCAGTTTGAGGAGAAGAAGAGACTCGGGAGAATTGCTGCCAGAAGATTACAGTGAAAAAAAATACAGTTACACTAAAACATTCTCTGTATAGATAGATTTCTATCTATCTATACAATCTATCTATCTATCCATCTATCTTTTTTTCTATCTATCTACCTTTCTTTCTTTTATTCTATTAGAATAGGCAGGTAGGGAGTATATAATTATATATATATCCACATATATATAATATATATAGCAATAGCGGTTTATTTTTTTGTTAGCGGTAGTGTAGATATATATAGCAGTTAGTTTGTGTGTTTTATAAAAAAAAAAAAAAAAAATTTGTTTAGTTAGTGTTAGTGTTAGTTACGTTATGGCGAGGAAGTTGTTTAGCGCCGAGGAGGCATACGCCATGCTGTGGTCTGAGTCGGAGACCGCATCAGAGATGGCGTCCGAGATGGAACCTGTTTTGGGCAGTGACGATGACAGCGTCACTTCAGGTTCATCTTCAGGGGACGTTGTCCCTGATGCAGTTGAAACTGCAGAACTTGAAAGCGCAGGGCCAAGTAGCGCTGTAGCACGGGACAGCCTGGTCCCTCCAGTCCAGGCTCTTGTATGGGCACCTGCCCCATCTTTTGGGCCTAGAATCCACGGATTTACGGCCACTCCTGGCATAACCGTGGACAATACAAATTTTGTCCAAATGGATTACTTCCATTTATTTATAACGGACGACATCCTAAATCAGATTGTCCACGAAACAAATTTATATGCCACGCAATATATAAGGCAGAAACCTTCATCCACCCATGCCAGAGATTGGACGCCCACCAATTTGCAGGAATTAAAAAATTTTTTGGGGCTCACCCTAAATATGGGTATTGTCAAAAAGCCCTCCATTAGGTCTTACTGGTCAACAAGACCCGCCCAAGCCACCCCAGTATATTCTGCAGTAATGCCCAGGTCTCGTTATGAGACAATAATGAGGTTCCTCCACTTCAATGACAACGCACAGGCCCCCCCAAGTACCGATGCAAACCGGGATCGGTTGTTCAAAATAAGACCGCTAATAAATTCCCTGAATAATTTATTTCTGCAACTCTACACCCCTGAGCAGAATGTAAGTGTGGACGAATCCCTCCTCAACTTTCATGGCAGACTTAGCTTTCGCCAATATCTACCTTCAAAAAGGGCAAGATATGGCGTTAAGCTCTACAAATTGTGTGAAAGCGGGTCAGGATATACCACCGCCTTCAGGATTTATGAAGGGCGGGACCGCACAATAAATGTTCCTGGATGCCCCCCTGATCTTTCCACCAGCAGTAAGATCGTGTGGGAGATAATGCAGCCTCTGCTTCACAAAGGGTACCACCTGTACTGTGATAATTTTTATTCCAGTGTGCCCCTGTTTAGGCATTTGCATGCTGCAAGGACTGGGGCATGTGGTACCATGCGCAAAAACAGAATTGGTTTTCCACAGCAATTAGTGGGGAAGCGCATGGTAAAGGGGGACTCCTGTGCTTATGCATCTGAAGAATTGCTGGCGGTCAAGTTCAGGGATCGCAAAGATGTGTATGTGCTAAGCACGATTCATACCGCAGGAACAGTGGCAGTGAGGGAAAGAGGGGCGACATCGGACAAGCACAAACCAGTGAGCGTGTCCGAATATAACAAGTACATGGGGGGGGTGGATTTAAGCGACCAGGTTTTACAGCCCTATTTAGTAAAACGCAAAACTAAAACCTGGTACAAAAAAGTGGCCATTTATCTGTTACAGGTGGCAATCCACAACTCATTTGTGCTCTATAAAAAAAACAGAGGCAGAGACACATACCTGGATTTCCAGGAGAAAATTATTGAAGGCCTCATTTTTGATGTTCAGGACACCCGAGAATGCCCCCAGTCTGAGGATGTCACGCGACTGACTGAAAGACACTTAATCAGTCGGATTCCCCCAACAGCAACCAGAAGCAACCCCCAGAAAAAGTGCCGCGTCTGCAGAAAAGACGGGCACCGCAAAGATTCCCGATATTTCTGTCCCTCATGTCCCTCGCAACCAGGCCTGTGCATTGAGCCATGTTTTAAAAAATACCACACTGTTCTGAATTATTAGATTTTAGTTAATTTGTTGAAAATATATTTGCCCTACATTACGTTTTTATTTTTCCCCTGATTTTACTCCAAGGGTGAGGGAGGGAATGGGTGGGGGGTGGATGTCATGTTTGATGTTTTCTAAAGTTCATCTGCTGGAGAGCTCCATTTGCATTAACCTGAAATTTCTTATTTTAGAAAACCCCAAAAAATAAATTCCCATTATACCCCTAGATGAATATTTTGGGATTTCTGCTTCAAGAGCAGATATTTTGGAAGTGTTATAGAAACTCTGTTGAGTTTTGTAAAACCAGCTTTGAAAAAAAGCGATTTGTGAAATAATCTTCTTCTATCCTCCGCCCTCCTACTTCTCTATGTGATAAATAAGGCCACATATTTGGTATCCCCGTGCACGGGAGAAGTGGCAGAATGTGAACGGAGATTAATTTTGACCGTGGTCTAAGCCGTGTGTGAAAAATGCTGGTATAAACTGACGCATTTGCTAAAAAATTGGTAATTTTATTTTGATCCATCTTATTCAAGAAACTTTCAGAAGAAAACTGGACTGTCTAAAAATATGATAAACCCCTTGAAGGAAACCTTGTGGGGTCTACTTGTGTGAATGAAGTAGTTTATGGGGTGTTTCTAATGTTTCAGCAGCATTACGCCCCCCAGAAAACAGTATGCGGCTATAAAATCAAGTGCAGAATTCCTGGACCGAAAAGGCCAAAAAGCCTCCTTTTATGCCAAGCCCTGGCACATGCCCGTGAATAAAGCACACATATTTGGTATCCCCATGCACGGGAGAAGTGGAAGAATGTGAAAGGAGATGAATTTTGTCCGTGGTCCATTTTGTGTGTGAAAAAGCTAGCATAAACTGACGCATTTGTTAAAAAAAAAAGGTAATTTTATTTTGTTCCATCTTATTCAAGAAACTTTCAGAAGAAAACTGGACTGTCTAAAAATATGATAAACCCCTTGAAGGAAACCTTGTGGGGTCTACTTGTGTGAATGAAGTCATTTATGGGGTGATTCTAATCTTTCAGCAGCATTAGGCCCCCCAGAAAACAGTATGCGGCTCTAAAATCAAGTGCAGAATTCCTGGACCAAAAAGCCTCCTTTTATGCCAAGCCCTGGCACATGCCCGCACAGCGAATAAGGCACACATATTTGGTATCCCCATGCACGGGAGAAGTGGAAGAACGTGAAAGGAGATGAATTTTGGCCGTGGTCTATACCGTGTGTGAAAAATACTAGCCTAAACTGACGCATTTGCTAAAAAAGTGCTGATTTTATTTTGTTCCATCTTATTCAAGAAACTTTCAGAAGAAAACTGGACTTGCTAAAAATATGATAAACCCCTTGAAGGAAACCTTGTGGGGTCTACTTGTGTGAATGAAGTCATTTATGGGGTGTTTCTAATGTTTCAGCAGCATTAGGCCCCCCAGAAAACAGTGTGTGCTATAAAATCAAGTGCAAAATTCCTGGACCGAAAAGGCCAAAAAGCCTCCTTTTATGCCAAGCCCTGGCACATGCCCGCACAGTGAATAAGGCACACATATTTGGTATCCCCATGCACGGGAGAAGTGGAAGAACGTGAAAGGAGATGAATTTTGGCCGTGGTCTATACCGTGTGTGAAAAATACTAGCCTAAACTGAGGCATTTGCTAAAAAAGTGCTGATTTTATTTTGTTCCATCTTATTCAAGAAACTTTCAGAAGAAAACTGGACTTGCTAAAAATATGATAAACCCCTTGAAGGAAACCTTGTGGGGTCTACTTGTGTGAATGAAGTCATTTATGGGGTGTTTCTAATGTTTCAGCAGCATTAGGCCCCCCAGAAAACAGTATGTGGCTATAAAATCAAATGCAAAATTCCTGGACCGAAAAGGCCAAAAAGCCTCCTTTTATGCCAAGCCCTGGCACATGCCCGCACAGTGAATAAGGCACACATATTTGGTATCCCCATGCACGGGAGAAGTGGAAGAACGTGAAAGGAGATGAATTTTGGCCGTGGTCTATACCGTGTGTGAAAAATACTAGCCTAAACTGACGCATTTGCTAAAAAAGTGCTGATTTTATTTTGTTCCATCTTATTCAAGAAACTTTCAGAAGAAAACTGGACTTGCTAAAAATATGATAAACCCCTTGAAGGAAACCTTGTGGGGTCTACTTGTGTGAATGAAGTCATTTATGGGGTGTTTCTAATGTTTCAGCAGCATTAGGCCCCCCAGAAAACAGTATGTGGCTATAAAATCAAATGCAAAATTCCTGGACCGAAAAGGCCAAAAAGCCTCCTTTTATGCCAAGCCCTGGCACATGCCCACACAGTGAATAAGGTACACATATTTGGTATCCCCATGCACGGGAGAAGTGGAAGAACGTGAAAGGAGATGAATTTTGTCCGTGGTCTATACCGTGTGTGAAAAATACTAGCCTAAACTGACGCATTTGCTAAAAAAGTGCTGATTTTATTTTGTTCCATCTTATTCACAAAACTTTCAGAAGAAAACTGGACTTGCTAAAAATATGATAAACCCCTTGAAGGAAACCTTGTGGGGTCTACTTGTGTGAATGAAGTCATTTATGGGGTGTTTCTAATGTTTCAGCAGCATTAGGCCCCCCAGAAAACAGTATGCGGCTCTAAAATCAAATGCAGAATTCCTGGACCGAAAAGGCCAAAAAGCCTCCTTTTATGCCAAGCCCTGGCACATGCCCGCACAGTGAATAAGGCTCACATATTTGGTATCCCCATGCACGGGAGAAGTGGAAGAATGTGAAAGGAGATTAATTTTGGCCGTGGTTCATACCGTGTGTGAAAAATGCTAGCCTAAACTGACGCAATTGTTAAATTCTTGCATTTTTTTCCAATTTTGCCCACTTTAGTGAAAAAAAAAAAAAATGATATATACTGACAAATGCCACTAAAACAAAGCCCTATCTGTCCTTTAAAAAGAGTGTAAAATTCAAAGATGAACTTTATTCACCTGCTGAGTTATAGTCATGTAAAGAAGCGCATAGCAAAATTGTGAAATTTGCTCTGGTCATTTAGCTGTAAAACAGCCTAGTCCTTAACCGGTTAATTTAGTTAAACCTGTTGCCTTTTGGAAAAGTCCAGTTCGGCTTCGGGAACCCCAGGTGAAGCAGCAGCCGCTGGAGTAGAAATTTAGTAATACATGGCGGCCGTTCAAATGAAGCTGCTGGAGCCACTGATTCTCAGAGAGACAGTGCCCTGAGCGGGTGATTCCCCCTCAATGATATCCATATGCAGTAATAGATGATATAGAAAGGGGTTTGTCCTAGTGAGACAACCGAATTAAAAAGGTTCTCAACTTTTTTTTTTTGTGCCAAAAGCTTTGAATTGTACAGCTAAGCATTTGCTAGGCAAAAGCAACAGCCTCCTATATGAGGTTGTAAGGCTATATGGTCCGAGCAAACAGTCTCTTACATAGTTAAAGAGTAGGGATCCTTGGCCACAAATCAAACCACATATTTCTCTATTTCTTACTGCCTCGTTAATAAACAACATTTATGAAAACACATTTAGGTTGAGAAACATTTACAATGCACAATATAAAACAATTTCTGCTGAGTGAATTTTGTCATGTATTTAACCTGTTAAGTACCATTAATAAATTAATGGCCCGTGGTCCAAGACTTCAAATCCACGCCATTGTATATGTATGACAAGGGTATGAAGCTCCTGAAATTTAGTATAAGCAGGCCGGGTACTCTCTGACAGTCGGTAACTCTGAAGAAAAGGCAGAAGTGGTTTATTACCTCTTCTATATTTCACCCTACAGAGCACTCAATCGCGTGACCCTGGTCCCTTCTGGCACATTAGATCGGTCCTATAAACTGCATTATATAAAAAATATAAACTGTAAATGTGCCCTCACAGGTCTTTTATGACCTGTTGGGAAACATATTATGGGAAAAAAAAGTAACAATATAAAGTATAATACAAATATTGTTAGAAAAAAAACACACACCACAGCGCCAACCTAATACGTTGCCATAGTTTTCCAATTAGACCCTATTTTAATACTTTATTTTAGTGTGAATTTGAAAATGTAAAAAATAAAGAACTATACATTAAAATAAATATATATTTTGGTTTGCTTTTTGTGAAATTGACCACTAAGGCTTCATTCACATCTGCGCTAGGGCTCCGTTCCGATGTTCACAAAGGTGATTTCAATGGTGACGGATCCGGTGCCAGTGGTTTCCGTTTGTCTCCGTTGTGCAAGGGTCCTGTCGTTTTGACAGAATCAATAGCGTTGTCAACTATGCTATTAATTCCGTCAAAATGATGGAACCCATGCACAACGGAGACAAACAGAAACCATTAACACTGGATCCGTCACCATTGAAATCAATGGTGATGCAAACAGAAACCTATGGTTTCCGTTTATGTCTGTCAGGGCTCCGTTCCGTCAGGAACGCTCAGATGGAACGTCGGAATGGAGCCCAAGCGCAGATGTAAAAGAAGCCTAATAAAGTAATGAAAAAAAGTACTGTAAATAAATCATGAATTTACAGCCCTACATGTCATGTTTATTTAGGACCAAAATGCTTTGGACCTCAAGTTTGGTTAAGTAACAGTCTAGTATCCTGAATATACAATCATTCTGTTCTCCCTGTGTAATAATACATACACTGCTTGCCTTAGGTTGTAAAAAAATCGAATTACTTAACTACAGATGCATTGCCATGTCTTGCTACTACTCTTACTGCTACTGCTGCAGTTTGGAGTGGGCAGGGAAATGCAACTGTCAGCAACCAGTGCCCACCTGCTCCATAGGTAAAACAACTGTGCTGCTGTCTGATTGTAGACATAGGTACAGTCTACAGGGATTGTATGGCACTACTGCTTCCATCATAGGGCTCATTCAGACTAGTGCAAATCTCTGCGTGATTTCCATGTGCAGCACACGGACCCATTAATTTCTATGGGGCCGTTCACACATGCGTTGTTTTTCACGCAGCGTGAGTCCGTTGCGTGAAACTCACAGCATGTCCTATATTGGTGCGTATTTACGCATCGCACTTGCCCATAGAAATCAATGGTTTTTTTAAAACAACGCACAGCATACTTGCAATACGCGTGAGCTGCGCGTTTTTCACGCACAGTTGCAAAGGGTATTGGGTATTGAACAAAAAAAAAGCAGGAAGTGTTTGTAGAGCAGCGTGACCAGCTACAAGAGCAACACCCAGACAGTCCTGTGCGCAGCCAGCCATCATATCTCGGGCTCTCAGTGTGGAGAGGATAATCGCGTTGGTGCACGAGAGGCCGGAGTTGTGGGACACGAGGTCGGATACCTACCACGAGACAATGCGTGGAAGCCCGTTGCAAAAGTGATGTTTGCAAAAGAGTGGAGTAGTGTGACGCCTGCTGACAGAACCAAATATTGTAAGTGCAAGCATAGTATAGCCTGCATCGTTGTGTCCATGTTAATCAAGGTTACGCGCAACTTTTGAAGTAATCTACGCCATGTGGCCCTGATAGACACGGTGCCCCTGTTACTGCCCCCTATATAGATGCCTTGTGTCCATGTTGATCAAGTTTATGCGCAATTTTTGAAGTAATTTACGCCATGTGGCCCTGATAGACACGGTGTCTCCATTACTGCCCCCTATATATATGCCTTGTGTTCATGTTGATCAAGTTTATGCGCAACTTTTGAAGTAATTTACACAATGTGGCCCTGATAGACACGGTGTCACTGTTAGAATTATCCATTTATTTTATGTTGGACTAGTAGTACATGTTTAGTATACTGGCCCCAATGTTAAATATTCATATATATATTTATATATATATATATATATATATATATATATATATATATATATATATATATATATATATATATATATCTTTTTTAACAGTGGACGACTTAAAAATCCGTTGGCATAGTACAAGGGACCAGTAACACAGGGAGCTGAGCCAAAAAGGGAAGAGTGGTTCTGCACTCTCAAAGAAAAGACTATACATCTTCACCAAAACGCTATCTTTCCTGAGGCCCATATTTCATCTTCGTCCGTAAGTATCCCAAAATAGAAAAAAACTAAAAAAAACGTTCTAGGGGGTTTTCTCTTCATGGAAATTTATGATATATCTGCTGGATATATAAAAAATGTGGATATGTCATTAATTTCTATGATGCAAAATACATGTAGTATATATTCATTTATTTTTATTTTTTTAACCTAATTTAGCTCCGAAGACAACTTGAAGGAGAATGTGGAGGAACAAGAGAGTACACAGATGGAGGACAGTAGAAAGGAGCGAGACACCACTCTATCAACCCCAGAACTGGATCCTGGTACATATACCCAGTCCAAGCAGCCCTACCCCTAAGCATATTCCGGTTCGCTCTCATGCGGCAACCAAGAGAAAAAAAAATGAAACTTCACCGGCTAGCCAGGTGGACACTCGGGTTCTGGAATATCTGAATCGAAGTCAACCAGAGGATAAGGTGGACACTTTACCCATAGCCTGGGTCCATATTTGGGGATGGTACCGGCAGAGCATCGCCTCCGCACACAATCATCTATTTTGATTTTGCTGCAATCTGCTACACCACCTCACGATCCCAGGGAGTGCTTTACAGCACTAGCGCTTGTTTGGGCACATTATGCCTCAGGCTCAAGCATCACAGAGCTTTAGCACTCCACCTCCTCCAATGCCACCACAACGACAATATTTCTCGAGGCAAATGCCTCAATACCAGGAGCCTTATTATGGCAATCTGCCGCCATGGCAACCATCATCCCAATCTTCCTCTGAGTGAATGGAGTCCACTCCTGCAAGTGCCCCACCATCATCTCCAGATCTCTTTAGTTTAGATCTTTTTGTGAACTAAATATATTTATGTTTATTTATGTTTAAGTTATGTAAAGCCTCCGTTCTACAGGTTTTATGCACTGATGTGTTTTATATTTTTTGTATAAAAAGAAAGTTTCACATAAAAATGTTTCAATACTTTAATTCTCATATTTGGTGGTGGGTGGGCAAGAATGTGTCATGTACAAGAACACACTACACACTACAGATAACATATTTTGATCATAATATGTTATTTAAAACAAAAAATAGAATGCAAAAATGAGGTATTAGTTTATATTCTGGTTAAAATATTAACCCCTTCCCGACATTTGTCGTAAGTATACGTCATGGAAAGCCAGTGCTTCCCACAAAATGTTGTATACTTACGACAAATGGATGGCACCGGCTCAGAAGTTGAGTCGGTGTCATCATCCCCGGATGTCAGCTGTATCTTATAGCTGACACCCTGCTGTAATGGTGGGGATCGAAGTTAGCTGTGATCCCCGCCATTAACCACTTAAATGCAGCTTTCAAAAACTATTGCTGCATTTAAGGTGTCGGTGCCTGCAATGACAACTGAAGGCCTAATACTGCCCTCCCAAACTGCCTAACATGGAAAACTTTCAGCCCCCGCCCGGAGGCGGGGCCTGAAAGGCTTCCGTAACCGCGGGCAAGATGGCGCCAGCTCAGGAGACGAGCCGACGTCATCAGCGGTGGATGTCAGCTGTATGTTACAGCTGACATCCACCTGTAATGGCAGGAACCGGAGATAACTCCGATCCCTGCCATTAACTCCTTGAATGTGATCACTGCATCTTTGTGGTTGTGAGCAGATCGGCAGCTGTGGCCTGCAATCACACGGCTGCCGACTGCTACTATGGCAACAGGAGACCTAACAATGGCCTCCTGCTCTGCCATTACGGAAGCCAATTAGGCCCCGTCCGGAGGTGAAGCCTAATCGGCTTGCTGTCAGTGAATAACTGACAGATCTAATACAATGCACTACATAGGTAGTGCAATGTATTAGAAAAAAAACTGACAGTTGGACCTTCAAGTCCCCTAGTGGGACTAAAGAAAAGTGGGAAAAAAAGTGGAAAATAGGAGGAAAATAAGTTGTAAAAAATATAATAAAAGTTTCAAGTAATAAAATAAAACACAATCGCCCTTTTTCGCTTATCAAGTCCTTTATTATTGAAAAAAATAAATAAACCATACATATTTGGTATCGCCGCGACCGTAATGGCCTAAACTATACAAATGTTATGTTATTTATTCGACGTGGTGAACGACTTAAAAAAAAACTTAAAAAACAATGCCAGAATTTCTGTTTTTTGGTTACTTTGCCGTGCAAAGATTGAAACAAAAAGTGATCAAAAAGTCGCATGTATCCCAAAATGGTACCTATGAAAACTATAGCTCGTCTCGCAAAAAAACAAACCCTCATACAGCTCCGTCGACGAAAAAATTAAAAAGTAATGGTTCTCACAACATAAAAAATATTTTTTTGTATTATTGTGCAAAAACTTATAAAACATAAAAAAGTGCTATAAATTAGGTATCGCCGGAATCGTACTGAACCGCAGAATAAAGTTAACATGTAATTTATAACGCATGGTGAACGCTGTATAAATAAAACTAAAAATACTATCCAGAATTGCTGTTTTTTGGTCACCTTGCCTCTCAAAAAATAGGATAAAAAGTGATCAAAAAGTTGCATGTACCCCAAAATGGTACCAATAATAACTAAAGCTCATCCCGCAAAAAAAAAACCAGCCCTCATACTACTACGTCTATGAAAAAATAAAATTAGTTAAGGCTCCAAAATGTCAGGAAATAAAAATATGCGGTTGTGCAGACCGAGGGGAACATTTCTTCTGTTTCAAGAGACGATTTATCGAGGCCCTAAAATTAGGGAACCAGGAAGGGGAGCAAACATATCTGCTGGAAGCGAGGGTGCCTGTATTATACCAGGACAACACTTTCCCAGCAAAATTCCCCAAACTGCAAAGGTGCAGAGTGTGGACCAAAAGGGTGATAAGTAAGGACATTTATCAGTGCAACACCGGCCTGTGAAGAAAGAATTGAGCACAGCGTAACATACATCTATGGATTATTTTACCCCATTATTATACCACCTGACTATGCCCCTGATGTACTCCACACAGATCACATATGCCCCCACATTCTAAACTGAAATACCAGTAAAACTCCAGTCAAATCTACTGCCAAGCAAAGTCTACGCTTGGCGCTCCTTCCCTTCTGAGCCCTACAATGTGTCCAAGCAGCAGTTTACTTCCACATATGTGGCACCGCCATACCCGGGAGAACACTTAACAATTTTTGGGGTGTGTGTCTCCAGTGGCATAAGCTGGGCATGACATATTTGCTACTAAATTGGCATATCTGGGGAAAATTGAAATTTTTACTTTGCACCATCCGCAGCACAATCATTTATGGAAAAGACCCGTGGGGTAAAAAAAGCTAACTACACCACTTAATAACTTGAGGGGTGTAGTTTCTAAAATGGGGTCACTTCTGGGGGGTTTCCGCTGTTTTGGTACCACAGGGGCTTTGCAAATGCGACATAGCGACCAGAAACCAATCCAGCAAAATCTGCACTTCAAAAGCGAAATGGCGCTCCTTCTATTCTGAGCCCTGCCGTGTGCCCAAAAAGCAGTTTATGACCACATATGGGGTATTTCCATACTCGGGAGAAATTTCTTGACAAATGTTGTGGTTCTTTTTCTCCTTTATCTTTTGAGAAAATGAAAAATGTTGCGCTAAAGCTACGTCTTATTGAAGGAAAAGGCTTGTTTTTAATTTCGTCTGCCCAATTCTAATAAAATCTATGAAACACCTGTGGGGTTAAAATGCTCACTACACCCCTAGATGAATTCCTCAAGGGGTGTAGTTTCCTAAATGGAGTCACTTTTTGGGGGTTTTCACAGTTTTGGTCCCTCAGGGGCTCTGCAAATGCGACATGGCCTCTGAAAAACCATTCCTGCTAAATTTGAGCTCCAAAAGCCAAATGGCGCGCTTTCCATTCTAAGCCCTGCCGTGTGTCCAAACAGCCATTTATGACCACATGTGGGGTATTGTTTTACTCAGGAGAAATTGCTTTACAAATGCTGTGGTGCTTTTTCTCCTTTAGTCCTTGTGGAAATTAGAAAAAATTAACTAAACCTAAATTTTCTTTGAAAGAATGTAGATTTTAATTTTCACGGCCTGCTTCCAATAATTTCTGCAAAAAACCTGTGGGGTCAAAATGCTCATTATACCCCTAGATAATTTCCTTAAGGGGTGTAGTTTCCCAAATGGGATCACTTTTTGGGGATTTTCACTGTTTTGGCACCGCAAGAGCCCTTCAAACCTGACATGGTGCCTAAAATATATTCTAATAAAAAAGGAGGCCTAAAATCCACTAGGTACTCCTTTGCTTCTGAGGCCTGTGCTTCAGTCCAGTAGCACACTAGGGCCACATGTGGGATATTTCCTAAAACTGCAGAACCTGGTCAATAAATATTAAGTTGTGTTTCTCTGGTAAAACTTTGTGTTATAAAATTTTTTATTAAAAATGAATTTGTGCAAAAAAAATTAATTTAATTTGTACATTTCACCTCTACATTGGTTTAATTCCTGTGAAACGTCTAAAGGGTTAAAAAACTTTCTAAATGCTATTTTGAATACTTTGAGGGATGACGTTTTTAAAATGGGGTGACTTATTGGGAGTTTCTAATATATAAGGCCCTCAAAGCCACTTCACATGTGAACTGGCCCCTGAAAAAACAGCCTTTTCAAATTTTCTTGAAAATGGGAGACATTGCTGCCAAAGTTCTAAGCCTTGTGACATCCTAGAAAAATAAAAGGATGTTCAAAAAACGATGCCAATCTAAAGTAGACATATGGGGGATGTTAATTAGGGATAATTTTGTGTGGTATAACTGCCTAACTTACAAGCAGATAAATTAAAATTTAGAAAATTTTGGTGTTTTTCACAATTAAATACTAAACGTACCGAGTAAATTTTAACAGTAACATAAAGTCCAATGTGTCACGAGAAAACAATCTCAGAATCGCTTGGATAGGTAAAAGCATTCCGAAGTTATTACCACATAAAGTGATACATGTCAGATTTGAAAAATGAGGCTCTGTCAGGAAGGTCAAAGTGGCCAAAGCGGGAAGGGGTTAATGTTACTTTTCTGTATAATTAATGTTAAAATAAAGTAACATTAATGTATTAACATGAATAGGAAAGCCCGCAACCTGCGTCAAGGGTCCTTATTGTATTGCGAGTCCCTACACTAACCCACCAAAGTATAAACAATGTAATAACAGAACTAATTAAAATAACTTCACACATGCCATTTCTAGCGGATAGAGTCCTGCTGCCAGGGCACTGCCCCGTCAGGGCTGACAAAACTATCTGCATATAATTCATGGATTCCTTGGGCTGTCTCGCCCGAAGTCAAGTCTCCAGTGGCCATGTGTTGTTCCACGTCACCATCTCCAGCAGATTCGTACATCCTGGTGAAGTTGTGCAGGATGACACACGCTTACGTGGTTGATATTGTCTGCATCCATTTGAATTGTAGACATGGACATGGACATCCTGGTAAGCCAATAATGCACCTCTGGTTGTCCAAACCACGTCTATGAAAGGGGCACATAACATGGGTGGAGAGTCCAAAGGCCTCATCTGCCACTATCACAAATGGTGCAGGGGGTCCAGAAGATCCGGGCAGTAGACGGGGTTAAGGGAGAGTTAGCTGGTTGTTTAAAAGCTGCTGACCTATTCTGGAAGCCCTGAAGATGCCAGCATCTGCAGTGCTACCATAGGAACTGATGTCTACAATTACAAACAGGTATTGACTGTCAACCAAGGCCAATAAAACTACAGAGAAATACTTTTTGTAATTGTAAAATCGGGACCCCGAGTGTGGCGGCTTGTTCACCCAGATATGTTTTCCTTCCAGCGCCCCAATGCAATTAGGAAATTGTGCGTTGTCCATGAACCCATCCGCTATACTCATCCACTGTTCTCTTGTGGGTTGAGGCATCACGGTGTCTTTCAGATTACCCAAGATGAGCTCAGAGGTGGTCCTGATTATCCCGGAAATGGTCGACGTCCCCAAAAGGAATTCAAAATGAAGGGACGCAAACTAATTTCCTGTTGCAAGTAATCTGAAGAAAAAAAGTTTAAAAAATATATTAATTACACAAACTATCCTCTTTGAGGTTATCAACAGTGCAATTTCACTTACAAATTACATTAATATTTATTAGACTGACAGAGCAAATTCTTTTTAAAAACTCTTACCTCAGTGTTACAATGAGCCTCTCCTCTGGTGAAATGCAGCGTCGCATGTTTGTGTTGCATAAAGTTAGGCCAGAACACAGCTCCTCCAGCAGCCGATCAAATCTTGCGACTGACATCTGACAGAAGGAATGAAATTTCCCCGGATGCAGCCGCAGGTCCTCATGAAGTGTGTGGAAGAGCCCTTTGGAAGCAGGTTGGTAGATTAACCCAAAGCCTCATTCTCCTCCTCGATTCTTTTGCTGTCGAGCTCCATATGTGCGAGATATCAGCCATATCATAAAAACATGGTCCATGGCTTTTGATTTCATGTTCCAAACTGAAAAAGTAGTCAAAATCCAAGTCAAATAGCAGAGGATTCAGACAAAGCTCTCTGCGCTGTAAAAGCAATAGAAAATGGCTTTTTTCGACCATGTGACCATCCTCTGGGTACTCCAAGTGGGTTGGCACAAGAATTGTGACAAAAGTCCTCCTTCCGTTTTTTTTGCACGCGTATAAAATGCATTACATATGCGTGTCACACGCGCGTAAAAAACAGACATACTGAAACACAACGGAGACGCACTGGCGCGTACAACACTGTGTTTATTACGCACTCAAATCGGACACACTCGTGTGAATGCAGCCTTATTGCTCATGCAGGGAATCAGTAGTCTAAATTCAAGACTACCAATGCAAATATGTCCTTGACTTTTAGCTGCTAGCACAAATCCCAGTAAGGAAAGAATGTCAGATCTGAATATAACGGTTCAACCTTGACTTTATATATAAAGCAAGCATCTGTCAGGACAGAATGGGGAAATTGCTTCTTTTATATTTCTTCCTCTTCTTACCTGTCCAAAAAAGCAGACAAATTGTCTACTCCATGCCTTAAACCTATGCCCAGACCCCAATTTTCATCTGGGACCAAGGACCAATAATGGTTACATAGGCAAGGAATTAAACCGAGTCAGATGAATGCATAGCAAACTTATAGATACCATGATTTTCATGATAAGGAAAGTAATGTGTATTATAAGTAAACTCAGAGGCCATATTTTAATATCTTAACTCATGTTATAGTAGGTTACAACACATTGATATTTTTGTTTTGTTTTATTTTTCATTCTAAACATTAAAATGCTCTGCAGAGACCTGTAATTATTTGCTTAGCCTTTCTCCAGAAATATAATAATGCTGCTGAAATATCATATTGCACAGAAAAAAAAAACCTTTTCTCATCCTCATCACTTGGAGAATCATGAACACAGATGGGAAGAACGGCAAATGTAGAATGGAGCCTGGGGTATTGGGTATTGAAATACACTTTACTAACCAAGTAATTTTGACCATATGTACAGACTAGACATAATGCAGCTAGACAAAATTGTATAACATTTACTCCAGAGACTGGGAAGGAATTAATCATAACAAATTGTATATATATATATATATATATATATATATATATATATATGTATTATAAAATTTGCTATGACTAATTCCTTTCCAGTCTCTTGAGTAAATGTTTTATATATATATATATATATATATATATATATATACACATATATATATATATATATATATATATATGCATTGCCTACAATTACTCATATTTACATATTGCTTCTGTAAAAATACTTATATATATATATATATATATACATACACATATATATATATATATATATATATATATATATATATATATATATATATATATATATATATATATATATATATATATATAGAGAGAGAGAGAGAGAGAGAGAGAGAGAGATAGAGAAATATATATAGAAATACATATACACTACCGTTCAAAAGTTTGGGGTCAGCCAGACAATTTTGTGTTTTCCATGAAAACTCACACTTATATTTATCAAATGAGTTGCAAAATGACTAGAAAATATAGTCAAGACATTGACAAGGTTAGAAATAATGATTTTTATTTCAAATAATAATTTTCTCCTTCAAACTTTGCTTTCGTCAAAGAATGCTCCATTTGCAGCAATTACAGCATTGCAGACCTTTAGCATTCTAGCTGTTAATTTGCTGAGGTAATCGGGAGAAATTTCACCCCATGCTTCCAGAAGCCCCTCCCACAAGTTGGATTGGCTTGATGGGCACTTCTTGCGTACCATACGGTCAAGCTGCTCCCACAACAGCTCTATGGGGTTGAGATCTGGTGACTGCGCTGGCCACTCCATTACAGATAGAATACCAACTGCCGGCTTCTTCCCTAAATAGTTCTTGCATAATTTGGAGGTGTGCTTTGGGTCATTGTCCTGTTGTAGGATGAAATTGGCTCCAATCAAGCGCTGTCCACAGGGTATGGCACGGCGTTGCAAAATGGAGTGATAGCCTTCCTTATTCAAAATCCCTTTTACCTTGTACAAATCTCCCAGTTTACCAGCACCAAAGCAACCCCAGACCATCACATTACCTCCACCATGCTTGACAGATGGTGTCAGGTACTCTTCCAGCATCTTTTCAGTTGTTCTGCGTCTCACAAATGTTCTTCTGTGTGATCCAAACAACTCAAACTTCGATTCGTCTGTCCATAACACTTTTTTCCAATCTTCCTCTGTCCAATGTCTGTGTGCTTTGCCCATATTAATCTTTTCCTTTTATTAGCCAGTCTCACTATGGCTTTTTCTTTGCCACTCTGCCCTGAAGGCCAGCATCCCGGAGTCGCCTCTTCACTATAGACGTTGACACTGGCATTTTATGGGTACTATTTAATGAAGCTGCCAGTTGAGGACCTGTGAGGCGTCTATTTCTCAAACTAGAGACTCTAATGTACTTGTCTTGTTGCTCAGTTGTGCAACGGGGCCTCCCACTTCTCTTTCTACTCTGGTTAGAGCCTGTTTGTGCTGTCCTCTGAAGGGAGTAGTACACACCGTTGTAGGAAATCTTCAGTTTCTTGGCAATTTTTTGCATGGAATAGCCTTCATTTCTAAGAACAAGAATAGACTGTCGAGTTTCACATGAAAGCTCTCTTTTTCTAGCCATTTTGAGAGTTTAATCGAACCCACAAATGTAATGCTCCAGATTCTCAACTAGCTCAAAGGAAGGTCAGTTTTATAGCTCCTCTAAACAGCAAAACTGCTAACATAATTGCACAAGGGTTTTCAAGTGTTTTCTAATCATCCATTAGCCTTCTAACACAGTTAGCAAACACAATGTACCATTAGAACACTGGAGTGATGGTTGCTGGAAATGGGCCTCTATACACCTATGTAAATATTGCATTAAAAACCAGACGTTTGCAGCTAGAATAGTCATTTAGCACATTAACAATGTATAGAGTGTATTTCTGATTAATTTAATGTTATCTTCATTGAAAAAAACTGTGCTTTTCTTTCAAAAATAAGGAAATTTCTAAGTGACCCTAAACTTTTGAACGGTAGTATATATATATATATATATATATATATATATATATATATATGCGTGTGTATATAGAATCCAAAAATCAGGCAGCACTCCAAGGTCAGCGTCGGTATAGGTGAATACATCTGGACATGATGCACCAGCTAGTTGTGAAGATAATGACATTTCTATAGCGTGCAGGCTAATGACTAGCCAAATAGTAAAGTCCAAATACAATGTCAGCCGCACAGCCTTATAAATCGTAGGTGGGTGCGGACCTGCCCAGGTCAGGGCTAACAGACCTGCTGTAGTAGAATCCAAAAATCAGGCAGCACTCCAAGGTATAAGCAAAGTAGAAAAAGGTGCTTTATTGGTCCATATACACACACGACGTTTCAGCTCAACACAGGAGCCTTTTTCAAGTGAACAGATTCATGTCATGACCACACATTTATAGGAGAACCAATATGATAAAAAAGTAGTGCCAATAAAATGCAACAACACATATAAGGTTGCCAAAAAGGTACATAGTGAATACATATATGCAACATTAAATGAGTAAGAAATGTGTTATAAAGATAGTATCCCAACAGGGCTGTAATACCTTACAGAAAGTTATACAATCTAACAATCTTTTAATTGTATATAATTAGATAGGAGCGTGCACATTTGTAGGTATCACTACACTTGAGGGACTCACCGAGAGTAAGGATCTGGCTCCAACGTAAACACAGGACATGTGTTGTAATCACCATTATTGAGCTGCTACTGCGCTTACTCATGAATGTCAGGCTGTCAGAAGCATTAGTATTCGTACTGCGCATGTCACGCATGCGCAGTCTCGAAAGGAACGCCAGTCTGCCATACCAGAAGAGGGCAAATGCCAATCATAGACATGTGAAGAAAATCCACAACAAGAAATGGATCTGCTGCAATAGCAGATAGGGGTTGCAAAATCTGGTGACAGAGCCTCTTTAACCCCTTCCCGACATTTGACGTACATGTACGTCATGGAAAGCATTGACTTCCCGCAAAATGCCGTACATGTACGTCAAACGTTTGGCACCGGCTCAGAAGCTGAGTCGGTGCCATCATCGTCGGATCTCAGCTGTATCTTACAGCTGACATCCGACTGTAACGGCGGGGACCGAAATTAGCTTCGATCCCCGACATTAACCCCTTAAGTGCAGCGCTCAAACGCGATCGCTGCACTTAAGGTGTTTGCAGCTCATCGGAGCCCCAGCAATGAAATTGCCGGGGTTCCGGTGGCTGCAATGGCAACCGGAGGCCTAATACTGGCCTCCCGGTCTGCCTAGCACCGAAGCCGGTCAAGATCCGCCCGGCGGCGGAGCCTGATCGGCTTCCGTAGCTGCCGGCAAGATGGCGCCGGGTCAGGAGCTGATCCAGCGTCATCAGCGGTGGAGGTCAGCTGTACTGTACAGCTGACATCCACCTGTAACGGCAGGAACCGGAGCTAGCTCCGATCCCTGCCATTAACCCCTTCGATGCAGCAATCGAAAGCGATTGCTGCATCGTAGCGGTTACAAGCAGATCGCCAGCCCTGACAGGCAATCGGGACTGGCGACTGCTGTTATGGCAACAGGAGACACAATGGTCTCCTGCTCTGCCATTATGGAAGCCGATTTAGGCCCCGCCGGGAGGCGAAGTCTAAACGGCTTGCTGTCAGTGAATGACTGACAGATCTAATACATTGCACTACATAGGTAGTGCAATGTATTAGAAAAAAAAAAATCTGACCGTTGGACCTTCAAGTCCCCTAGTGGAACTTGAGAAAAAGTGTAAAAAAAGTATAAAAAAGTGTAAAAAAAAGTGCAAAAAATAAAAGTTTGAAAACAATAAAAGTTTCAAGTAATCAAATAACACACAATCCCCCTTTTACTCTTATCAAGTCCTTTATTATTGAAAAATAATAATAAACCATATGTATTTGGTATCGCCACGACCGTAACGACCGGAGGTATCAAAATATTATATTATTTATTGCACGCGGTGAACAGCGTAAAAAAAACCCGTAAAAAACGTTACCAGAGTTTCTGTTTTTTGGTCACTTTGCCCTACAAATATTACAATAAAAAGTGATCAAAAAGTCGCACGTATCCAAAAATGGTACCTATAAAAACTATAGCTCGTCCCGCAAAAAACAAGTCCTCATACACCTCCGTCGACAAAAAAATTAAAAAGTTATGGTTCTCACAACTTGGCGACAGAAAAAATACATTCTTTTTACAAAAGTAATTTTATTGTGCAAAAAGTTGTAAAACATAAAAAAGTTCTATAAATTAGGTATCGCCGGAATCGTACTGACCCGCAGAATAAAGTTAACATGTAGTTTATAATGCGTGGTGAACGCTGTATAAAAAAAAACAAAAAAAGCTGTGCCAGAATTGCGTTTTTTTGTTTACCTAGCATCCCAAAAAATAGGATAAAAGGTGATCAAAAAGTTGCATGTACCCCAAAATGGTACCAATAATAACTACAGCTCGTCCCGCAACAAACCAGCCTTCATACCGCTACGTCTATGAAAAATAAAATTAGTTATGGCTCCAATAAGTCAGGAAATAAAAAAAAATGCAGTTGTGCCCGAGGGGAACATTTCTTCTGTTTCAAGAGGCGATTTATCAAGGACCTAAAATTAGGGAACCAGGAAGGGGAGGGCCCAAACATATCCGCTGGAAGCGACGGTGCCCGTATTATACCAGGATAATACTTTCCCAGCAAAATTCCCCAAACTACAAAGGCGCGGAGTGTGGACCAAAAGGGGGATAAGAAATGACACCATTTATCAGTGCGACACCGGCCTGTGCAGAAAGGATTGCTTCACAGCGTAACACACATCTATGGATTATTTTTATTTTTTTATACCACCTGACTATGCCCCTTATATACTCCGCCCCGCTTACATGTACCCCCACATTATAAAACACCAGCAATACTCAAACAAATATAGTACCAAGAAAAATCCGCTCTCCAAAAGCCAAATGGTGCTCCCTCGGCCCTGAACCCTACAGCGTCCCCAAACAGCAGTTTCCTTCAACATATATGGCATTGTCATACCCGGGAGAACCCTTTTAACAATTTTTGGGGTGTGTGTCTCCAGCGTCATAAGCTGGGCATGACATATTTGCCACTGAATGGCATATCTAGGGAAAAATATAAATTTTTAATTTGCACCATCCGCAGCGCATTCATTTATGGAAAAGACCTGTGGGGTGAAAATGCTCACTACACCCCTTAATTAATGCCTTGAGGGGTGCAGTTCCATAGTGGGGGTCACTTATCAGGGGTTTATTTTTATTATTTCACATCTGAGCCTCTGCAGTTGTGAACCAATACTTTGTAAATCGCCAAATTAGGCCTCCACCCGCATGGTACTCTTCACTTCTGAGCCATGTCATATGTCCAGACAAAAGATTAGGGCCACATGTAGGGTGTTTCTAAAACCGGGAAACACTGCATAATAATTAGAGAGCTGTCTTGTTATGGTGGCAAAAGCCGGGCACCACATATTGGCATATCTATGGAAAAAAATCCCATTTTCACTCTGCAACATTGAGCGCACACTAATTTCTACAAAACACCTGCAGGGTTAAAATGCTTACTACACCCCTTGGTAAATGCATTGAGGGGTGTAGTTTCCAAAATGGGGTCACTTCTGGGGGGTTTCCACTGTTTTGGGCCCACAGGTGCCCAGAAACCAATCCAGCAACATCTGCACTCCAAATGGCGGTCCTTCCCATCTGAGCCCTGCGGTTTTGCCCAAACAGCAGTTTATGACCACATATGGGGTATTACCGTACTCGGGAGAAATAGCTTTACAAATGTTGGGTTCTTTTTTTCCTTTATTTGTTGAGAAAATGAAAAAATTTGCGCTAAAGCTACGTCTTATTGAAGAAAAAGGACTGTTTTTATTTTCACTGCCTAATTCTAATAAATTCTATGAAACATCTGTGGGGTCAAAATGCTCACTACACCCCTAGATGCATTCCTCAAGAGGTGTAGTTTCCTAAATGGAGTCCCTTTTGGGCGTTTTCATTGTTTTGTCCCCTCAGGGGCTTTGCAAATGTGACATGGCCTCCGCAAATCATTCCTGCTAAATGTGATCTCAAAAAGTCAAATAGTGCTCTTTCCCTTCTAAGCTTTGCCGTGTGTCTAAACAGCCGTTTATTACCACATGTGGGGTATTGTTTTACTCGGGAGAAATTGCTTTACAAATTTTGTGGTGCTTTTTCTCCTTCAGTCCTTCTGGAAATGAGAAAAAATTAGCTAAACCTACATTTTCTTTGAAAAAATGTAGATTATTATTTTCAGGGCCTACTTCCAATAATTTCTGCAAAAAAACTGTGGTGTCAAATCGCTCACTATACCCCTAGATAATTTCCTCAATGGGTGTTGTTTCCAAAATGGGGTCACTTATGGGGGGTTTCCACTGTTTTATCCCCTCAGGGGCTTTGTAAATGTGACATGGCCTCCGCAAACCATTCCTGCTAAATTTGAGTTCCAAAAGCCAAATGGCGCTCTTTCCCTTCTCAGCCTCGCCGTGTGTCCAAACAGCCGTTTATTACCACATGTGGGGTACTGTTTTACTCGGGAGAAATTTCTTTACAAATTTTATGGTGATTTTTCTCCTTTAGTCCTTGTGGAAATGAAAAAAAATTAGCTAAACCTACATTTTATTTGAAAAAAATGTAGATTTTCATTTTCACAGCCTACTTGCAAAAATTTCTGCAAAAAACCTGTGGGCTCAAAATGCTCACTATACCCCTAGATAATTTCCTCAAGGGGTATAGTTTCCAAAATGGGGTCACTTGTTTGGGGTTTCCACTGTTTTGTCACCTCAGGGGCTTTGTAAATGTGACATAGCCTCCGCAAACCATTCCTGCTAAATGTGAACTCCAAAAGCCAAATAGTGCTCTTTCCCTTCTCAGCCACGCCGTGTCTCCAAACAACCGTTTATTACCACATGTGAGGTATTGTTTTACTCGGGAGAAATTGCTTTACAAATTTTGCGGTGCTTTTTCTCCTTTAGTCCTTGTGGAAATGAGAAAAAAAATCGCTAAACCTACATTTTCTTTGAAGAAATGTTGATTTTAATTTTCACGGCCTACTTCCAATAATTTCTGTAAAAAACCTGTGCGGTCAAAATGCTCACTACACCCCTAGATAGTTTCCTTGAGGTGTCTAGTTTCCCAGATGGGGTCACTTTTGTTGGATTTTGACTGTTTTGGCACCGCAAGAGCCCTTCAAACCTGACATGGTGCCTAAAATATATTCTAACAAAAATAAGGCCCCAAAATCCACTAGGTGCTCCTTTGCTTCTGAGGCCGGTGCTTCAGTCCAGTAGCACGCTACGGCCACATGTGGGATATTTCCTAAAACTGCAGAAACTGGGCAACAAATATTGAGTTGCATTTCTCTGGTAAAACCTTCTGTGTTATAAAACAAATTGTATTAAAAATGTATTTCTGCAGAAAAATATGAAATTTGTAAATTTCACCTCTACTTTGCTTTAATTCCTGTGAAATGTGTAAAGGGTTAAGACATTTTCTAAATGCTGTTTTGAATACTTTGAGGGGTGAAGTTTTTAAAATGGGGTGACTTTTTGGGGTTTCTAATATATAAGGCCCTCAAAACCACTTCACAACTGAACTGGCCCCTGTAAAAATAGCCTTTTGAAATTTTCTTGAAAATGTGAGAAATTGCTGCTAAAGTTCTAAGCCTTGTAACGTCCTAGAAAAATAAAAGGATGTTCAAAAAACGATGCCAATCTAAAGTAGACATATGGGTGATGTTAATTAGCAACAATTTTGTGTGGTATAACTGCCTGTCTTACAAGCAGATACATTTAAATTGAGAAAAATGCTAATTTTTGCAATTTTTCGCTAATTTTGGGTGTTTTTCACAATTAAATACTGAACATATCGAGCAAATTTTGCCAGTAACATAAAGTCCAATGTGTCACGAGAAAACAATCTCAGAATCGCTTGGATAGGTGAAAGCATTCCGGAGTTATTACCACATAAAGTGACACATGTCAGATTTGAAAAATGAGGCTCTGTCAGGAAGGTCAAAAGTGGCTAAAGAGGGAAGGGGTTAATACAGGAAGACAATATGTGCTAGAATGCCAAATATGTGTGTGCATATATAAAGAACCTCAGTCTACTTCATAGAGAATATATATGTGTGTGTGTGTGTGTATATATATATATATATATATATATATATATATATATATATATAGCTATATATCTCTCTCTCTCTCTCTCTCTCTCTCTCTCTCTATATATATATATAATGCTGTTAAGCCATCGATCTGTTTGCAGAGGACAGATGGATGGGTTTACAGAGGTGTTTCCTAAAATGTTTAAATCTTATGAATAAAAACGATCACAAGCACAAACACTCTCTTTTTCACTCTCTTTTAAAGATAAAGGAGGAGCCTCATGTAAATCACAGATTAACATGAAGATCCCTCTAATCCCTCTACATAGTAGGTTTCCAGTAGCTGAGCTGGTTATTATGAGGTTCTGCAGCAGCTTGGTTAGGTTAATATATAAACTTCACTTGCTGAAGACACTTTTGAAAAGAGAAGTACTGGCTTCAGTTCTTTGGCTCTTTCACATGGCCATACTATGGCTCTGTGCCGCAGCCATATATTTAGTGGCAATGATGGGATCTGGTTGTGTACTGTGAGATCAGGAAAGCCTTTTATAGAGCTTACTCCATTGATCTCACAATATCAGATCTGATTCTATCTACAGATCTACAGCTCATGCATGGAGCCATATTATGGCCATCTGAAACCGACATTAGCTGACAAGCGGAGTACCTCCCTCATCACACTAGACACTGTTTTCATTATTAAGAATGAGCCTAATAATAGGATAATTTCCAAATATTGCTGTTTAATGGTTACAGGAACTGGTAGGGGTGTACGCTCTATCACCACTGCTGGATTGGCACAGGCTAACCTAAGACACAGAATGTTAGGGTATGTTCACACAGGGCGGATACCCTGCGTAAAAGTACACAGTGTATCCGCCTTGGAGCCCGCAGGGAATTCCCGCCAAATTGTGGTGCAGTTTTTCTGCCGGAATGTCCGGTGCGGAAAATAGCACTTTAACCCCTTAACGACCAGGCCTATTTTGGCCTTAATGACCAAGCATTCTTTTTTATTTTTCTCATCTTCACATTCCAAGAGTTATAATTCTTTTCTTTTTCCATCAACATAGGTATATGAGGTCTTGTTTTTTGCGGGACGAGTTGCGTTTTTTAATGGCACCATTTTTTGGTGCATATATTATATTGATTAACTTTTATTAACTTTTTGGGGGGAAGTGAATTGAAAAAAAAGGCTATTCCTGCATTGTATTGCGTTTTCAATTTACACCGTTCACTTTGCAGCATAAATACCATGTTACCTTTATTCTATGGGTCGGTATGATTACGACGATACCACATATGTTTAGGTTTTTTATGTTTTACTACGTTTGCACAATAAAAAAACCTTTTAAACAAAAATAATACATTTTTGCATAACCGCATTCCAAGAGCCATAACTGTATTATTTTTCCGTTGATACCGCAATATGAGGGCTTGTTTTTTGCGGTACAAGGTGTAGTTTTCATCGTTACTATTTTGGGGTGCATGGGACTTATTGATTACCTTTTATTATATTTTTTTGGTGGGGGACGTTTTTTTTACGTTGTTTTTAGCTGTTTTTTTGTACGGCGTTCACTATACAGTTGAATTAATATGTTGACTTTATTCTTTGTGATGTTACGATCGCAACGATACCATATATGTGTACTTTCATGTTTGTTTTTACACTTTTATTACATAAAACCCCTTTTTATGGAAAAAATGGTTTTATTTTATTTTTACTGTTCACGTTTTTTTTTTATATTTTCAAAAACTTTGACTGTTTGTAATTATTTTTTTAAGTCCCACTAGGGGACTTTACCATGCGATCTTCTGATCGCAGATATAATGCTTTGGTATACTTAGTATACCAAAGCATTATTACCTGTCAGTGTAAAACTGACAGGCAATCTATTAGGCCATGCCTCTGGCATGGCCTAATAGACATACAGCCAGGGCAGGCCTGGGGGTCTTTGTTAGACACCCGGCTGCCATGGCAACCCAATTGTGGCCGGAGATCGCATTCACGGGCCGCCAATGGGTGACAGAGGGAGCTCCCTCCCTCTGCCAAAAGATTTAAATGCTGTGGTCGCTATTGACTGCAGAATTTAATGGGTTAAACGGCTGAGATTTAAGGTTTCTTCAATCTCGGCAGTTGCAGCGGGAGCCTGGCTGTCAGTCGTAGTCGGGATCCCGCAGTGATCGTGCGAGCACAGCTTCTGTGCCCACACAATCTTCATCACGTACATGCACGTGGGAATGCGCGAGCAGGCTGCATTCCCCGACGTGCATGTATGTGAAAATGCGGGAAGCGGTTAAAGGAACCAAAAAAAACTCTATAGTTACCCATGGCAACGGGTCCCTCATGAAATGTCATCCCTGGAGGCCGGGCTGGACAGAGGAGCAAAGAGATCTTATTAAGTATAGACTTTTTTTTTCTGAGTTGTGTTTTTTCGGCGGAATGACAGCTTTTCACCCGCAAAAATTGAAACATCTGCTACTTTTTGCAGGTTTTACCTCCCCATTGAATTCAATAGGGAAAACCTGCAACAGAAAACCAGCGATTCCGCAGCATAAATTGTCATGCTGCGGTTTTTAAAAAAATCCACCGGAGGCCAATTTATGAACATGTTTTTTACGCAGCATGCGGGTGAGATTTGTTCAGGTCTCATCCACTTTGCTTCTACTGTAATACACTGCGGATTTTCCACAATGAAATCTGTTGCAGAAAATCTGCAGTATTTCCGCTACGTGTGAACCCAGCCTAATGAGCCCTTGTCTTGACCCTTAGGCTGGGTTCACACGACCATGTTACGTCCGTAATGTACGGAACGTATTTCGGCCGGAAGACCCGGACCGAACACAGTGCAGGGAGCCAGGCTCCTAGCATCATAGTGATGTACGATGCTAGGAGTCCCTGCCTCTGCGTGGAACTACTGTCCGGTACTGTAATCATGATTACAGTACGGGACAGTTGTCCTGCAGCGAGGCAGGGACTCCTAGCATCGTACATCACTATGATGCTAGGAGCCCGGCTCCCTGCACTGTGTTCAGTCCGGGTCTTCCGGCCGAAATACGTTCCGTACATTACGGACGTAACATGGTCGTGTGAACCCAGCCTAAACCACCTCATGGAGGTATGGTGTTTGATGTTTTTAACTGCAGTAAAGGAACAAGCAGATAAAGATGAAAAAGATGAGGTCAGAACTGATGATCAATAGTGAGTGTCTAGAAATGCGGGGTTTAAATCCTCCGAGTGGCAAGGGGTGAATAGAGTGGTGCTGGATCCACGAGAGGTGAGTAACACCTTGTATAGAAAAGATGCTGTAGAAGTTAATATAATGTAAAGTGAGTTAAAGTGGGCTAAGGGTATGTTCACACGAGGGCGTCCGTAACGGCTGAAATTACGGGGATGTTTCAGCCTGAAAACATCCCCGTAATTTCAGCCGTAACGGCATGTGCAGGCGCTAGAACGCCGCGTCAATTACGGACGTAATTGGCGCTGCTATTCATTGGAGTCAATGAATAACGGCTCCAATTACGGCCAAAGAAGTGACAGGTCACTTCTTTGACGCAGGCGTCTATTTACGCGCCGTCATTTGACAGCGGCTCGTAAATATACGCCTCGTGTGAACAGACAAACGTCTGCCCATTGCTTTCAATGGGCAGATGTTTGTCAGCGCTATTGAGGCGCTATTTTCAGACGTAATTCGGGGCAAAAACGCCCGAATTACGTCCGTAAATAGGCCGTGTGAACATACCCTAATGGTAAACACCACAAGTTGTAAATACATTTTGGAAGAACAACATGCACTTGCATTTACTGTATTTTTGGTGCAGATATTCAGTGATATCCCCATATAGAGTGACATAAAATAAAGAAGTAGCCTCTAGCATTGTCTAAAGGGACCTGCACACTTGCTTATTTTTTTAATAGAGGAAAAGTCATGTCAGATAATGAATCCCTTAAAAATAAGAAAATACTTTTACTGTTCCCAATATTAAAGGAAAAAAAAAGGTCCAGATAAACTTGATGAATCAGACTCCGTGATTAAAGACAGGAAATCCAATGGAACATGAGCACTGTGACTAACTAAATGAACACCCTGTACTTGTTTCTGCTGATGATTGATTGATTGACAGGAGTTTCCAGGCCGCGAGGACAGCTGTGAAATTGGGCTTTCAATCCTGCCCTATCATGAGAAAATAATATTTGCTGCTTTTAGCACTGTCTATGTTAAAGCAATAACTCTAATTTGGTCACTACATGCTTTTCCTTACATGCCTGAAAAAAATAAAAAATGTATCTGTTCACCATTGACAAGCCCTGGGATTCCCTGGGATTATTTTTACCAATTGATATATTAAAATTGCTCTTAAGATTGTCAACTTATAGCCAGATAATAATTACAGGAATTATCATGTTTTAAGTTGCAATTTCTTTTTCAGCTTTCATTTACATAAAACTGATGTGAGATACTGAAAACCATTAAGAATAAGAAAGACTACCACTGTTATCAATATTGTCCCTCTCCTTGGGACCCCCCTAGTTAACAGGGGCCCTGAGCAATAGCTCCGTTTGCTACCCCCGAAAACCATCCCTTAATACACCTCAGTATGCCTTAGGCCTCATTCAGATGATCGTAGAATACGTCCATGTGACGGCCGTTAAAACAACGGCCGTCACACGGATGCATGTATTTCAATGTGGCGGTTTACACGGCTGATGTTTCAATGGACCGTGTGAAGTGTCCATTGAAAAATAGAGCATGTCCTATTTTGTTCCGTTTTCACGGATCCCTCCACAGAATCAAGTCTATGGGCATCCGTGAAAACGGAACCCACATGGGGGCACCTCGGATGTGGAAAACTTGACTTTTTCACGTCAGAGTTTCCCCACGTTCGTGTTAATCTGGCCTAACTGTAATGTAATAGCTACTTCAGCAATTCCCCGGGTGTATGCTTATCGAATTACTATAAAAGCAATTCCCTAAAGGAAGCAGGAAACTGGATGTGGCACACAAGTAAATAAGCAGCTTCATATCTGTCACCGATCTTGTTGGCAGAGCCTAAGGCACCCCCAAGGTTTTCAGCAGAGCCCACTGCAAAGCAGGTTGGATTTGGCTACTTGGGACCCAGGTTGCGGCTGCAGAGTTAAATGTTAGACAAGAGGTTCACTTCCAGGCCAAACCAGAACAGAAAACCTGACAGACCAAGAGAGAAGTCAAACAAGAAGAGTCCAGTAACCTGGAGAGACCATACAAGTCCAAATTAGTAAGCAAAGGGTTAATCCAGAAGAAAGCCAAGTTCAAAACCAAGAAAATCCAGAGTAGTAAAGGTGTGGATCAAGGTGTTACCAGAGCTAGGTCAGATACATGCACACACATGAAAATCGCAAGCAAAACGGAGAGACTATTCCGCCCTAGGCACTGGAGGTCTGATTTGGGATCCGATCTAGTTTCAGCCCTGAATTAATTTTGGGGTCTGATCTGGGGGTCCGAAATTATTTTGAGATCTGGTCTGGAGTTTAATGTCACCTATGCCTCTATCCTGTATTATCTACTATGATCATTAGTCAGGTCATGACAGGAGTTTTCACAGAAGTTGTGTTTTGTTTTTGTTTTTTACTGCGACTCAGCCAACAATTGTGCCCTTCTCTAACTTTCACATGGAGATGGTAAATGATCAGGTGGCCCATTCGAAAGTTTGGTATGGGGCAGAGTGGTTTCTAGTTAAGCCACTGTTGTTTATTATCTATGGGCCCATTGCACTAGGGATAACACAGTGCATAAACTTTGCCGCAAGTGACCCTTTAACTCCTTAATGACCGGGCATGTTTGTACCTTAATGACCAAGCCAGATTTGTCAAATCTGGTATGTCTGACTTTATCAGAGAATAACTCTGTGAAAGTTTTGAATATCCAAGTAATTCTGACATTGTTTTTTCGTCACATGTTGTACTTTATTTTAGTGGTAAAAGTAGACTGATACGATTTGCGGAAATTAATTAAAAAATAGAGAAATTGAAGAAATTTTGTAAAAATTATCATTGTTCCCTATTTTTAACTGCAATATGTCACATATGTACATACATACTGCACAATTTTTTTAATTAAATATATATTTCCATCTCTTTACTCTATTTTGGCAGCACTTTTGAAAAAAAATATTTTTTTTTGAGCAATTTGGAAGACTTACAAGTTTAGTAATCATTTTATACATTTTGAAGTACATTTTGTTTTCCTGCACCAAGCCAGGTTTTCAGAGGCTCATAGGTGTCAGAATGGTGGAAACCCCCACAAGTGACCCCATTTTGAAAACTACACCCCTTAAGGTATTTATTAAGGGGTGTTGTAAGTATTTTGACCCCACAGTTTTTTTGTAAGAATTCATGCAAAGCAGGCGTAAAAAAATATAATTTCACTTTTTTCATAAAAGTATCACTTTGAAGACCGATTTCTGTGTAAAGTGACCATGAGAATGAAGAAACACACCACAAAATATATCACCCTGTTTCTCCTGTTTTCAAAAATGCCCCCATTGTGACCCTAATGCATTGCTTGTACACACGACAGGGCCCGAAAGGGAGGGAGCACCTGGAGGCTTTCAGGACTCATATTTTGCTTGAAAATGTTTTAGGCCCCACTGTACATTTGGAGAGGTTTTGAGCTACCAGAGCGATAGAATCTCCCCATAAACGACCCCATTTAGAAAACTAGACCCTTTAAGGTATTTATCTAGGGGTGTAGTGTGTACTTTGACCCCACAGTTTTTTGCTAAATTTAATGCATAACAGGTGAAAAAAAAAATTATTTCACTTTTTTCATAAAAGTATCAGTTTGAAGACCGATTTCTTTGTAAAGCGAACATGAGAATAAAGAAACACACCACAAAATCTATCACCCTGTTTCTCCTGTTTTCAAAAATATCCACATTGTGGCTCTAATGCGCTGCCTGGACACACAGCAGGGCTTGAAACGAAGGGAACACCCGGAGGCTTTCAGGACTCATATTTTGCTTGAAAATGTTTTAGGCCCCACTGTACATTTGGAGAGGCTTTGAGCTGCCAGAACGATAGAAACTCCCCATAAACTACCCCATTTCGAAAACTAGACCCCTTAACGTAATTATTTAGGTATATAGTAATTATTTTGACCCCACAGTTCTTTGCTAAATTTAATGCATATCAGGTGAAAAAAAAAAGAATTTCACTTTTTTCATAAAAGTATTTGTTTGAAGACCGATTTCTTTGTAAAGCGACCATGAGAATGAAGAAAAACACCCCAAAATCTATCACCCTCTTACTCCTGTTTTCAAAAATACCCACATTGTGGCCCTAATGCGTTGTTTGGACACACGGCAGGGCCCCAAAGGAAGGGAGCACCAGGAGGCTTTCAGGACTCATATTTTGCTTGAAAATGTTTTAGGCCCCACTGTACATTTGGAGAAGCTTTGAGCTGCCAGAACGATAGAAACTGCCCATAAACGACCCCATTTCGAAAACTAGACCCCTTAAGGTATTTATCTAGGGGTATAGTTAGCATTTTGACCACACAGGTTTTTCGCTAAATATATTGGAATTAGTCTGTAAAAATTAAAATGTACTTTTTTTCTGAAACAACATAGAATTTTTTATTATTTACAAGGAATAACGAAGAAAATGCACCCCAACATTTGTAAAACAATGTCTCCCGATTACGACAATACCCCATATGTGGTAATAAACTGCTGTTTGGACCCACAGCAGGGCTCAGAAGGGAAGGAGCGCCATTTGGATTTATGATTTTGCTGGAATGGTTTTCGGTGCCATGTCGCATTTGCAATGCATTGGAGGGACCAAAACAGTGGAAACCCCCCCAAAAGTGACCCCATTTCTGAAAAACCTTCAAGGAATTTTTCTAGGGGTATAGTGAGCATTTACACCCCACGGGTCTTTTGCAGAGTTTATTAGAATTAGGGCGCGAAAATTAATATCAAAATTTTTTCCACTAAAATGTCGAATTTTCTCATTTTCACAAGGGATAAAGGAGGAAAAAAACAACCATTTTTTATAAAGCAATTTCTCCCGAGTACGGAAATACCCAACATGTGGTCATACGTTTTTTCATTAGAAATGAATTAACCCTTTCAGGACTGATCCATTTTTTGCTTTCATATTTTAGATTTTCACTTCCCGCTTTCCAAGAGCCATAACTTTTTTTATTTTTCCATCAATAGAGCGGTGTGAGGGCTTATTTCTTGCGGGAGGAGCTGCAGTTTTTATTGGTACCATTTTTTGGTACATAAAAAGTGATTCAAAAGTTGTAGTACATTTTTTTTTTAGAGCGAAGGTGACAAAAAAAAAAAACTGCGATTTTGGTGGTTTCAATTATTACATTTTTTTAAGGTGTGCACTGTGCAAATTAAATAATGGTATATTGTAATAGTTCAGACTTTTACGGACGTAGCTATACCAATTTTGTTAATTTTTTTACATTACTTTAGAAGAAAAATGCGAAAAGGTGTTTTGTTTTTTTAACTTTAAAAAAAAAAATTCTCACTACTAATAACTATAATTCTTCTACACATTTTATTAATCAATCCCCTTAGGGGACTTGATCCAGCGATCATTGGATCACTGGTACAATATACTGCAATACTAATGTATTGCAGTATATTGTTGTACTTACAGGCTTCTGTAACACAGCGATCGCTGTACCTGTCCGTTAGTACCGAGTGGGCCTGCTGTAATACACAGCCGACACCCGCAGCGTATGGAGCAGGCTCAGCACGTGAGCCGGCTCCATACATCACCCCCCGCACCATGACGGGCAATTAAGTCATGGTGCGCAAAGGGGTTAATGCACAGAGGATGGTTCAAAGTGAAAATTGCAATTTTCCACCGATATGCCATTTTAGTGCATAATATGTTGTGCCCAGTTTGTTCCACAGAAGACAAATACCTCATAAAACATTAAGCGGGTTATCTCGGGTATGGCGACGCCGTATGTGTGGGCGCAAATTGTTGATTGGGCACACTGCAGGGCTCAGAAGGGAGGGACGCCATTTTGATTTTGGAACGCAGATTTTGCTTGGTAATTTTTCTGTTTTGGGTTTCGCTGGTATTTTAGTTTATAATGTGGGGGGCATATGTGAGCTGTGCGGGGTACATCAGGTTATATGTAATCTGTGCGGAGTACATCAGTGCATAATAAGAGGGTATAATAATGGGGTAAATAAATAATAATCCGCAGATATGTGGCCAGTGTCGCACTGATAAATGGCGCCCGATCTTATCCACTCTTGGACACTCTGCACATTTTGCATCGCCATATTCTGAAAGCCAGAACTTTTTTATTTTTTCTCCACCGGAGCCGTGTGGGGGCTTATTTGTTGCGGGACAATCTGTAGTTTTCATTGGTACCATTTTGGGGTACATGCGATTTATTTATTTTTATCACTTTTTGTTCAATTTTTTTGCAATCCTGAGCAAAAAACAGGAATTCTGACACTGTTTTTTAGGTTTTCTTTTTGCGGCGCTCACCGTACGCTATAAATGAAATTTTTACTTTATTCTGCGGGTTGGTACGTTTACGGCGATACCATATGTTTATAGGTTTGGTCCTTTTTTTTAGTGTTTGCACAATAAAATTACTTATTTATAAACAAAAAAAATTTTTGTGTCACCATATTCTGAGAGCCATAATTTTTTTATTTTTTTAGTCAAAAAAGCTGTGTAAGGGCTTGTTTTTTGCGGGACAGATAGAAGTTTTTATTGATACTATTTTTGGGAACATGCGACTTATTGATCACTTTTTATTCTTTATTTTGGGAGGGGTGGTGACCAAAAAAATTGTGATTCTGTCGTCGTTTTTTATTGATTTTTTTGGGGGTGTTCATCGTGCGGGGAAAATAACATTACAGTTTTATAGTTGGGGTCGTTACGAACGCGGTGATACCAGATATGTGTACTTTTTTAACGTGTTCATTTTTTTTCTATAATAAAAGTCTTATTATAGGAAAAAAAGCATTTAGTGTTTATATCACTTATAACTTTTATTTTTACACTTTTTTTAAAACATTTTTATTACTTTTTTTTACTTTTTTTACTTGTCCCACTAGGGGACATTGAGACTTGCAGCTTTGATCGCTGCTAGAGTACATTACACTACACACGTAGTGTGATGTACTCTAACTGTCATTGTGACGTGACTGTCACACTGACAGGAAGCAGAGCAGGAACGGCCGGAGGCTGTTCCTCCGAGGCTTCCGTACATGGCAACCCGGAGGTCATTATCTGACCTCCGATTGCTGTGACAAGCATCGGTAGCCCCCACGATCACTTCGTGGGGGCTGCCGATGTGCTTCAAACCACTTAAATGCGGCGACGGCAATCCGTCGCCGCACTTAAGGGGTTAACTGCCGAAAGCAGCGGCGATGGTCCGCTGTCCGGCGAAACTGATGTCTCAGCTGTCGGGGACAACTGTCAGCGCGGGTCTGTCACTCTGTGTTTACACAGAGTGACAGTTTGAAATGCAGACGAAAATGCACGTCCTGGTGCGGGAACTAGCAGCCGACCAGGACGTGCATTTTCGTCCTTGGTCGTGAAAGGGTTAACCTCTTAAAGTTTAAGCCATTTTTATTTTTTTTGTTTTTCGTTTTTCACTCTCCGCCTTCCGAGAGCTATAACTTTTTTATCTTTATGTCAAGGGAGCGGTGTGAAGCCTTATTTTTTGCGGGAGGAGTAGTCATTTTTATTGGCACCATTTAAAGTTCCATTTAATGTACTGGTAAACAAATAAATTTCTTTGTGGGGTGGAATTTGAAAAAACTGAAATTCCTCCATTGTTTTATGGTTTTCGTTTTTACGGCTTTCCCGGGCGGAAAAAAATGTCAACCTAACTTTATTTTGCTGGTCAATTAGATTACGATGATACGAAATTTATGCATTTTTGTAATCTTTTACTACTTTTACAAAGCCTTAAGAATAATTTTAAAGAACTAGGCTACAAGCTGAAGGGAAGGACCTCCAAAGTAGTATTCTCAGGAATACTGCCTGTGCCATGCGCATCACAGGAAAGACAGCAGGAGCTCAGGGAGTTAAATGCATGGCTGAAGTCTTGGTGTAGAGGAGAAGGATTTGGGTTCCTAGAGCACTGGGCTGACTTTTCATTGGGGTACAAACTGTATTCTGCAGATGATTTGCACCTAAATGGAAGGGGGTCCGCTGTGCTGGGGGAGAGAATTCTAGCTGGGGTGGTGGAGTATTTAAACTAAGGCTGAGGAGGGAGGTCAATGTAGAAAAAAAAGGGGTAGCCAGGTTAGAGAGGGGTCAGACTATATTGGTGGGGGGAGAAACAGAATGTGGGGAGAGGACTAGACAACAAGATAAGGAGATCCTTTCGTTACAAAACATCAGTGTAAATAAAAAGGCCCAATTAATGTCAAATCACATTTCTGATAATAAAAGTGAAAAACTGACAGGCAAGTTAAAGTGTATGTTCACAAATGCCAGAAGTCTAGCAAGCAAAATAGGGGAGCTGGAGGCCTTGATACTGGAAGAAAATATAGATATAGTTGGTGTTGCTGAAACATGGCTGGACTCTTCACATGACTGGGCTGTAAATCTACAGGGTTTTAAACTTTTTCGGAAAGACAGGACAAATAGGAAAGGTGGTGGTGTATGTCTGTATGTGAGAAATGATATGAAGGCGAGTCTGAAAGAGACAATAGTGGGTGAATACTGTGAGGAGGTTGAAACCTTGTGGGTGGAACTAGAAAAGGAGGTAAACACTGAAAAAATTACTTTTGGTGTAATCTATAGACCCCCCAATATAACTGAGGAGATGGAAGTTCAGCTATATAAACAGATGGAGCATGCTGCACAGGCGGGTACTGTAGTGATAATGGGAGATTTTAATTTCCGGGATATTAATTGGTGTCATGGTTCAGCTTCAACTGCATAGGGGAGACATTTCCTCAACCTGTTGCAGGAAAATTTTATGGGCCAGTTTGTGCAAGACCCGACTAGAGGTGAAGCTCTGTTGGATCTGGTAATTTCTAATAATGCAGATCTTGTTGGGAATGTCAATGTTCGTGAAAACCTCGGTAACAGTGATCATAATATAGTTACATTTTACCTATACTGTAAAAAACAAACGCAGGCTGGGAGGGCAAAAACATTTAATTTTAAGAAATTTCCCCAGGATGAGGGCTGCAATTCAGGATATGGACTGGGAAGAACTAATGTCAAATAATGGAACAAATGATAAATGGGAGATTTTCAAATCTACTTTGAGTTATTATAGTGCAAAATTTATTCCTATAGGTAACAAGTATAAACGACTCAAATTAAACCCCACATGGCTTACATCTTCTGTGAAAGGGGCAATACACGACATTTAAAAAATACAAATCTGAGGGTACAGCTGTAGCCTTTGTAAAATATAAAGAGCTTAATAAAATCTGTAAAAATGTAATAAAATTAGCAAAAATACAAAATGAAAGGCAGGTGGCCAAGGATAGTAAAACAAATCCCAAAAAATTATTCAAGTATATAAATGCTAAAAAGCCAAGGTCTGAACATGTAGGACCCCTAGATAATGGTAATGGGGAGTTGATCACAGGGGATCAAGAGAAGGCAGAGTTACTAAATGGGTTCTTTAGATCTGTATATACAACAGAAGAAAGAGCAGCTGATGTAGCCGGTGCCAGTGCTGTTAATATATCAGTTGATATACTGAATTGGATGAATGTAGATATGGTCCAAGCTAAATTAAATAAAATAAATGTGCACAAGGCCCTGGGACCAGATGGGTTACACCCTAGAATTCTTAAAGAGCTTAGTTCAGTTATTTCTGTCCCCCTTTTCATAATATTCAGAGAATCTCTACTGACTGGTATAGGGCCAAGGGACTGGCGCAGCGCAAATGTGGTGCCTATTTTCAAAAAGGGCTCTAGGTCTTCCCCGGGTAATTATAGACCAGTAAGCTTAACATCCATCGTGGGGAAAATGTTTGAGGGGCTATTGAGGGACTATATACAGGATTATGTGACAATAAATAGCATTATAAGTGACAGCCAGCACGGTTTTACTAAGGACAGAAGTTGTCAAACTAACCTAATCTGTTTTTATGAAGAGGTGAGCAGAAGCCTAGACAGAGGGGCCGCTGTGGATTTAGTGTTTTTGGACTTTGCAAAGGCATTTGACACTGTCCCTCATAGACGTCTAATGGGTAAATTAAGGACTATAGGTTTAGAAAATATAGTTTGTAATTGGATTGAGAATTGGCTCAAGGACCGTATCCAGAGAGTTGTGGTCAATGATTCCTACTCTGAATGGTCCCCGGTAATAAGTGGTGTACCCCAGGGTTCAGTGCTGGGACCACTATTATTCAACTTATTTATTAATGATATAGAAGATGGGATTAATAGCACTATTTCTATTTTTGCAGATGACACCAAGCTATGTAATATAGTTCAGTCTATGGAAGATGTTCATGAATTGCAGGCAGATTTAAACAAACTAAGTGTTTGGGCGTCCACTTGGCAGATGAAGTTTAATGTAGATAAATGTAAAGTTATGCATCTGGGTACCAACAACCTGCATGCATCATATGTCCTAGGGGGAGCTACACTGGCGGATTCACTTGTTGAGAAGGATCTGGGTGTTCTTTAAAATCATAAACTCAATAACAGCATGCAGTGTCAATCAGCTGCTTCAAAGGCCAGCAGGATATTGTCGTGTATTAAAAGAGGCATGGACTCACGGGACAGGGATGTAATATTGCCACTTTACAAAGCATTAGTGAGGCCTCATCTAGAATATGCAGTTCAGTTCTGGGCTCCAGTTCATAGAAAGGATGCCCTGGAGTTGGAAAAAATACAAACAAGAGCAACGAAACTAATTAGGGGCTTGGAGAATTTAAGTTATGAGGAAAGATTGAAAGAATTAAACCTATTTAGCCTTGAAAAAAGACGGCTAAGGGGGGACATGATTAACTTATATAAATATATTAATGGCACATACAAAAAATATGGTGAAATCCTGTTCCTTGTAAAACCCCCTCAAAAAACAAGGGGGCACTCCCTCCGTCTGGAGAAAAAAAGGTTGAAGCTGCAGAGGCGACAAGGCTTCTTTACCGTGAGAACTGTGAATCTATGGAATAGCCTACCGCAGGAGCTGGTCACAGCAGGGACAGTAGATGGCTTTAAAAAAGGGTTAGATAATTTCCTAGAACAAAAAAATATTAGCTCCTATGTGTAGAAATTTTTCCTTCCCTTTTCCCGTCCCTTGGTTGAACTTGATGGACATGTGTCTTTTTTCAGCCGTACTAACTATGTAACTATGTACTACTTTTACAAAGAAAAAATTGTTTGTTAAAAAAATAATTGTTTTGTGTTGCCACATTCTGAGAGCCATGCCCATTTTATTGTTTTGTCGATTGAGCAGTGTGAGGTCTTATTTTTTGCAGGACGAGCTATAGTTTATATTGGTATGATTTATATTGGTATAATTTTTTGGTACAAACGATCTTTTGATAATTTTTTTTATTACATTTTTTTAGTGCAAATGTGACCAAAAAACGGATTCTGGCTAATTTTCTTATGCCGTTTATTGTCCGAGTTAAATAATGTTATATTGTAATAGTTCAGACTAGTAATAATTTTTTTTATTTTTTTTTGTGCACTACTGAAAACTTTATTCAACAATTTTTTACACTTTTCATTAGTTCCCCTAGAAGATTTGAACCAGTGATCGTCAGATAAAATACAGTCCTCCAAGAGACAAACGGACCCACAGTTTAGGTCGATAGTTCATGTATAATATCCAAATACCATACATACATACATACATACATACATACATACATACATACATACATACATACATACATACATACATGTTTAGTTAATGTCAACAAATGGTGGAACAGTTAACCCCTTAGTGTCTAAGCCTGTTTTGGCCTTTAGGACCAGCCCCATTTATGCAAATCTGACATGTGTCAATTTATGTGGTAATAACTCCAGAATGCTTTTGTCTATCCAAGCGATTCCGAGATTGTTTTCTCGTGACATGTTGTACTTTATGATACTGAAAAAATGTTGTCGTTAAATTCAATATTTATTTGTAAGAAACGCCAAGATTTAGAGAAAATTAGCAAAAATTTGCATTTTTCTAAATTTAAATGTATTTACTTGTAAAACAGATAGTAATACCACACAAAATACTTACTAGTTTATATTTCCCATATGTCTACTTTATGTTTGCGTCGTTTTTTGAACATTCTTTTATTTTTCTAGGACGTTACAAGGCTTAGAACTTTAGAAGCAATTTCTCATATTTTCAAGAAAATTTCAAAAGGCTATTTTTTCAGGGACCAGTTCAGATCTGAAGTGGCTTTGAGGGCCTTATATATTAGAAAGTCCCCAGAAGTCACCCCATTTTGAAAACTGCACCCATCAAAGTATTCAAAATAGCATTCAGAAAGTGTTTTAACCCTTTAGGCGTTTCACAGGATTTAAAGCAATGTAGAGGTGACATTTACAAATTTCATTTTTTTTCTTCGAAAATTCATTTGTAATACATATTTTCTGTACCACAGAAGGTTTTACCCAAGAAATGCAACTCAATATTTATTGCCCAGAATCTGGAGTTTTTAGAAATATCCCACATGTGGCCCTAGTGTGATAATGGACTGAAACACAGGCCTCAGAAGCAAAGGAGCACCTAGTGGATTTTGGGGCCTCCTTTTTTTAGAATATATTTTAGGCACCATGTCAGGTTTGAATAGGTCTTGTGGTACCAAAACAGTAAAGACCCCCAAAAAGTGACCCCATTTTGGAAACTATACCCCTCAAGGAATTTATCTATGGATATAGTTAGCATTTTGAACCCACATTTTTTTGCTAAATTTATTTGAATTAGTATGTGAAGATGAAAATCTACTTTTTTTGTGAAAAAACGTAGAAATGTTAAATTTTTACAAGGAATAAAGTAGAAAAAACAGCCCAACATATGTAAAGCAATTTCTTCCGATTATAGCAATACCCCATATGTGGTAATAAACTGCTGTTTGGACCCACAGCAGGCCTCAGAAGAGAAGGAGCACCATTTGGATTTTGGATTTCTGATTTTGAAGGAATAGTTTTCAGTGCCGTGTCGCGTTTGCAATGCACTGGAGGGATGAAAACCATGGAAACCCCCCAATAGTGACCCCATTTTGGAAGCTACACCCCTCAAGGAATTTTTCTAGGGGTAAAGTTAGCATTTTGACCCCACAGTTGTTTTGCTGAATTCATTGGAATTAGTTTGTAAAGGTAAAAATCCACTTTTTTTCTGAAAAAAGGTAGCAATTTTTAATTTTTACAAGGAATAAAGGAGAAAAAGCACCCCAACATTTGTAAAACAATTTCTCCTGATTACGTAAATACCCCATATGTGGTAATAAACTGCTGTTTGGACCCACACCGGGGCTTAGAAGGAAAGGAGTGCTATTTGGCTTTTGGAGCTCAAATTTAGCTGGAATAGTTTTTGGGTGTCATGTCGAATTTGCAAAGCCCTTGAGAGACCGAAACAGTGGAAGCTCCCCAAAAGTAACCCCATTTGGGAAACTACACCACTTAAGGAATCTATCTAGGGGTATAGTGAGCATTTAGGCCCCACACGTCTTTTGCAGAATTTATTAGAATTAGGTCGTGAAAATTAATATCAACATTATTTCCACTAAAATGTTGCATTTTTTCAATTTCACAAAGGATAAAGGAGAAAATGCAACCCAACATTTGTAAAGCAATTTCTCCCGAGTACGGCAATACCCCACATGTGGTCACAAATGCTTTTTCATTAGAAAGTAATTAACCCTTTACGAACTGATTCATGTTTTGCTTTTTGCTTTTTCGTTTTTCCTTCCCGCTTTCCAAGAGCCACAACTTTTTTATTTTTCCGTCAATAGAGTGGTGTGAGGGCATATTTTTTTTGCGGGACGAGATGTAGTTTTTATTGGTACCATTTTTTCGTACATAAGACTTTTTGAGCACTTTTTATTACATTTTTTGGTAGAGCCATGGTGACCAAAAAACTGCGATTTTGCCGTTTAAAATTCTTTATTTTTCACGGCGTTCACCATGTGAGTTAAATAATGGCATATTGTAATAGCTTGGACTTTTACGGACGCAGCGATACCAATTTTGTGTACTTTTTTTATTTTTTTACATTACTTTAGAGAAAAAATGTAAAAGGGTTTATTTTTGGACTTTAAATATTTATTTAATTTTTTCCACTAATAACAACTATTTACTTTTGTTTTTACATATTTTCTAAGTCCCCCTGGGAGACTTGAACCAGCGATCGTTAGATCACTGGTAGAATACACTGCAATACTAATGTATTGCAGTATATTGTGATTTTTACAGGCTCCTGTAACAGCGTGATCGCTGTTTCTGTCCGTTAGTCCCGGGTATCAGCTGTAATAGAGCGGGCTCAGCGCGTGAGATGTTCCATATATCACCCCCCACACCACGACATGCTATTAAGTCATGGTGCGCGAAGGGTTTAATGCGCAGCGGATGGTGCAGAGTGAAAATTTTAATTTTCCACTGATGTGTCATTTTAGTGCACTATATGTTGTGCCCAGTTTGTGCCACAAATACCACATAAAATATTAACAGGGTTCTCGCGGGTATGGCAATGCCATATCGGTGGACGTAAACGGCTGTTTGGGCACGCTGTAGGGCTCAGAAGGGAGGGACGCCATTTGGCTTTTGGAGCGCATATTTTGCTTGGTAGTAGCTCTGGCGTTTTGCTGGTATTTCAGTTTATAATGTTGCCCCCACATTATAAACTGAAATACCAGCAAAACGCCATGTGGGGGCACATGTAGGCTGGGCAGCTGGGCTGGTACATCAGGGGCATAATAAGAGGGTATAATAATGGGGTAAATAAATAATAATCCACAGATATGTGGCCTTATAAATGGCACCCGATCCTATCCGCTTTTGGAACGCTCTGTACATTTTGCATCGCCATAATCTGGGAGCCGGAACTTTTTTTATTTTTTCACCACCGGAGCCGTGTGAGGGCTTATTTGTTGCGGGACAATCTGTAATTTTCTGTAATTTTCATTGGTACCATTTTGGGGTACATGCGATTTTGTTGATCACTTTTTATTCAATTTTTCGGCAAGCCAGGTGACCAAAAACCATCAATTCTGACAATGATTTTTATTTATTTTTGACGGCTTTTACCCTGGGCTATAAATGACTATTATACTTTATTCTGTGGGTCGGTACGATTATGGCGATACCATATGTATATACGTTTTTTTATGTTTTGCAGCGTTTGCGCAATAAAATAACTTATTTAGAAAATAAATTATTTTTTGTGTCACCATATTCTGAGAGCCATAACTTTTTTATTTTTCAGTCAAAAAAGCTGTGTAAGGGCTTGTTTTTTGCGGGACGGGTTGTAGTTTGTATCGGTACTATTTTGGCGTACGTGCGACTTTTTGATCACTTTTTATTACATATTTTGGGAGGGGTGGTGACCAAAAAATAGTGATTCTGGCATTGTTTTTCGTTTATTTTTTTTTTAGGTGTTCACCGTGCGGGAAGAATAATATTATAGTTTTATAGTTAGGGTCATTACGAACGCGGTGATACCAAAAATGTGTAATTTTTTTTTACGTATTCATTTTTTTTCCTATAATAAAAGACTTATAATAGGAAAAAAAGCATTTCTTGTTTATATCACTTATAACTTTTATTTTTACACTTTTTTTGAAAACATTTTTATTCTTTTTTTTACTTTTTTCACTTGTCCCACTAGGGGACACCTAGACTTGCAGCTCTGATCGCTGCTGGAATACATTACACTACACACGTTGTGTAATGCATTCCAACTGTCATTGTGACGTGACAGTCACACTGACAGGAAGCCTACGACGACCTCATAGGCTTCTGTACATGGCAACCCGGAAGCCATTGTCTGGCGTCCGGTTGCCATGGGTACCATCGCCAGCCCCCGTGATTTCACGTGGGGGCTGCCGATCGCCGCTAAACACCTTAATTGTGGCGTTCAAAATCGAGCGCCGCAATTAAGGGGTTAACTGCCGATATCAGCGGCGATGGGCCGCTGATCGTCAACGGGGAATGCAGAGCAGACACCCTGCACAGTTAACCGCCGCTGCGGTGTAGCGCCGCGCGGCGGTTAACTGTCAAAGCTTACTGCTCACCTTGACGTACAGTTACGTCATGGTGCGTTAAGGGGTTAATGTATTGTATCATACACTATAAAATGTTGCAGGTATGTGGCTATATAGGGTAACCAAACCAAAATAGTATGGGACATACTAGAAAGATGCACAAGGTTTTTGGCCACATAAATGGCAAAACAAGCAATGCAAACAGTAGGTAAATAAATCTAAGCAATAATGCACATTGCAAAAACTCATGTGATGCGTACCCATAACATTGCTATACCTAATAGGCAACAACAATGTTCACCAAATTTCAGGGAATTCACCTCTGCACATCCTTTACTGTGTGTGGTTTATCAAGGAGACCTAACACCTAGACGCACGTTTCGCTAAACTCTTAGCGCTGTCCTGACATCAGGGACTTTACTATAGTAAATTTTTATAGACGCGGTGCGGGTGGCTGTGGCGACCGCTGCGCACCCCTGTAGCTACACCACTGAATGTGGCAGTCGATCCGGGGCATCGGGCCAAAGATCCGGGGCTTGGGCCACGGAGGCCCGGTGCTAGCGACGCCCCTGCCCGACGTCTTCATAATACTCACTATTATGGTTTAAATGAGTATATGCTTTTTAATGGATTTGCCTAATGTTTTTTGTTTCATATAACATGGCTTCCCTAACATTCATTTGTTAGGTGGGGGTCGGCGAACAAAGTACATTTTTTACACAAATTCCATTAGGGTGTTGCTTGCAGGAGTTTACCATCTATTTTTAAAAATTTTAAACAAGAATTTCAGCATTAGCAGCTGGTCATTATAAATGTCTGCTTAATATAACATGTATACAGTAGTTGCTGCCCTGGCGGCAGCTGTACATGCTCTCGCTGTACAACAGCTGCCAACCTAACACTTGCAGAACATTACTATGGACTGTAGTAGTAGTCCACAAAGATGTTTAGAATGAGGCAAATACTGTATACTACAACGACTACTACGAGAGTGAAGGCCTATAACTGATGTTGTCGTTTGGAAGTAATTATAAAGTTTCTTTGCTATTAACATTTACTATTAAGCTTCATTATAAGGAATTATGACGTATAACTATATTTTATATATGCATACATACATACATACATACATACATACATACATACATACATACATATACATACATACATACATGAACATTTTTATAATAATAAAACACTAAGAATACATTGGGATAATGATAGTTTGGATAAACCGAGCTGTGCATACCATACAAGTTTGTTGTATCGTTTACAAAGTGGTAAAATCTCAACAATGAAAAGATTCCTTTATGGAAGGGAGTTGGTAATTAGTTGGATAGGAGAGTCCACATAACTTGGGCAGGGCCGCGTCATTACAGATATTCAGACTACTGGGACATGGATAATAGGCAGATCATTTATTCAGTACATTCCAGAGAAATATATGCTGTGAGCGGCAATGGATGAGAAACGCAAGATAACTTTGGTGCTTAGAAAAGCATGAACAAAATAATTATGCGTCCTAGAACAATTAGGGCGGGTTCACACATGGCGGAATTTCACTTAAATTCCGCTGCGGACACTCCGCAGCGTTAATCCGCAGCGGAGCCGTTTCTCCATTGACTTTCACTTTAATTTAGCAGTGTTCGTTTACACGATGCGTACAATTCCGCTGCGGAGCATAGGCTGCGGAGCGGAATTTGGTGTCCGCAGCATGCTCTGTCTGTTGCGGAGCAGTGGCGGACTCATGGCGGAATTTCTCCATTGACTTCAATGGAGATTCAAAGTTCCGCAATGAAGTCCGCAGCTGTCATGCACATGTCATGTGTGCTGCGGATGCGTCTTGCTTTTTTAACTTGACATTTCTTCATTCTGGCTGGACCTATGTATTTCTAGGTCTACAGCCAGACTGAGGAAGTCAATGGGGCTCCCGTAATGACGGGAGCGTTGCTAGGAGACGTCAGTAAATAGTCACTGTCCAGGGTGCTGAAAGAGTTAAGCGATCGGCAGTAACTGTTTCTGCACCCGGGACAGTGACTACCGATCTCAATATACATGTATCTGTAAAAAAAAATGAAGTTCGTACTTACCGAGAACTCCCTGTTTCTGTCTCCAGTCCGGCCTCCCAGGATGACGTTTCAGTGTAAGTGACGGCTGCAGCCAATCACAGGCCAAGCACAGGCTGCAGCGGTCACATGGACTGGCGCGTCATCCAGGGAGGTCGGGCTGGATGCCGAAGGAGGGACGCGTCATAAAGACAACGGGCGGTAAGTATGAATTTCTTTTACTTTCACTAGGGAAAGTGCTGTCCCTTCTCTCTATCCTGCACTGATAGGGAGAAGGGAAGCACTTTTCCCGCAGTCCGCAGCAGCTAGTCCGCATCAATTTTCTGCACATTTTGTGCAGATCCGCAGCCGTAATCCGCAACCCGGATTAGGTGCGGCATTGATGCGGACAGTTGCGGAGGAATTCCGCCATGTGTGGTCATGCCCTTAACAGTTATTTTACGCATATCACATTATTTTGTTTAGCCCATGATCGCACACACATTTTTGATGCAGGTTTTAGCTCAGTTTTTGTTAGCGAAATCCAGAAGTGGATGCAAAAGGAAAGAAGGATTTAAAGAAAAGAATGATGCATCTTCTTTCTTTTATGTCCACTCCTGTGTTTGGCTCAAACAAGCGAGCTAAAAACTGCACCATAAACTTGTGATCATGGCCTTAGGAAAAAAAAACATTATACAAGGCCTATGAGCAGGGTTTGTTCTGTTGAGGCAATTATTGTAGGTATAAAACATTTCCCAGTCTAAGGTTTGTCGCCCAGTTAACTTCTTACCACCGCAGACAGTTTTAGCCTTACTGAATAAATAATTTGCTCGTACAGGTCGTTATGGACGCAGTCATATTGAATATGTATAGTTTTTTTTTTTATACAATACAGAACTTTGCAAGAGAAAAAGCGTTTTTTTGTTGTTTTTTTTACTTTGACTTTTTTTACTGTTATTTTTAGCCCCACTAGGGGACTTGACCATGCGATCATTTGATTGCTTACATGATACATTGCAATATTCTGTTTTGCAATGTATTATGCCTTTCAGTGAAAAAATGACAGGCCACCTATTAAGCCTAATCAGGGCTGCCATCTGAAATTTCTTGGCCCCATACTGTCAAAGCAGCGCCCCCCGATTGTCGACGGGCATTGGCAGGAGGGAGACTGGGGAGATGCAAACTGGCAGTGGCCCTGTGAAGGGGCAGAGCAGAGACAATAGATGGGCAGGGGCTCTGTCAGGGAACAAGGGGGAGAGACTAGGGGCTCCGTGGGAGGGGGGAGATGGCTAAGAAAGCAGAAAGTGACAAGGGCGGGAGTGAGCCAAGGGAGGATGTATACCCTGATGGGCTCGGGCTCTGTGGAGGGGTAGGGGAAGACATGTGGTCAGGGGCTACATAAATAAAAGCATTGCACTGAAGTTGCTGCTTTTACACAACAGAGTGACTCCTCACCAAGTTGAAGTGCGGGCTGCTGCTTCTGGCTTCTGCAGACTCTACAATCTTCCACCGCCGCAGCACACATTGATGAAGTCTTCTTCACCTCCTCCTCACACATCACAAGGATGGCACGTGCGTAGACACCAGATACAAAATTAATTCATATCCCTGACCAGATCCTTAAATTAACTCAGAAATCCAGCCAGATTCCTAAAACAATTCAGACCCCTAAATTAATTTATACCCCAATCAGATCCCCATATTAATTCAGTCTCCCGAACAGACCCATGAATTAATAATAACCCCCAACCAGACCCCAAAATTTATTTACACCCCCAATCAGACCCCTACATTAATTCAGACCCCAACCAGACCCCTAAATGAACACCCCTAATCAGACGCCTACATTAATTCAGACCCCGACCAGACCCCTAAATTAATTTACACCCCAGACCCCCCCAAAAAAATGTTAGATCCCGTTGTGCTTACCGTTCCCGGGTCCTTTTTCCTCTACTTCAAACTATGGGTGCCTCCTCTTCTCTTTGGGTGCCTCTTCTTCCAGGGTGCCTTTTCCCGGACAACGGGACCCTGCTTCACAAGCTCGGCTAATAAAAGAAACGGGGGCCCGCAAGCTATGCTATTTCCGTAATTCATGGTTGGGAATCACACTCTTCAGTCACAACATAGAGCAGTAGAACAGGGTTTAGGGGGCCCCGTTCTAGGGATAGGTGCGGGTCCCAGAGGTGGGACCAACATGTATCTAAAATTTTTGGCATATCCTGTGGATATTGTTAGGAAAACACCTGTTCCCTTAAGGTCGCTATGACAACTTGTCTAGCTTCTGGGCGGTTCCTCTTTTACCTTGAGTCTATCTTTCTTCTCTGTCCATCTGTCAATCAGCTGTGAGGTTGCATTTATACCTGTCTTCCTCCACCTGTCTGTGCTTGTGAATTTTCCTGTCTTCTGTTATCTATCAAGCTTAATACATTCCCTGCACGCCTGACTTCTGGGCCTTTTGGAAATTGACCTCGGCTTGTTTCTCGTTAACCCCTTGTTTGCTGATTTTGGATTATCTGCTCCCAGACGGTTTTGACCTTTGCTATTCCTGTTATCCGCTTGCATTCTGATTTGGACTTTCAGTTTAACCCCTGGCTGTCTGGTTTCCTGCTCAGGTTACTCTGCATTGCACCTCCTATCCAACGCTGAACTCTGCTAAGACAACCTGGGTCCTAAGCAGCAAAGTCCATCCCACCTTGCGGTCGGCTCTGGCGAACACATTAGGGTCGCCTTAGACACTGTCGATCAGAGTTGTGATAGATTCGAGGTTGCGGTTGTGTGTGCACACTCTCTCCCAACACTCCCCAGCAGTCTTTGGGGAATCACTCAAATTGCAATTTTAAGGCTCAGTTTATGTTATCAGCCTCTAGTTCTAGCAATTTGATGGGATCCCAGTGGTCAGATATCGATTGATCCCTAGAAATAAGGGGTCTTGGCTCCTTTTTTCCCCGCAAACTGTCACTCTCTTCTAGGCACTGCATATAAAATTGCAGTACAGCCCATTTAAGTGTGGGTTAGGAATAAATTGTGTGCAGAAAAATTCTCATGCTGCACATTACTAGCACTGTGGCCACTTCTTTTTAGTGCTTGTGGGGTAGGATGTGGGAATGTGTGGTTCTCAGTAATTGGATCCTATCCAATCAGTAAAATAAAGTCTATACTAGGGATATGCCATAACATATTTATTGAGGAATCCCTTGAAAATATGAGGGAGGATCCCCACCAATTATAATGTTTTTGGCATACCCTAGCAATATACGGTAGCATTATAAGATGGAAGTACCCTTTCAAGTATTGTTTCTTTCTACTCTTTAATAAATTAAGCCAGTTCACTGACTTTCACAACATTGTGATTACAGCTACTGCATACGTACCAACATTTAAATTCCCAAAATTGTGACATTTAAGCCCACTGCTCCAGAGTCCAGTCACCAATTTACACCACTCAAGCCGACGCTTGACATTGTGCATGGTAATCTTAGGCTTGTGTGCAGTTGCTTGACCAAGGAAACCCATTTGATGAAGCTCCCAACGCACCGTTCTTGTGCTGATGTCACTTTCAAATGTAGTTTGGAACTCTGTAGTGTGTATTGCAACAGAGGATAGGGCATTTCTGCGCATTCCAGCAATAGTCGGCCCATCTCCAAGTTTCCGTAGTCTACCGCTTTGTGACTGAGCTGTTACTCCCAGACACTTTAACATCACAATATTAGATTACAATTTCCTGGGGCAGATCTAGCAGATCAAAAATTTGGCAAAGGTGGAATTCTATGACAGTGCCACGCTTAAATACACAGAGCTCTTGATTATGACCCATACTACTACCAAAGTTTGTCTGTGGAGATTGCATGGCTGTGTGCTTGAATTTATGCATCTGTTTGCAATGGTCTGGCTAGAACACCAGATCTCAATAAATAGTAGGGGCAGTGGCAGATCCCCATATCCGCACATAACTTCAAAAAACAATGCAGGGCTGCTGCAGGCCGCATTCTCGCCGTCATCGGTCCCATCTGCTGATGAAGAGGCGGGGGGGTGGAGGGGGAGTCATTTGCAGGGGTGAGCTGGGCCAGGGAACAGGGGGTGGGTGGCACAGCACATGAGCTTTAGAGAGCAGACTGTCAAAGATAGTGATGGGCAGGCATGGGAGTCACTCTCCCTGACAGTCTGCTCCTCTGTACTGCTGTGCACTGTCCCGTCTGTCTACACCTCCAGCAGCTGCTTGATAACGGTAAGATTGCAACTAGGAGGTGAAGGACATGTAGTGACATCACAGTCACATGATTAAGGTCCTGTAGGCTGTACCCAAGCACAAGCACTGCAGAGGAAGATGTGTGTATAGAGTTTATAGTGTGTATAATGTAAGTCTATTTAGTGTATATAGTGTGTGTGTGTGTGTGTGTGTGTGTGTTTGTATAGTGTATACAATGTATAGTGTGTGTGTGTGTGTGTGTGTGTGTATAGTGTATATAGTGTTAGTCTATATAGTGTGTATATAGTGTAAGTCTATATAGTATGTGCTATATAGTTTATAGTGTGTATAATGTAAGTCAATTTAGTGTATATAGTGTAAGGGTGTGTATAGTGTGTGCAAGTAGCGTGTGCATATAGTGTGTGTGGTTAACATATATAATATGTGGTGTTAGTGTGAATTGTATATAGGGTGTTTACTTTCTGAATTTTTGTGTGTGAAATTATTTCCCACCCATAGAACCCTCTGCAGTCAGTCAAATGCTCAAAACCCCTCTTGCAGTATAATCCCCCATATAGCCCTCAGTTAATTTACTGCAAGGAGAGGGGTGTCTGACTGCTTAAAGGGTAACTAAACTTTTAAAAGTTTAGTTACCCCTTGGGGACTGAATTTATTGGTCTGAGTTAGTGTATGGGCCTGGGGTCTTAATTTGCTTAGGGGTTTGGTCTGGGGTATAAAACAATTTAGGGTGTTTAGTTTCTGAATTTTTTGGGTTGCTATAAATGCGAAAATGGCTGCAGAATAGAGGGGCAAAGATTTCTCAGGAAACTCTGCAGTCATCAGGAGAAGTCACCATAACGGTCTGTGTCAGATGGAGAAGAGAAGAAAAAGAGAGTCAATAGGATGTGTCCCCACACAGTGTGATACTGTCAGCGATGGATGGAGACTGTCAGTATGTAGGAACACAGCTCTTAGACAAGGGGAAGCGTAACACACATTTGTCAATGCTCACACATAAAGGTGGTGTTTAACCCCTTCCCAACATTTGACGTATCCATACGCCAAAGTCGGGTAGGGGAAGTATGGAACGGGCTCACGGAGTGAACCTGCTCCATACGATGCCGGTGTCGGCTGTATAGTACAGCCGACACTTCAGAGAAACGAGCGGGATCGTGCTCGAGCTCGATCCCACTCGTTTAACTCGTTAAATGCCGCGGTCAATAGCAACCACAGCATTTACATAGTTAAAAAGAGGGGGTGACCCCCTCTAACAGCTCATCGTGCCCCCCCCGCAATGCAATCGTGGGGGGGCGATGGTTGCTATGGCTGCCTGGGGGCCTAATGAAGGCCCCCAGGTCCACCATCTTTGTGCTCCTATTAAGCCCTGCCTCTAGCAGGGCTTAAAAGAAGACTGTCAGAATCACAATATACTGCAATACATTTGTATTGCAGTATATAGTGCAAGCGATCTAACGATCGCTGGTTGAAGTCCCCTTGCGGGACTAATAAAAAAATAAAATAAACATAATTGGTATCGCCGCGTCCGTAAAAGTCTGAACTATTACAATGTATCATTATTTAACCCGCACTGTGAACGCCGTAAAAAAAAAAATGTAATCGCCAGAATCTCTATTTTTTGGTCACCTAATCTCCCACAAAAAATGAAATAAAAAGTGATCGAAACATCGCATGTACCCCAAAATGGTATCATTAAAAACAACAGCTTATCCCGCAAAAAATAAGACCTAATACCACTTAATCGACGGAAAAATAAAAAAAAGTTATGGCTCTCGGAATTTGGCGACACAAAATAAATTTTATTATTTACACTTAGTTTTTACTTGTAAAAGTAGTAAAATATAGAAAAAAACTATATATATTTGGTATCGCCGTAATTGTATAAACACAGAATAAAGTTAACATGTTTTAATTGCACAGTGAATTCCATAAAAAACAATGGACGCGCAAAAAAACAATGGAAGAATCGCTGTTTTTTTTCATTTTCTACCCCACAAATAATTGTTTTACTGCTTCTTAGTACATTGTATGGCACAATAAATGAAGCTACGAAAAACTACAACTCGTCCCGCAAAAATCAAGTCCTCATAGGACTATATCGACGGAAAAATAAAAAAGTTATGGCTTTTGGAAAGGGGGGGAGGAAAAAACTAAAATGAAAATCTGAAAAAGGGCTGCGGCGGGAAGGGGTTAATGTAAACACGGCAGGGCAGTGGAGAGGGGGGCCCAAGCTTGGGGGACAGCCCAGGGCCTATGGTGTACTTAATCCACAACTGAGTAGGGGTGTCCACATACTTACGGCTTAATAGTATTATGTCACAAATCTTTTGGTACTAAATAACAATTGCTTTATAGCCGCCACTGGTTTGCATTTTCTACTCCTAAATCATAATTCAACATTTATTTTTTAAGCTTTTCTGTACTTTTTGTGCAGTGGTGATCTCCAGTACTCCAAAATGTAACTGAAAGTCGTTATTTGATTTACTTACCCATGTCAGCCCTCCGTGGTTTCAACTATTCCATCAGGCAAATGAGTTTAAGTCATTCCTTGAAACAGTATGCAGAGATTTTCCTATACCTGCAGCAAGGGAAATCCCTCGCTTCAGCCAGCGCTATATTGGTTCCGCTTGCCTTTAAAATGTACATTTTGCAGAGCAATTTATTTTCAGTATTGTAAGCTGCTTGCCAAGGCATTTGTCTGTGACTTATCAATCTTCAGAAAAACATTCAACATAACTTTTTTTTCAATTTTCTTTTTTATATTTGTCTCCAATGGCTCTGCAATCCCTTTGTGCAACTTACCATAGTTGTTAAATAACTGCCATCTAAAAGTAAATGGAGTTATTTACCAACTGGGCAATTATACCGCCTGAAAAATGATAAACAGCTGTCTAGGCACCCGGCTTACTGAGGGTAAACATAGCATCATTTGTCATACAGCAACATTTCTGACATCTGAAAGCTATTTACAGATTGTATGACACATTCACAATTGCTAGACAAATATTTTATACATCATTTTAACATAAGGGCACTGGATAGAAATAAGCCAACCGCATTGATCTCGTTCATTCAAAAATGCAAAATACACAGTTCTGAGGTATATAATCTGTGCTGCTTCATAACCTGTCATTAATATTTCTAATAATTAAGAGGGAAGTAAGCGTCGCCTTACATTGTCTATAATCCTCCAGCCGGTCCGCCATGGCCGATTAGCATCATTTAGGAAGAGTCCCCAGTGTTAGGTTTCCCCTAATTATTGGATTTGACCATGATTAGATTACAGTCTTACTCGCTGCTTAAAATAAGTGGTTGACCAAGTGTCTGATACTACGAGAGTGTGGGAATATCAAATTTCATTACAACCAAGGACTACATTGTCTTGGGGTTTCCTGTTCCTACTTGGAATTTAGAGACTTTTTGGAGTCTTAGTGATAGAAACGTTTGTATTTAGGAATACTGTATTTTAGGAGGGATTTCTTTCATGTATTGCTTGTGTACTCATACATAATGGGGGTCAAATTTAGTCTTAAGGAAGAGTGGAGAATCTGCTCATAGCAACTAATCGGGCAACAGATTTCAATTAAAAATGCCTCTGAAAAATAAGAGCTGGAAGCTGATTGGTTGCCAGAGGTATTGCTTTACTCATCCTTTGCAGCAGTTTTGATAAATCTCCTTTAACCTCTTCACGTGCTGCGCCGCAACTGTACGTCCTGCAGAGGGCTTGCTTCCCGCATCAGGACGTACAGTTGCGGAGTAGTACCCTGCGCACACTGTCCTAACGGACAGTGTCCGAGAACCTAGAAAGTGATCAAAAAGTTGCATGTACCCGAAAATAGTACCGATAAAAACTACAAACCGTCCCGCAAAAAACAAGCCCTTACACAGCTTTTTTGACTGAAAAATAAAAAAGTTACGGCTCTCAGAATATGGTGACACAGAAAATAAATTATTTTATAAAAAAGTGATTTTTATTGCGCAAACGCTGCAAAACATAGAAAACCTATATACATATGGTATCGCCGTAATCGTACCGACCTGCAAAATAAAGTAAAATTGTCATTTATAGTGCACAGTAAACGGCGCAAAAAAATAAAATAAAAAACATTGTCAGAATTGCTTGTTTTTGGTCACTCAGCTTGCAAAAAATGTTAACAAAAAGTGATAAAAAAAAAAAATCGCATGTACCCCAAAATGGTACCAATGAAAACTACAGATTGCCCCCAACAAGTAAGCCCTCACACAGCTTCGGTGGTGAAAAAATTAAAAAAAATCTGGCTCTCAGAATATGGGGATGCAAAATGTGCAATGTGCATGGGCAAGTGTTCCAAAAGCGGATAAGATCGGGCGCCATTTATCAGTGCGACACCGGCCACACATCTATGAATAATTATTTATTTACTGCATTATTATACCCTCTTATTATGTCCTGATGTTCGCCGCACATATTACATAGGCCCCCACATTATAATATGAAATACCAGTGAAACCCCAAAGAGAAAAACTACCAAGCAAAATCTGCGCTCCAAAAGCAAAATGGCGTCCCTCCCTTCTGAGCCCTGCAGCGTACCCAAACAGCAATTCACGCCCACATATATCGCATCGCCATACCCGAGAGTACCCGTTTAACATTTTATGATGTATTTGTCTTCAGTGGCACAAACTGGGCACGACATACTATGCACTAAAATGGCATACCAGTGGAAAATTGCAATATTCACACCATCCGCTGTGCATTTACCCCTTTGCGCACTTTGACTTAATAGCACGTCATGGTGCGGGGGTTGATGTATGGAGTGGGCTCACATGCTGAGCCCGCTCCATACGCTGCGGGTGTCGACTGTGTATTACAGCTGACACCCAGGACTAACGGACAGGAACAGCGATCGTGCGGTTATAAAAGCCTGTAAAAATAACAATATACTGCAATACATTAGTATTGCAGTATATTGTACCAGCGATCCAATGATCGCTGGTTCAAGTCCCCTAAGGGGACTAATAAAATATGTAGAAGAATTAAATTTATTAGTAGTGAGAAAGAAAAAAGTTTAAAGTTAAAAAAAAAAACCTTTTCCCATTTTTCTTCTAAACTAATGTAAAAAAATAAACAAAATTGGTATCGCTGCGTCCATAAAAGGCCGAACTATTACAATATACCACTATTTAACTCGCACGGTGAACACCGCAAAAAACTTAAATAATGTAAACCGCCAAAATCGCTGTAATTTTCGTTTTTACCGCACGGTGAAAGCTGTAAAGACGAAAACTCCAAAAAATCTAATCAGATTTTTTTCCTATATTCCTATATTTTCCTATTTTTTTTCAGTTTCACAGTACTTTTATGGTACTTTAAATGGTGTCAATAGAAACTACAATTCCTCCCGCAAGAAATAAGCCCTCACATCCCTTGTGAAAATGAGAAAATTCAACATTTTAGTGGAAAAAAATTGTGATATTAATTTTCTCGGCCTAATTCTAATCAATTCTGCAAAAGTCCCGTGGAGTCTAAATGCTCACTATACCCCTAGAAAAATTCCTTGAGCGGTGTTTCCAAAATTGAGTAACTTGGGGGGTTTCCACTGTTTTGGTCCCTCCAGGGTGTTGCAAACGCGACATGGCACCGAAAACCAATCCAGCAAAATCCGTGCTCCAAAATCCAAATGGCGCTCCTTCCCTTCTGAGCCCTGCTGTCGGTCCAATCAGCAGTTTATTACCACATATGGGATATTGCCGTAATCGGGAGACATTGCTTTACAAATGTTGGGGTGCAGATTCTTTATTATTTCTTGTAAATATTAAAAATCTCTATGTTTTTTCAGAAAAAAAGATTTTCATTTTTACAGACTAATTCTAATAAATTTAGCGAAAAACCTGTGTGGTCAAAATGCTAACTATACACCTAGATAAATTCCTTGAGGGGTGTAGTTTCCAAAATGGGGTAACTTTTGTGGTGTTTCCACTGTTTTGGCACCACAAGACCTCTTCAAACCTGACAAGTTGCCTAAAATATATTCTAAAAAAAAAGGAGGCCCGAAATCCACTGGGTTCTCCTTTGCTTCTAAGGCCTGTGTTTCAGTCCATTACCACACTAGAGCCACATGTCGGATATTTCTAAAAACTGCAGAATCTGGGCAATAAATATTGAGTTGCATTTCTCTGGTAAAACCTTCTGTGTTAAAAAAAAAATGTATTAGAAATTAATTTCGACAAAAAAAATAAAATTTGTAAATTTCACCTCTACATAGCTTTAATTCCTGTGAAATGCCTAATGGGTTAAAACACTTTGTGAATGCTGATTTGAATACCTTGAGGGGTGCAATTTTCAAAATGGGGTGACTTCTGGGGATTTTCTATTATATAAGGCCCTCAAAGCCACTTCAGAACTGAACTGGTCCCTGAAAAAATGGCCTTTTGAAATTTTCTTTAAAATATGAGAAATTGCTGCTAAAGTTCTAAGCCTTCTAACATCCTAGAAAAATAAAAGGACGTTCAAAAAACGATGCAAACATAAAGTAAACATATGGTAAATGTTAACTAGTAACTATTTTGTGTGGTATTACTATCTGTTTTACAAGCAGATTCGTTTAAATTTAGAAAAATGCTAATTTTTGCAATTTTTCTCTAAATTGTGGTGTTTTTCAGAAATAAATACCAAAATTATTGATATAATTTTTTCACTAACATAAAGTACAACATGTCACGAGAAAACAGTCTCAGAATCGCTTGGCTAGGAAAAAGCATTCCAACGTTATTACCAATAAAGTAACACATGTCCGATTTGAAAAAATCGGTTGTGTCCTGAAAGCCAAAACAGGCTGGGTCCTGAAGGGGTTAAAGCCATTAAACTAAAAATTCGGATTCCATATTTTTTCTCTTTGTCCTTGCATGAGTTTACTCCTCCAGTTTATTTTGACACGTCAAAAACATTTGAAGACTAGATTTTACAAACAGTGTTATATTTTGCCACAAGGGAAAGAAGAAAATCTGGACCGCACATCCACTTGCTATACTTGATCTATTCCAGCTCAGCAAAATTAAAAAATTTACGAACATGAGGTTCTTAGTTTACATTTTGATCAAACTGTATAAGCCCGCTTGCTACTCCACGGTGACCTCTTTTAAGTGGGTCCCTACTCTATCAAGTGCAGTATCGAATGGCAACCAATGCCGCTGCAATACAGCAGCTGCAGAGGGAGCAACCCAGGAGTTCAACATCACCCATGCTGTCGGTCTAAGCTACCTTATCTGTGGACCATGTCCCCCCACCTTTCCTTGTAGTCTCAGTGGCCAAATCGAGAACAAGTAGGTAGAAACCCTTATGCAGTCACCTGCTATTTAAAAACACCTGGGTCAAATGGGTGGAGTGCTGGTACCACAAAAAAAAGAAACATTATATATATCCACAAGGGAGAAAAGAAAACATGGACCTCACATCGACTTGCCATACCTGATCTATTGCGGCTCAGCAAAATTGCAGCTTCCTCTGCAGGTGCTGTGTTGCAGCAGCACTGGTTGCATGCGACACTGCACTAGATAGAGTAGGGACCCACTTAAAAGAGGTCACCGTGAAGTGGCGAGTGGGCTTATACAGTTTGATCAATATGTTAACTAAGAACCTCATGTTCGTACATTTTTAACATTATGCTGAGCCGCAATAGATCAAGTATAGCAAGTGGATGTGCGGTCCAGGTTTTCTTTTCTCCCTTGTGAGTGTTATGTTTTGTTTTAGTGACTTTTTTCAGCCATATTTTCATAAGTTAAAATGTCATGGCCAGATATTTGCTGTTAGTCAGTATGAAAATATGATGCTGTTTACACAAAAAAATGGTGTAATGATAGCAACCAATCATATTACTTCTTTAATTTTAAAAGCACCTCTAAAAATGAGAGCTGAAGACTCAATTGCTGTGGCAACTGCTCCATTTTTCCTTTGCACCTGTTTTAATAAATCTCCAGCAATGTTTTTTTCTCTTTTGTGTGAAGTTTTCTTTGCCATCTTTACCACAGGGGTATTTTTTTTAAAACTATGTTCTAGGTTAGGCATTTTTAGGAATTTTTTAAGCATTCCACTATAAATCTGCCACGTCTGAACATGTCCTTGTACATTATGTCTTCATAATATATAAGTCTACAGAATATGTTGGTGCTGTTTAAATAATGCAAAATGAATTTTATATATATATATATATAAATATATATATATATATATATATATTTATATATATATATATATATATATATATATATATATATATATATATATATTATGTCTCAAATGCAAAACAAAATAAAAGAAAGAAAATCACACAATCATCTGTGTATACAGTATGTGCTGCTTACAGGCACTTTGTGTTATTAACAGTGTATTGCTATTACATCATGTTGCATCATGGAGAACTCCGACTAGTCAGTGTTTTGAATAAGGTCAATTAACCATCTTCGCAGCCATGGCTCCTGATCTTTAATGAGTATCTGGGATGCTTTGATAACATGTGAACAGTTTCTTATATATTTGTTTTGAAGCATGCTCTAATTACGTGACACATAGAGAAAGCCCAAGATATTCCCCAGTCTGGAGATCCATGAGGACCTCACCTGCCAAATACAGATACGAGGGCTGCAGTGGTGGAGTGAGCATAACAATGGAGGAGATTAATTTGCAGCTTACATTCTTATTTTTATATGTTACACAGAACTATATGGGTTTGGTATAATACAAATACAACATGTTTCATTTTGCTCATTTACAACTTTAATTAACGCTCCATATGGCTGAGTGCTCAAATGCGTATAGTGGAGCTTAGCCAAACCGTTTTCAATATATGTACTAAGCAGCTAAATGCTTTCAAAGTTAAAGTGGAAATTGTAAAGCTGGGAAGTGTTTCTGATGCCTGACAAATAAATGACGGCATACATACATATGGAAAGAAGCCATCTCCTTGTATCTCCTTACCTGCTGCAGTATTACTATATTGATGGGTGTAATAAGGCCTCCATTATGTCATATTTTCATACATAAAACATCATGTGGCTTAAAATACAGATTTCTGCACATGCCTCTGGGAAAATCTTGAGTAGGTATGAGAACTAATTGCTTGTGTGACTTGAAACCCAAGTTATGAATCAGATATTATACAAATCTCCAGTAGTTTTCACTATCATGGTAGAAAAGGTATTAAAAGTAATATTTTGCTGAAGGAGTAGTAGATGCTTGGAGCAAACTTCCAGCAAATGTGATTGAAAAATCCAGAGTAAGTGAATTTAAGCATGCCTGGAATAAACATATATCTAACCTAAGATAAAAATAGAAAGGAAATAATATAAGGGCAGACTATACGGACCTTGTTGTCTTTTTACGCCGTCAATCTTTAATGTTTCTATGTCTGTAAAAATATTTGAAACAGATTTGAAATATACTCCTAAATAATAAATATTTGTTACTATGATGCTACAATTACAAACTATTAAATTAGGCATAAATTAAGGTCTGTAAGGTATCCCTTTTCTTGTGGGCAAAGGATACGTTTTATTATACAGCCTAAATGCGTGTAGCTTTCTGAGCCTCATAAAAATACACAACTGATATTTGTATTAGGACTCATACACATGGCTCTGTACAAGCTACAAGTATGTAGCCGTAATATGGCACCTACAGCAGACTACTAGGCTATTAAGTATTTCCTTTTACCTACATATGAATTCGGAATCCAACAGAAAAAAATAATACCATGCTCCACCATAATATGGTGCAGTACCGAGGTATACGGCGGCACACAAAGTGAGTATAGCTCAAGGTACTGCTATACAGAACCCATGCACATGGCTCAGCCATGTACATGAGCCCTTACACAAATACAGTAGGGTTTAATTGGCTGACCCATGTATTACACTGTTATTATTTTCCCCTAAAATTAGAAATTTACCCAGTCATCCTTTTCTATCAAGCTATTAAAAATTATATTTAGTCATTTAATAGTTATATTATTTTCAGGGAAAGCTGGGTGACAATCTATATGGCACAGACAGAAGTTGTCACTAAGCTTTTCCACATTGCTAAATGGCAAATCAGCCATAACATTAAAACCACCGGCCCAATATTGTGTAAGTCCTCCTTGTTCCACGAGAACAGCTCTGATCCATTGAGGTATGGACTCCCCGAGACCTCTGAAGGTGTCCTGTGATATCTGGCACAAAGATGTTAGAAGCAAATCCTTTAACTCCTGTAAGTTGTGAGGTGGGTCCTCCATGGATCAGACTTGTTTCTCCAGCACGTCCCACAGATGCTCAATCGGATTGACATCTGGGGAATTTGGAGGCCATGTAAAAAACTTTAAAGTCTTTGTCCTGTTCCTCAAACCATTCCTGAACAATTTTTGCTGTGTGGCAGGGTGCAATATCCTGTTGAAAGAGACCCCTGTCATTGGGAAACACTGTTGCCATGAAGGGGTGTACTTAGTTTGCTACAATGTTTAGGTAGGTGGTATGTGTCTAATTAACATACACATAAATGCCAGAATCAAATGTTTCCCAGCAGAACATTGCCTTCTGGTGCCATATCTTCCCCAGGTAAGCCATGCACATGCACCCGACCATCCACATGATGCACAAGAAAGATTAACTAGAAGACCAGCCCCAGCTAACCTTCTTCCATTGCTCTATGGTAGAGTTCTCATGTTTACGTGCCCATTATACAGTAGGTGCTTTTGGCGGTGGTCAGGGGTCAGCATGAGCAATCTGACTGGTCTGCGGTTATGCAGACTCACACGCAGCAAGCTGCAATGCACTACTTTCTGACACGTTTCATAGTGATCAGCATTAACTTTTCAGAAATTTAGGCTACATTAGCTCTTCTGTGGAATTGCACCAGATGGGCTAGCCTTTGCTCCTCACACACATTAATGAGCATTGGGCACCCATGACCCTGTTGCCAGAACATCAGGACCACTTTTGGTAGGTACTAACCACTGCATATCGGGAACACCTCACAAGACCTTCAGTTTTATAGATGCTCTGACCCAGTCATCTAGCCATCACAATTTGGCCTTTGTCAAAGTAGCTCAGATCCTTACACTTGCCCATTTTTCCTGCTTCTGACACATCAACTTCAGAAACTGACTGTTCACTTGCTGCCTAATAAATCCCACCTCTCAACAGGTGCCATTGTAATTGGAGGCCAAGTCAGCATCTTCAACTCTTTTTCATGTTGCTCACACCATTTTTGAACATGTTTTGCAGTGTAGCAAAGCCTATTATCCTACTGAAAGAGGACATTGCCATTAGAGAATATTGTTTCCATTAGGGGCTACTTCGTCTGCAAAAATATTTAGGTAGGTGGTACGTGTCAAAGTAACATCCAAATTAATGCCAGGATCCAATGTTTCCCAGCAGAACATTGCCTACAGCATCGTACCGCCTTCTTTGGGTTTCCTTCTTCCTATAGTGCATCCGGGCGCCATCTCTTCCCTTAACCCGTTGGTGACCGGCCCATAGTCTTTTTACGTCGGTCACTTACGGGCCTTATTCCGATGCCATAGACTTTTTACGTCGCGGCATCGGAATAAGTAAACAGAGCAGGGAGCTGTCAAATCTCCCTGCTCTCAGCTGCTAGAGGCAGCTGAGGGCTGGGGGCGTCCCTGCTCTGCCGGGTGAGATCGATATTAGTATCGATCTCACCCGTTTAACCCCTCAGATGCGGTGCTCAATAGCGAGCACCGCATCTGAGTGGTTTTGGAGAGAGGGAGGGAGCTCCCTCTCTCTCCCACCGACACCCGGCGATACGATCACCGAGTGTCTGTGTCTCCCATGGCAACCGGGGGCCTAATAAAGGCCCCAAGGTCTGCCAGTAATGAATGCCTGCTAGATCATGCCGCAGGCATGACCTAGCAGATGCCTGTCCGTTTTAAACGGACAGGCATAATACACTGCAATACAGAAGTATTTCAGTGTATTATAAATGCGATCGGATTATCGCATAGTGAAGTCCCCTAGTGGGACTAGTAAAAAAGTAAAAAAAAAAGTTTAATAAAGTTAATTTAAAACAAATGTGAAAAAAAAAAATGAAAAACCCACTTTTTACCCTTACAAACTGATTTACTATTAAAAAACCAAAATAAAGTTAAAAAGTTACACATATTTGGTATCGACGCGTCCGTAACGACCCCGACTATAAAGCTATTACATTACTAAACCCGCACGATGAACGCCGTAAAAAAATTAAATAAAAAACTACGGAAAAATGGCTGTTTTCTGTGAATCCTGACTTTAAAAAAATGTGATTAAAAAGTGATCAAAAAGTCGCATCTACTCCAAAATGGTACCAATAAAAACTACAAGTCTTGCCGCAAAAAAAAAGCCCTCATACAACTGCATCGGCGAAAAAATAAAAACGTTATGGCTCTTCAAATATGGAGACACAAAAACAAATAATTTTGAAAAAAAAAAAGCGTTTTTACTGTGTAAAAGTAGTAAAAAATACAAAAACTATACAAATTTGGTATCGTTGCAATCGTAACAACCCGCTGAATAAACTTATTGTGTTATTTATACCACACGGTAAACGGTGTAGATTTAGGACGCAAAAAAGAGTGGCGAAATTTCAGATTTTTTTCTATCTCCCCCCCCCAAAATAAGTTAATAAAAGTTAATCAATAAATAATATGTACCTCAAAATGGTGCTATTAAAAAATACAACTTGTCCCGCAAAAAACAAGACCTTATACAGCTATGTCGACGAAAAAATAAAAAAGTTATAGCTCTTGGAATGCGACGATGGAAAAACGTAAAAAATAGCCTGGTCATTAAGGTCTAAAATAGGCTAGTCATTAAGGGGTTAAGCTAAGTAACGTACACTCACCTATCTGTCCACAGGATGTAAAAGAAAACATGCATGTTGTAAACGTTTTGGCATTGGACAGGGGTGAGCATTGGCACTCTGACCAATCATGTGTTCTGTCACCTTTCTAGCATAGACAGGATTACTTTTTCCAGCAATTTGTACTACAGTAGCTCTTCTGTGGAACCGGACTAGACAGGCTACCCTTTGCTTCCTACATGCCTCAATAAGCCCTGGGTGCCTACGACCCTGTTGCCGGTTCACTGGTTGTCTTTTCTTGGAGCACTTTGTTAGGTACTAACCACTGCACTTTGACCCAATGGTCTGGTCGTCACAAATGGCCCTTGTCAATGAGATAATCAGTGTTATTTACTTTGCCTGTCAATGGTGTATACAGTATGGTATATACTATATATATATATATATATATATATATATATATATATATATACATGCATATTCATACATAAAGACATGCATTATCATAATTTCTATCATATAAACTAGTCAGAAATATTGAAAAACACATTTGTAACATTTTCAATATGACACAAGTTGTCGATGTTAGTATTTCTGCACATATTCTGGTCAAATGGTTTAGCTAATAGATTTGTCATTGTACACTACTAAGCATTTGCTGTAAGGGACATACATTTGTATGTAAGATTAGTGATAAGCTCTTATAACCGTTGTATCTTTTAACTCTGCTTTTGGGTTTTTTCTTTGACACTAAATAAACATTGTATGACTTTCATGTATTTTTTTTATTTAGCTGTAATTGATAATACATGTTCTTGCAACAGAGCAATGCTGTTGGGTGCTAAGAGCTTTATTGATTCTGTGGTTTATGGATGTGTAGATGCCAATGATAAGATGCTATTGTGTTTCTTAAGCTTTCGTATGGATCCTAGCAATTACAATGGAATCGAACCGTTCTAAGTAGTTTATTTTTTGTATTTTAACCTGTGGGTAAAGTTGTCCATAGAACTTGTGTTATTTTGCCAACATTGGGGGAGTAAACGTAACTGATGTCTGATTCATAAATCATGCAATACATTTAAAATGATGGGAAACATAACAAATCAAAGCTCCTGTGACAAAAATAGTAGCTGTTATTTATTTCTGTTACCAACATATTTTGCAGGATTATTTTCACTTACTGTCCCCAGTTTTTGGGAGGAAACACACACACAAACGCAGGGAGAACATATAAACTCCATGCAGAGGTTTTCCTTAGGCCCCATGCACACGAACGTAAAAACGCCCGTAATTACGGCACGTTTTTACGGGCCCATGGACTTCTATTGGCCACGGGTACCTCCCCGTATGCTTATGGGAAGGTGCCCGTGCCGTTGAAAAATATAGAACATGTCCTATTTCAGGCCGTAATGACGGCACGGGCAGGCCCATAGAAGTCTATGGGGCTCCCATAATTACGGGTGACTACGTGTGTGCACCCGTAATTACGGGAACGTTGCTAGGCGACGTCAGTAAATAGTTACTGTCCAGGGTGCTGAAAGAGTTAAACTATCGGCACTAACTGTTTCAGCACCCTGGACAGTGACTTCCGATCACAATATAGATCAACCTGTAAAAAAAAAAGACGTTCATACTTACCCAGAACTCCCTGCTTCTTCCTCCAGTCCGGCCTCCTGGGATGATGTTTCAGCCCATGTGACCGCTGCAGCCAATCACATGCCAATCACTGGCTGCAGCGGTCACATGGACTGCCGCGTCATCCAAGGAGGTCAGACTGGATGTCAAGAGAGGGACGCGTCACCAAGACAACGGCCGGGTAAGTATGAATTTCTTTTACTTTTTCTGCGGAAAGGGCTGTCCCTTCTCTCTATCCTGCACTCATAGAGAGAAGGGGCTGCCGATTACTGAACTGTTTAATTTTGCAGCGAAAACGTGCCCGTAAATATGGGTGGAATACGGGTGACACCGGACCCGTATTTACGGGCACGGGTCCGTAAATACTGGTGCAATACGGGTCGAATACGTGTGACCAAGGACCCATATTTACGCCAGTATTTATGTGAGGACAAAAATACGTTTGTGTGAATGAGGCCTTAGTGGGATTTAAAACCAGGACCCCAAGCTGCAAGGCAACAAGTGCTAAACTCTGAGCCACCATGCTGTCCTACAACAGGAGCAGTTAATCTATCAAATTCAATAATATACTGTATGAGAAGAGACAAAAACATTTAAAAAAAATACAATAATCTATTATGAAAAAATAAATAAATGTATTAGTTCAACAAGTAAACAAGGTAAACAATAATTAAAGAGGTTCTCCCATGAAAGTAAGTGACCGAATGCCAAGACTCCAATCAATTCTTAAAATGAAGAAGCTTTTTCACTGATTTCTCCTGCACAGTGTCTCTCCTGTTGCACAGTGTGTGGTTGGTGGTGCCGCTGTGCAGGAAAAATGCCCAAAGGACATCTGTCCTTTGTTCTACAGTTCATCAGGTGTCCCAGAGTTCGGACCCCCACCAATCAAAATGTTACTGCATATCCTAATGATACGTCATAACAATCCAAGATGTGAACACACCTTAACAATCGACTTATCCATAGAAAGAAACTTAAAAGTATCAAATGTATAAACGTACATGTAAGTGGGGGCTTTGTATAGAATTACAGCAAGTTACATATCAAAATAAAGAAAATTAATAAACGTACAAACATTTAAAAGATGAGATGGAACTAGTGGCAAAGTAGATATAGCTGCAAATGAGCCACAAAAAAGGAGGTGACAATTATTCTAAAGTGTGTTATCTTGCAAGGTTGATAATTCTTCAAATTGATGATTTTGGATTCACCTATTAAAACATAGTTCCGTTTTGAGTGTTTTTATTTTTTTTTAAATAGTAACAGAGGCTTTGATGCTGCTAGATGGTTTAGTAGGTTTTGTTAAAAGGGATAGAATTGAGAAGCTAGCATAAACAAAAGCACTAAAGGGGCACTCGTTCATCTGCTGATCGTATCGTTTTAAAAGTGAAAAATATTATCGTTGTCGGCTACACATCTCCCTGCCTGATGCCCTGCCGACATGATAATAATGTATGGGTACGAGCGATGGGAGTAAAGATTGTTCGTTCCCATACTAGCACCTTGTAAAAGTAGCAAATGAGCGCCGATCAACGAGCTGTCTCGGTGATCTATGCTCATTTACATGGCCCATGACGGCCGGTGTAATAGGACCTTTAGTCAGGACAAATAACGGCCTTCAAAAAGTTTTAATAGGTCCAACAGAAGTATGCGAGGTAGTCAATAAACTTATCACACCTCCAACAAACCTTAATGTTTGAGAGGTCAAAGTGGATTAGCAGTTCTGGAGTTCTGTACCATCTAGTCAATAGTTTATAGTGGTTTTATTGTAGTTTAATAAAACTATAGAAGCCATGCGAATACATAAGTATGACATTTGTGTCGTTATCAGTAAGGGATATACCTAATTCTTTATCTCACAACAGGGTAAGTGAAACAGAGTTTAGCATTAGAATATGTTTATTAAGATTAGAAATTACTTTTAGGTTGGATTCTGAGAAAACAAGGAGATGTTCTTGCCAGGTAAAGCTCATTGTGAGCAGTTTATCATTACTTAAAGAAGTACACCTGTATTTACTTTTGTAATTTATTTATATAATAGGAAATTATAACATTTTCAAATATACATGCCTTTCTAATATCAGCGCAGTTGACCCGTCTGCACCGTAGAAAGTCATAGCTAATGGATTAGTCTTGTGTAATGCATCTATCAGTTAAATGAACAGGACTAAATATGCTATTAGTTATGTGACCCCCAGAAGTCAACTTTCCTGCCTATCTCTAGGTGTTGTATAACATGTCTGCCTCTCTGTAGGTGATGTATAACATGGCTCCCTATCTCTAGGGAATGTATAACATGGCTGCCTGTCTCTAGGTGATGTTGCCATGTTAAAAAATTGACTGTTAAAAAACAACAATAACACACACAACACACAGAGGAGAAGAATGTAAATCTACTCCTCAGAAACTAATATATATGATGCTGGGATGCTGCTGTAGGTAAAAATACTTTATAAGTTTTGCACTTCAATAAACTATTATTCATACCTGGACAGTGTTAACTGAATGTCTGGTTCACATGACGTATGAGAGGGGGTCACATGACTAACACCATATTTAGTCCATTAACTCCTTCCAGCATTTCCATGTACATGCACGTCATGGGAAGGGCCACCTACCTGCATTTGGATGTGCATGTACGTGATGGTGATCGTGTGGGCACCGAAGCTGTGCCTGCACGATCACCGTGGTAGCCCGGCTGTGACTGACAGCCGGGCTCCCACTGCAACAGCTGAGAATGGAGAAACCTTCAATATCAGCCGTTTAACCCCTTAAATGCCTCTGTCAATAGTGACCGCAGCATTTAAATGTTTTGACAGAAGTAGGGGCTCCCTCTGTCACCTGTTGGTGGCCCGCGAAAGTGACCCTCGGCTGCCGACGGGTTGCCATGGCAGCCGGGAGCCTATAACAAAGACCTCGAGGCATGCCCTAGCTGTAACGTCCGTGGTAGTTGACCACAAACTCCTTCCATCCAGTCGACGCCCTTCTCTCCAGAGATGTCTGCACATGCGGCCGTCCTGTTCCACAGTGACCACCAGGGTGCGCTCGCGAGCTCAGTCCAGACTTAAGGAGCCAAAGCGCACACAGGTGGGAGATTGAGCTTATTGCTCCCAGAGCACCCTGGGCTATAAGAAGGGCTGTGCCCCTCCCTACAATGCCTGAGCCTTTTTGTCTACCCTAGTCTATCTAAGCAAATGGTCTCCTAGTGTTTCCCAGTTCCCAGTAATTGCTGTTCCTGCAACCTGTATCCCGTGCTATCCTGGTCAAGCACCATGTTGAGCTGAAGTCATGCTGTGCTGTGTACCACGCCTGTCCTACTACACCCTGTCCTACTACACCACGCCTGGTGCCTGCCTGCTGCCTAGTCCCAGCCGAGCCTGTCTTGCTACTGTCTAAGCTACCACAGGTACAATATACGAACTATAGACTGTGACCCGTGTCCTGTTGGCCAGCTGCCATACCGTTCAGGCGGTACGGTCCAGTGGGTCCACGTACCCAACGTGACAGTTGCAATATGCCTATTAGGCCGTGGCAGTTTCACACTGACAGACAATAATGCTTTGGTATACTAACTAGAAGAATATCGCAAGTTTATGAAAAAATGTAAAAAAGATGAATAGTAAAAACAAAATCAAACCCTTTTTTCCCATGAAAAGTGTTTTGATTTAATAAAAGTGTAAAAAAACCTTGAAAATACACACATATGGTATCGCCGCGATCGTAACGATGCAAACGTGTAACAAAAACCTTGAAAAATACACACATACGGTATCACCGCGATCGTAACGATGCAAAAAATAAAGTTAACAATTGTATGGTGAACGCCGTACAAAAAACTCACAAAAAACAACGCCAAAATCACCTTTTTCTCCATTCCCCCCAAAAACATAATAAAAGTTAATCAATTAAAGTCAAAATCAAAGTCCCATTTACCCGAGAATAGTAGCGATAAAAACTACACTTCGTCCTGCAAAAAGCAAGCCCTCATATGGCAACATTAAGAGAAAAAAATAAGTTACGGCACTTGGAATGTGATGCAAAAATGTATTATTGTTGTTTAAAAGGTTTTTTATTGTACAAACGTAGTAAAACATAAAAAAATCTATTCATATGCGGTATGGCCGCAATAGTACCGATTCATAGAATAAATGTAACATGTTATTTATGCCGCATAGTGAACATCATAAATTGAAAAAGCGAAAAAAATGCTGGTATAGCTGATTTTTTTAAAATTCCCTCCCCAAACAAAAGTTATTAAAAGTTAATCAATATATTCGAAAATCGTATCATTTCCTATTCTACTGTATATACTAATAAATGAAAAAATTAAAATGGATTAAAGGCTATGTAAACCTTTGAAAATGATTTTATATATATATAGTTTGTCTTTGTTAAAAATTATTTTTAGTTTTTGAGATACAGCTACTCTGTATTCTCTATACAGAGCAGCTGTATCGTGCGCTAGAACCTAAATCTGTCAGTCCCACAGACCTGATGGGTTCAATGACAGTGGGTCCTGCATGTCTCTGACACACAGGATTCACATGTAATCTACCACTTCTAAGTTATGAGCTCAGATGTGATGGATAACAGGGTTTAGCAAGCGATACTGCAGCTCTGTATGCAGAATACAGAGCAGCTGTATCTCAAAAAGTAAAAATAATTTTCAATAAAAACGAATTATAAATTTGCACCCATCGCACTGATTGACCTTTTAATTTAAAAAAAATCCCTTTCAAAGGTTTACATAGCCTTTAAGTATATTGTAATGATAATCAAAGGCTAATTTCCTGTTAGTTTAACTTACAATATTAATAACTAGGCCTTCAAGTGAATGTCCATTAATTTTAACATAATGGCCCAAATGTTTAAATTCTATGTTCCATGTCCAGGTGCTTTTGATTTAGTTTTGTGGATTAAATTTTACACCATCCTGCAATTGGTTTGCAGATGCAATATTTTTGTGAACTTTTGAAAAAATCGACACTCTTTTATACAGTCTGCTTTCCTGTGTGCAACCTCTTATCCTCCCTGCTGGTATCTCCCACCTAACAAAGTGCTACTCTAAGGCTACATTCACACGAGCGTATCAGTTTTACGCGCGTGAATCTGGTCAGTGTGTGGTGCGTATGCATCAGTGTGCTTTGCGAGTGGCATGAGTTATTCACGCACTCGCAAAGCACATCTTTTTTTTTTTTTCAATCGAATTGATGCACAAATAACGCTCCGCACACGGATTTGCATCCGTGTGCGGTGCTTGGTTTTCATGCACCTATTGACTTGAAAACGCACCAATACAGGACATGCAGTGAGTTTCATGCAGCAGACTCTCGCTGCATGAAAACTCACGCATGTGTGAATGGCCCCCTTGAAATCAATGGGTCCGTGTGCTGCACGTGATTTCAATTCACAGCACACGGATGTTATTCACGTTCGTGTGAATGGGTCCTAAGAGGAGGGAGGGGTAGAGCACAGAATGCAGGCTATCATAACCAGATATGTAAAGAAGTTGCACAGACAGACTCTACAGAAAGTTACCTAATTTGGCATTTTGGAAGAAAAACAAATCAGTGCAAAGGTCTACATAGCTTTGAAATCTGTGGCAATGCAGGGGGTTGGAATTCAAAATTTAGGATCTACAGATGTGTTCACCCTTACCTTTGCTTGAATTTGGTTAAGGACTCAAGTTTCTTGTATTTAGATAAAAAGAAACAAAATTGTGGGTGGACATAGGACAGTATTTTGGCTTAGGCATAGGAGGCCAGGTGCGTGTGGCGTGGTGCCGGCAAGATCTTGGCCAGTGTAAAGACAATCTGTGTTGTGCCGCACACAATGTCCTGATCAGTGGCGAATCCCCATAGGTCCGTTATGGGTGGCCGCCCGTGCCAAAGCTCCCGGGGGACACATGGCCGCCCAAAGACCACATCTCAGTTTTGTCAAGTTTTTTCCGCGAATCATGGTAAAAACTGGAAAAAAACTGAAGGCCCCTGGAATCAATTGTATCCGCGTCCAAAGGACATGGATACAATTGACATCACTGGCAAGAGAACCGTCGGTTCCCTTTCCCGCCATTCGGCTGTTTTTTTTATGCAGGTGGCGCCACTTGTGTCGTTCTACTGGTCAGAAGAGAAGGCGCTGGAACAGGGACAGGTAAGTGTGGCACTAACTATAGGGGTGTGGCACGTCTACAGGGGGACTATGTAGCGATTTCTACAGGGGATGTGTGTGGCACTATCTACGGGGGGCTGTGTGGCGCCAGCTGCAAGGGCGTGTGTGTGGCACTATATATAGGGGGGCTGTATGGCGCTATCTATAGTGGAACTTATGGCACTATTTACAGGTGGCAGTATGACACTATTTACAGGGGCCGCTGCATGACACTATCTCCAGGGGGCTGTGTGTGATGCTATTTACAGGGGTGTGTCGGTGTGGCACTATCAACTGGGGTCTTTGTAGTGCTATCTACAGCGGAGCTGTGTGGCACAATCTAGAGGGGGCTGTGTATGATGCTATCTATAGGGGGTCTGTGGGGCACTATCAACAGGGGGGTGTGGGGCACTATCTAAAGGGGGCTGTGTGGCACTATCTATAGGGGTGCTGTGTGTGATGCTATCTACAGGGGGGTGGCACTTTCTACAGTGGGGGTGTGTGTGGCGCTATTTACAGGGGCGCTGCATGGCGCTATTTACAGGGGGCTGTGTGACACTATCTATAGGGGGGACTGTGTGTGTTGCTATCTATAGGGTGTGTGTGGTGCTATCTACAGTGGGCACTGTGTATGTAGTGCTTTACTTTACAGTGTTTGACACAATTATATTCTGGGGCACAGTGTTTGCTACTCTTTTATTCAGGGGCACACTGTATGGTGCTATTATATTTAGGGCCACAGTGTGTGGCACCATGAGAATTTTTAATCTTCGTTTATAGGTGTGGAAACATTGTAAAAGTGAGGAGTCAAAGACATCTGAGTGGCAAATTCTGCAGAAATGGGTCATGGCCGGGAGAAGTCGTCATGAGGTCTGAACCAGATGGAGAAGAAAAGGGGAAAATAAACTACTAGAATCTGAGAAGAAGTCACCTGTGTGTCACTGGATTTATAGAGAATCTGTCACCTCCCCTGACATGTTTATTATAGGAAATCCTGGTATTTCACAAAAAGTCTTTGTGCAGTCCAAGACTGATACACAAATGGGTTTTTACCATTACCCCTGTCAGGAGGATGTGTCCCAGCACAGTGTAATACTGTCAGCGATTGTTGGAAACTGTCAGTATGTAGGGATACAGCCCTTTGACAAGGGGAATCGTAACACCCATTTGTTAATGCTTGCACAAAAAGGTATTGTTAACAATAGTTACGGCTCAGCATGGCGGCGGTGGAGAAGGGGGCCCGAGTTTGGGTAACAGCCCTGGTCCTATGGTCTATTTAATCTAGCTCTGGTCTTGATGCTGAGGTAGAACGAATTGGGAGGGGTAAGTTTAAATGTATTATTTTGTCTGAGGTCTGATTTAATTTAGTGGTTAGTTCTAGGGTATGATTTACTTAAGCAGTCTGTTCTGAGGTCTGATTTAATTTAGCCGTTTGGTCTGGGGTCTGTATTTAATTTAGTGGTCTGGGATCTGTATTTAATTTAGGGGTCTGATTTAATTTACAGTTTTGGTCTGGTATCTGAATTATTTTTGGTGTCTGGTCTGGTCTGGAGCCTGAATATATTCAAGGGTTTGAATTAGTTTGGCGGTCTCAGGTCTGAATTAATTTATCGGTCTAATTTGTGGGGAAGCCAATTCGGCGCCCTGCGTTGCCACATGCTGGCTGACGTAATTAAATTATGTCATCATGCCAGCCAGCATGAGGCTGCTGACTGCCGGGCAGGAAGCAAGTAGAGGCAATGTTGGACTCCTTATGGGACCTAGAATAGATAAGTATTGTAACTGGGTCACTATTTATTGATGGCACTCTCTTTATGGTACTCTTTATAATTACATGGAGGACTATTTGTGACACTACTTTATATGGGGCACTATACATGGCTCAATTTTGTATGAGGTACTTAGGGGGAGCACTATGTATTTGATACATTTTTATATGTGGCACTATCTGTATTATGGCAGTATTTACTATGGGGTACTATCTGTATGGCACTATTTACTATAGGGCACCTTAGAGGGGACACTATCGGTATGACACTATTTAGTTTGAGGCACTGTCTTTAACTGCAGTACAATGTTTTTGGGGCACTGTGGCACATTATATGGGGTAACAGCAGTATGGCACTATTAAAGGGGGCAGCAGGAAAAGGGAGTTTGGGAAGAGGGTGGGGATGTGTTGGGAAATGATGAAGTCAAAATTGGCTGTGGACCTTTAATGGAGTTGTATACAGTCTTAGTGCCTAGGGCAGTGTGAGCTGTATATACGGCCCTGGAAAGACATTCACTTTAAAGTGAGGCTCTGGTTTATAGCTACATTATTATATTAGGGTACTATATTTTTTGCCAATAACCAGAGAACTGTTTTTTTTTTTAGATTTTACATATTTATCAAAAACAGACACACAAATCGTTTTGGTGGTGTGTGTGTGAGCTGTAAAAAAGTCATGTTTGATCCAAAGTACAGTATTTCAAAGCATTCTAAAGATGTTGGTATAGTACATATGGAATATACAAATACATTTAATGTTTTTAACAAGTAGGACTCTCAAAATCATTTTGAATATTTTATATCTCTGATGTGCAAACATTTTATGTCATAATAACAAACTGAGATATGGTTTCCTCAATTTTATTTTATTTTTTTATTCCACAGCATAAAATTAAATTACTTACATTAGATGAAGAGTTCTTTTAGTATAAAGACACTGACGGAATGAAAAATATTTATCCAGCTTTAATCACCAGCCAAACATCAGATTACTGCTGAATAGTGTCATAAAGCTAAAGAATTTTTGAAAAGAAAAATACATCTCGGTGTACGCTATAGAGTTTATGGCATTTAAGAATGTTTGCTTGCTTTTAGTTTGCAGATTTAGCCTGCATATCATTTCTATACAGTTGAATCATTATCATATATCATTTTGCACACAGCATGTTTGAGATTCAATGGAAATGCTATATTGGTTTATAAATGATTTTAGCATTTTCATGAGCTGAGCAGCCTTAATTCTACCTTGGAAATTTGGAAACATAAATATCACATAGCATCACATAACATTATTCCAAAGCAGTTTACAGAATTGCTAAGCCGTATCATCATCCCAAAGTGTTCATCATTTTTCTGCTACTTAGTATTCAGCTAAGCAGAGTTAGATTTTGTCACATGAACTAAATGCTGAATGTTTATCTGTTCTGCAGGTTTACTACAATCTATCGATTTACAGTCACATTTAAAGGATGTTCACTTCTTACATACAAGGAGCTCTTAAAACTTTTTGAGACCAAATACATTAGTGATTAGACAGAAAAATTTCGTATTTTGCGCCAGAAACATGGCGCATGTGGGTTAATAAATTCCCACAGAGCGTTCATACTGCTCCCTACAGTATTTGTACCGGAGATATCTACAGTAAGGGAATACAAATGAGGAAGACAAAAGCTTTGGCGAGATCATAGTTACTTCAAGACATCATGTTTTTACCATTTATTGACTTTGCAGAAATCACAGTTAGCCATCCATGTTGGTAGGAAACAAAATACAATGACATTGATATGGGGTGTTACTTCCCTTTGTTACCATTTATCAAGAACTATATATTCAAGAACGAAAATCATTATATTCTGTTGAAGGACATCCAGTACTTGTTAACTTTATTTGTCATAATGACGGTGAAATAGATGGATGAGTCAAATTATATAGATTGAAAAAAAACCACAAATATTTACGTGTGTCCATCATTATTTCTAGTGTGTACAAAATCATAACGGGCTTTCAAAACTAGGAGTTTCGAACCATTTTGCCCTAAACCATTGTAAAACTGACAGCAGGAAAAAACTGTAAATGTACGTTCAACCGTGGGTGTCATTTTGTCTATGATAGAAAATCACCTACTAAGATGAGTCAAGGAGACCTTACAATCTAGAAAGGTGACGTGTTCATCCCTAAATGTAATATTTCACATGAAAGCAAGATTCATTGAATGAACAATACAGAATGAGGGATTAGTGTTTTGCAAAGCTAATTCTAATAAAACGTACACACTCCAGTGATGGAAATGTACAAAAATAATGCTTTGGAAGATTAAGGCATTGTTCACACTGCATTTATGATCTCTATTTGACGTATGCGCCGTTACGAGCTCTCAAAGTTAGATGGAGGCTGTGACGTATAGCTAACGGTGGCATTCGTCACCTATAGACTATTATGGGATACATTTAATCGAAGTGACATGAACTCTCATGACCGTTTCATGACGTATCCGTTAAATGGATGCCATAATAGCCTATTGGAGATGAATACCACTATTAGGCACAGTCACAAGCATCTGTCACACCTAGGCTGTAATGGAATCCATTTAACCTATAGGCCACAAAAGCAATTGAAGAGCTCATGATGGAAACGTTGAAAAGATGCCTTTGACATATGCCATACAGTGGCATATGTCACACATAGGCTCCCTTGTTAAAAACACCATCGGTGTCATTTTACTAGATGCCTCTAGAGAAAATTGCGTAGTCGACTACGCTATGCAATCAAGCAAAAAAAAAAATATTATATTAATGTATACCAGCCTGACATTGTGATTGGTTGCTATAGTCAACAAAGCCAGTTTTTCTGTTAGACAGTTTTGATAAATTAAATCCATGATCTACTGTATATTTGGTATAATGATTCTGTATGGGTTGAACAGAATCTGTACAGATGATGATTTTATTTATAAGAGGATTATTTAATTTTGACAATTTTGGAATCTTTTAAAATAACACTTTAAAATACATAAACATCCTGTTTTCTAGTTACAAAACATGGCTGACAGTGGCAGCAGGCAAGCACTAGGATATATCTTCAAGCAAAACAGTTAATGCTGTGTTCACACTGTGTTTGCAGTGTACAGATGTAGCCATCGTTATCTTGACTTTTAATGCATTAAGGAGGCTCTGTCACCAGATTATAAGTGCCCTATATCCTACATAATCTGATCGGCGCTGTAATGTAGATAACAGCAGTGGTTTATATTTTAAAAAAACGTTTATTTTTTAGCAAGTTATGAGCAATTTTAGATTTATGCTAATTAGTTTCTTAATAGACAACTGGGCGTTTTTTACCTTTTGACCAAGTGGGCGTTGTACAGAGAAGTGTATGAGACTGACCAATCAGTGACCAATCAACATCATACACTTCTCTCCATTCATGTCCATTTGTACTCAGCACAGCGTGATCTCGCGAGATCACGCTGTGCTGTCACATACACCCACATTAACTTTATTGAAGTGTCTTGAGAGTGAATAGACATAACCTCCAGCCAGGACGCAATGTCTATTCACACTCCCATGTGGGACTTACTCACACAGCACAGCGTGATCTCGCTGTGTGGGGAGCTATGGGGGCATTATACTGTATGGGGGCAACTATTGGGAAAATTATAATGTGTGGGGGCAGCTATAGGGAGAATTATACTGTATGGGGCACCTATGGCTGGCATTATACTGTGTGAAGGGCAGCTATGAGGGCATTATACTGTGTGGGGGCAGCTATGGGGAGTATTATACTGTGAGGGGGCATTATGCTGTGTGGGGAAGCTATGGGGGCATTATACTGTGCGCGGGGAAGCTATGGGGTGCATTATACTGTGTGGGGGGCAGCTATGAGGTTGCCTTATAATGTGTGGGGGCAACTATAGGGTGTATTATACTGTGTGGGGGCAGCTATAGTGTGCATTATACTGTGTGGGGCAGCTATGGGGTGCGTTATACTGTGGTAGCAGCTATGGGGTGCATTATACTGGGTGGGGCAGCTATGGGGGCATTATACCGTGTGGGGCAGATGTGGGGGCATTATACTGTGTGGGGGAAACTATAGGGAAAATTACACTGTATGGGGGCAGCTATAGGGAGAATTATACTGTATGGGGCACCTATGGCTGGCATTATACTGTGTGGGGGCAGCTGTGGGGGTATTATGCTGTGTGAGGACAGCTATGGAGGCATTACGCTGTAGTGCCAGCGTCGCAGATTAGGGGCTGGCAACTGCAACCGGTGTGACCCCTATAGCTACGCCACTGGCCGCTATACATTGTACAGCACTGTGCCTGGTGAGGAGTGAAGAGGATTTAAACAGCTGATTTGGCAGGTTCTGGGTGTTGGAACCCCACCAATTTGATATTATGCTGATCTATCATAAGGGTAGGCCATCAATTTTTGAGTTCCAGAAACCCCCTTTAATGTCATTCTGTGGCTTTGCCAGGAATATCTGAGTTGGGAATAGCTCTTTAAGTGTCAATCATCATATAACAATAAATGGAAGAGTCCATGTGAAAAAAAATTACGTGTTTTTTTCTTTCCCTAGGACAGAACCTGGAATTGTTTTCATCAGCTAGAATCAGAAGACTCGCCAGGGATAAGCAATTGGGAGACTTCTCTAATTATATAATCGGGTAAGTAATATCAGTCCAGAACATTTTACTGATTGAAGGGACTGTGGATCTCTGACAAGCTCCTCTTCATCTTCATTGTTTACCAGGCACAGCAGCGTACATTCCATACTTTCCTTGAAATAAACGACTTGTCCTACTTTTTTGCGGTCCGGGCTCCCGGCCAATGCACGAACTGCAGTAACCACAGCCGTGTGCATTGGCCAATAGGATAGAATGTGTCCTATACTATCCACAATTGCGACTCCGTAATTGTGGATAGTATGTGGACAAAAATGCACGGTCATGTGCATAAGGCCTAAATATGATGGCACTTTCTTCATGTGGGCCTATTGTACATATGCTTGTTAATTATATTATTATGATTATATTGATATTATTGTACCAGTGATATGCATGTTGTCATGGGGTATAAAACAAAGTGTATTTTTTCACAGAACTATTATTTCTATAACTGCATCATGTCTCACCATCATATGAGTGGTGCTCAACAGTGCAAAAAGAAGAGGGAAGATATGCCAAACTTCCAAAAATAAGTTGTTTCTTTAAAACACCGTGAGATGCAAGTAAATGATCTGCCTCTCACAGTACAACTGAAGAAACTTAATCAATAGAAGAAGTAAATGTAAGTCCTTGCAGTATTGTACAGAGTTAATTGCAGGAGAGCGTAACAAGTGTAGATGAAGATGGGGCGCAAGTACAACAGAGGAACAGATAGAAAGTCAGTCTGGATCAGAGTCGACTACACAGTCCAGCCTTATTGAAGGTGTTCTATCAGAGGAACAAGTCACAGACAGAGGCCATTACCCTATTACCATTCAAGATGGAAATGTTAAACGATTTCTAATAACTAATGGTCCATGCAGACCTCAAGGGCCATTTCCTCAAGATGAAATAGATGGAAGGTGTTTCTCGTCAAGTTTCTAATAGAGAGTCATAAAATGGGCCTAAAAATAGTCACTTGGCTGTGTTATTCACCTAAACTTAATGCAGCCTATTGTGAGCCTCGCCGGTTGTTTGGAGATCACAAGAGACAGGGATTTGAACCAGCATGGGCAAAAGGTATCCAGAAGTGGCAAAGGTTGTTAACAAAAATCTAAATACATGAAACTAGTCAATCCCACATAGAGGCATGTATAGTGTATGACCAATGGAGACGTAATAAAACTATAGATGAGGAAAAAAAAAAAAAAAAGAACAGTGTACATTTTGGAGACAAGCTATCCATAGGATTGTTAATGTTATAGTAACAATGGCTATGGCCAACCTTGCTTTTCGTGGTCACAGGGAAAATCTAGGGGAGGTAAACAATGGCAATTTTCTCACCATAATTGAGCTACTTGCTGAATATGATCCTGTACTAATGGACTTTTTGCAGAGACCCCCAAGGAACAGTTAAATATCTTAAAACCACAAATACAGAATGAACTGATAAGTCTTCTTGTGAGCAAAGCGGAGGAAGAGATCATTTCTGAAATCCAGAAGTCAGTTTTTTTCTATAATACTGGATATAACTCAAGACTTTGGGAAAATGTATCAACTAAGTCAGGTAAGTAAAATTTTGAGCAACTGGTATTAAAATAGAGGAAGGCTTTTTCGATTTCTAATCTGTTGAAGATCAAACAGCAGCTGGCCTTGAAAAGACAATTAAAGAATCCATAGAGAAGAAAAGCCTGGATCTATCAGAATGCAGAGGCCAGGGCTATGAGGGAGCTGCCACCCTGAGTGGCATTTACACAGGTGTTCAGGCTCGCATTCTCAGCAAAGAAAAGAATGCTCATGATATACATTGCGCTGCCCATAACCTCAATTTAGTTTTGCAGGATGGCGTTTCAAATATACCTGAAATTGCAATTTTTTTTTTACACCTTTTACTTTTTATATACATTCCTTAGTGTGAAGTCATGAGCATTTTTAGCATCCTTTACCTCTGAATCCTCAATAACTTTAAAACAACTTTGCCCAACAAGATGGGCCTCTCGATATGATTTAGTGCTAGCTCTAAGGTTTACATTTCGGGATATCTGACAAGCAGGATCCACCTGTTATTGATCACATCTAAGTTATGAACTTAGATGTTATCGATAACAGCTCGATGACACACAGGACCTGTCAGTGCCGCTGACCTGACAGATACAGGTTTCAGTGCTAGATACAGCTGCTCTGTATATAGGACACAAGGCAGCTGTATCTGAAAAAGTAAAAATATTTTTTAATAAAATGTAATTACAAAGTTGCACCAATCACACAGATTTTTTTGTTTTTTTATTTTATGGCATGCACCATGCTGTAAACATTTTGTTAACTTTTTTTTGCAATAAGATTCCGGCAAATTGATATAGATATATCGATTGAGCTGTGTGAAGGCTTGTTTTTTTTTTGCGGGATAAAGTGTAGGTTTTTATTGGTGCCACTTTGGGGTGCATATGAATTTTTGATCACTTTTGAGCAATATTTTTGGGAGATGAGGGGATAAAAAAAACAGAAATTCTGGAGTTTTTTCTATCTACTTTTTTTATTTACGCCGATCACCGTACAAGATAAATGTTATATTGTAACAGTTTGGACTTTTTACAAATGCGACAATATTAATTATGTTTTTTTTTTACATTACTTTAGTGGAAAGTTGGGTAAAGGATTAATTTTAAACTTAAAAAAAAAAAAAATTATATACAAGTAAAAACACTTTTTAGCAATTTTTTAGTGGACAAGGGAACTTGAACAAGCAATCGTTTGATCGCTGGAACAATACACAGCAATACTTATGTACTGCAGTGTATGGTACTGTTAGTGCTCCCCTTCCAAGATGACAAACCTGGTGGCCTTCATTAGGCCCCTAGGCTGCCATGACAACCATCAGCACCCCGTGTTTAGGCAGGCAATGAGATGATGGCGGGGACACCCCTTCTCATTCTAACGGCTTAGATGTCACATTCGCTATTCAACACTATAATAGTTGTTAAATGGACAGGATCAAAGTTATCTTCGACCACGGTCGATACGGTGAGGTGTTGGCTGCAACACCCACTGGATATAGAGCAAGCTCAGCCCGTGAGTACACTCCATACTCCTCCCTCCCGGCCATGATGTGTAGTTACGTCAAATGTCGGCAAGGCGTTAACTCTAATAATAAATCATTCCATCTAAGGGTAACTTAAAGGAACAGTGTCACCCAAAAAATGTTTTTAATATGTTAAAGATGTTAGTGCTTTATTAAAAACGTTTTGATTAATTTGTGTGTTTGTGTGTTACTTTTTTTTATTTTTACACTTTTTCTTCCCTATGGGGGCTGCCATTTTTTTTTCCATTTCTGTATGTGTCGATTAACGACACATACAGACATGGAATACGGCAGCTCCAGTCCCATAGGGACTGCGAACGGGGCCCGTTCCATCCACTATGGTGTACGCCGCTGTGTGGGAACGGCGCATGCGCCGCTCCCACACAGTTCAATTTGAAATGCGCGCCGTCCGGTGCCATTTTCCTGTGGACCGGAAGTCGCGGCCGGACAGTAAGATTACTACTTCCGGTCGCGGCTTCCGGACTTGTGCACATGGAGCAGCGGCAGCAGACGGAGCGGATGGACCGGAGGGAGCGGCGGCGACTGGAGCAGGTAAGTTATTTCTATGTATGTTCGTGTTTCAGTGTGTGTTTACTACTGTATGTAAACCTACTACACTGTGTGTTAGCTCAAAAAATGGTGACACACAGTGTAGGAGGTTAGACCGTTCAAACCCCTCGTTTCTCCCGGCACTAGCCAGGATAAAGGAGGGGGGGATTCTGAGAGCTCACTAGAGCGAGGGATTTTTACCCAATTTTGCAGCATAAAGCAATGTGGTTGCTTTACCACATGCAATGCTGCAATTTGGGGAATGGCTCCATCTAGTGACCAGTGCTGGGAAATATTATAAATTGAATCCAATTTATAATATTTCCTGACTCGTGAAAAAATAAATAAAAATTAGAACAATGTTTAATCACCTACACACTAATTGTTTAACTAAAAAAAAAAAAACATGTTTTGCTGGCAACACATTCCCTTTAACAGATGCCAAATGGCACCATTCGGCCTGTGTGAAGTTACTCTAAATGGATCTTTTTCCTATGACTATCTTATAATTACTATTATACTGTATGCTATGTTTTTTGGGTGTAAATCCTCTTTAAGCTATTAGTCTATGTTCACCTTATCCTCATCAATTACATTCGGTGAGACCATTCGAAATGGTCTGCAAAATGCATACAGTCGTATGCCTCTGGCATTGCATTGCATACTGAAAGAAATATGTTTTTGGGGACACAATTATAATGAAAAATGTAGTGACAACTGTAGTGACAACTGTATCTAAACTTATACTAGCCAAACATATGCCAGAAGTACGCTCTTTCAAACTATGTGGTCATATTAGTCTAAACCTCAGAGGAATGTGCAACACAGACATTGTGTGAACCCAGCCTAAGAAGGAGAACTTGCGCTTCTGTTATACAGTTGATGCACTTAGGGTATGTTTACACTTGGCGGATTAGCTGCAGATTTTCCGCAACGGATTTCATTGCAGGAAAATGCGCAGCGTATTACAGTAGCAGAAAAGTGGATGACATTTGATCAAATATCATCCACACGCTGTTGAAAAATTCCGGTGACAAAAAGCTCATAATTTGACTTGCATTTTTTTAAATCCATAGCATGTCAAATTATGATGCGGAATCGCTGCACTCTTGTTGCAGTTTTTCCCCATTGAATTCAATGGAGTATAAAAAAATAACCAAAAATAAAATAATCATAAAATGAAATTAAATAAATGAATCATTAATATATATGTACCTCCAAATGTCGCCTAAAAAACTACAATTGCTCCCACATAAAACATGGCCTCATACACACATGGGTGCCGAAAGGCGGGAGAGGCAAAAATAAAAATCATTAAGGCCCAAACAGACTTGCTCATTAAAAAGTAAAGTTAATACATTAGTATAATACTCTAGGAAAACATACACAGTACATTACAATTGGTATATTTATTAAGCTCTCATTTAATTTTCTATTATAGCGCTAAGAAGTCATAACACTTTTATAAGCCTGGCACTCACCCCAAGCACAAACTGTGGGTTACAAAACATTAATGGTCTCAGAAACACTAATCTCTTTAATACAGCATGCACCTGACTGTAACAGCACAGAGGAAATGTTTCTCTATTGTAAGAAAAGAGATATGGTTGACATTGAGCTGGCAGGAACAGTTATGTTTTAGAGTCCATTCTGGGAGATCTGCCGATCAGCACAGTCTGTTCTTGCAGTTAGGAAAGTGATTCCGTCTTTTTGCCTGACAATTAAAAACAAGTGTTTTATTAATAGGGACGTAAAACACTCTAATCTTAATGTTTGTGCAAATGTGAAAATTATTTATAATAAACTTAGCCTATCGTATGCAACCCTATCAAACCAATTAGAGTGTTGTCAAAGGGTCTTCACTTTTTGTATGAGAGTTAAATTACAGTAAAATTACGCAAATCTGGAATTTGATTTTGACCCTAATTTTTTATATACATACGTTATTACTTTTTATCAGACATTGGTGACATTTCCAATCCATACCACATCATGCCCAAAAAAAAGCAAGTTATATTAGATGCCCCTTTGTGGGACTGATGTACAATACATTCGGAAAGTTTTCAGAGCCTTTCAATTTTTTCACATTTTGTTCAGTTGAGGCCCTGTGCTAAAATATAACAAAAATACACGTTTTTCCCCATCATTCTCCACTTAGTACCCCATAATGACAAAATAAAAACACAATGTTAGTAATCTTTGCTAATTTATTGTAAAGAACAACTGAAATATTGCATTCACATAATTAGACCCTTTACTCAGTACTTAGTTGAAGTACCTTTGGCATCGATAATAGCCTCCAGTCTTCATGGGTATGATGCCACAAGGTTTGCACACCTGGATTTGGGGATTTTCTGCAATTCTTCTTTGCAGATCCTCTCAAGCTCTCTCAGATTGGATGGGGACCGTCCGTGGACAGCTATTTTCAGGTCTCTCTAGAGATGTTCGATTGGGTTCAAGTCAGGGATCTGGCCGGGCCACTCAAGGACATTCACAGAGTTGTCCCTAGGCCACTCGTGTGTTGTCTTGGCTGTGTACTCAGTGTCATTGTCTTGTTGGAAGGTGAATATTCGGCCCAGTCCAGAGCACTCAGGATCAAGTTTTCATTAATAATATCTCTGTAATTTGGTTCATTCATATATCCCTCCAACCTGACCAGTCTCCCTGTCCCAGCCGCTGAAAAACACCCAGATAGCATGATGCTGCCACCACCATGCTTCACTGTAGGGATGGTATTGGGCAGGTGATGAGAAGTGTCTGGTTTCCTCCAGACATGATGCTTAGAATTGAGGCCAAAACGTTCAATCTTGGTTTCATCAGGCCACAGAATCTTGTTTCTCGCAGTCTGAGAGTCCATTAAGTGCTTTTTTGCTAACTCCAGATGGGCTTTCGTTTGTCTTTCACTGACGAAAGACTTCTTTCTGGCCACTCTGCCATTAAACCCAGATTGGTGGAATACTGCAGTGATGGTTGACCTTCTGGAAGTTTTTCCCTTCTGCACACAGGATCTTTGGAGTTCAGCCGTAGTGACAATAGGGTTCTTGGTCACCTCTCTTTCCAAGGCCCTTCTCCCCCGATTACTTAGTTTGGTGGGGCAGCCAGCTCTAGGAAGAGTCCTGGTTGTAGCAAACTTCTTCCATTTAAGAATTATGGAGGCCACTGTGCTCTTGGGAACTTTCAGTGCAGCAGAATTTTTTTTGTGCTCCAGATCTGTGCCGCCACACATCCTGTCTCTGAGCTCTACAGGCAGTTCTTTCCGCTTCATGGCTTGGTTTTCGCTCTGATATACATTGTCAGTCGTGAGACCTTATATAGACATGGGTGTGTCTTTCCAAATCATCTTTCCAATTATTTTTACCATAGGTAGACTGTAATCAAGGTGCAGACATATTTCAAACATGATCTAGAGAAATGTGAGGCCCCCCGAGCTAAATTTCAAGTGTCATAGCAAAGGGTCTGAGTAATTATGTCCATACAAAATTTGAGTTTTTCATGTTCAATAAATTTGTAAAAATGTATACAATTCTGTCTTCACTTTGTCATTATGGAGTATTGAGTGCAGAATGATGGTGAAAAACTTTTTTTCTTATTTTAGAACAAGGCCTCAACATAACAAAATGTGAAAAAAGTGAGAGGATCTGAAGACTTTCCGAATGCACTGTATGTCAGTATACGTTTTGAGGCATGGAATAGTGTAGTCATCTATCCTATTCCGTACAACTGGATCCCCTCAAAAAACTTATACTGTGTGGTATAATTTTTTTTAACATAGGAGCCTATAGGTGACTTATTTACTGTATTGTAGAAAAAGGGATGGGAACAACACCAAAGTCACTTTAAATGGGAATGTAAGAAAGCAACAGACCGTCTTTATGGGCCAGCTCCAGCCCCCTTAAGGATTCACAGGTAGAAGAAGCAAGGACGTCAGCAGTCCCAAAAGCAAATCTTTTTATTGTCCCGTAGTACAGACACCAGCAATGTTTCATCTCTAAGTGAGCCTTTTTCAAGCTATATTTTACTGTATGGCAAACTTCAAGGCATCCGTTAAACTTATATGTCATGAGCTTTGCAATTGCTTTTCCTGACATATGTTAAATGAATGCCATAATAGTCTATGGGTGACAGATGGCGGTGACAGATGCCTAAGAATGGCATCGATCACCCATAGACTATTATGGCATCCGTTTAACGTATACATCATGAAAGTTCATGATGCATAACTTAAAAGATTCCTATTATAGTCTCTAGGTGACGGATGCCACTATTAGGAATCTGACACAGCCTACGTATACTGTATATGTCGGGCTCTTTTCCTGGCATATACTCTAAAGGTAGGACAAAAAATGGGATGTGAACAGGGCCTAGGCCATTCTATTTGTAAACTGAGCCTCATGTGATTTTTCATGCATCCCATGTATCTAATGTTAATGTCATGTCTTAACTGTGACAAAAGGACAAAAGAGGCCAGCTGATTTGCTAATTAAAGAGGCTCTGTCACCAGATTTTCAAACCCCTATCTCCTATTGCAGCAGATCGGCGCTGCAATGTAGATAACAGTAACGTTTTGTTTTTTTTCAAAAACAAGCATTTTTGGCCAAGTTATGACCATTTTTATATTTATGCAAATGAGCCTTTCTTAAGTACAACTGGGCGTGTTTAAAGTTATGTCCAAGTGGGCGTGTATTGTGTGTGTACATCTGGGCGTTTTTAATTGTTTTACTAGCTGGGCGTTGTGAATAGAAGTGTATGATGCTGACAAATCAGCATCATCCACTTCTCTTCGTTACCACCCAGCTTCTGGCAGTTCAGACACACAGCGTGTCCTCGCTCGTCCGACGGGATGAAGTTCCTGTGGGAGGAAGTGAGTGACATCACAGCGTGATCTCGCGAGTCTGTGCACTGCCAGAAGCTGGGCGTTGTGAATAGAAGTGGATGATGCTGATTCGTCAGCATCATACACTTCCATTCACAACTCCCAGCTAGTAAAACAAGTAAACACACCCAGATGTACACACACAATACACGCCCACTTGGACATAACTTTAAACACGCCCAGTTGTACTTAAGAAAGGCTCATTTGCATAAATATAAAAATGGTCATAACTTGGCCAAAAATGCTCGTTTTTGAAAAAAAAAACAACTTTACTGTTATCTACATTGCAGCGCCGATCTGCAGCAATAGGAGATAGGGGTTTGAAAATCTGGTGACAGAGCCTCTTTAAAGTGTTGGAGTGTGGTGTGTATACATTTAATGCATTCTTACAAATTAATAGATATTTAAAATTATGTACAGTGAAGGAAATAAATATTTGATCCCTTGCTGATTTTGTAAGTTTGCCCACTGTCAAAGTCATGAACAGTCTAGAATTTTTAGGCTAGGTTAATTTTACCAGTGAGAGATAGATTATATATAAAAAATAAAAAAAAAAGAAAATCACATAGTCAAAATTATATATATTTATTTGCATTGTGCACAGAGAAATAAGTATTTGATCCCCTACCAACCATTAAGAGTTCAGCCTCCTCCAGACCAGTTACATGCTCCAAATCAACTTGGTGCCTGCATTAAAGACAGCTGTCTTAAATGGTCACCTGTATCAAAGACTCCTGTCCACAGACTCAATTAATCAAGCAAGACCAAAGAGCTTTCTAAGGATGTCAGGGACAAGATTATAGACCTGCACAAGGCTGGAATGGGCTACAAAACCATAAGTAAGACGCTGGGTGAGAAGGAGACAACTGTTGGTGCAATAGTAAGAAAATGGAAGACATACAAAATGACTGTCAATCGACATCGATCTGGGGCTCCATGCAAAATCTCACCTCGTGGGGTATCCTTGATCCTGAGGAAGGTGAGAGCTCAGCCGAAAACTACACGGGGGGAACTTGTTAATGATCTCAAGGCAGCTGGGACCACAGTCACCAAGAAAACCATTGGTAACACATTACGCCGTAATGGATTAAAATCCTGCAGTGCCCGCAAAGTCCCCCTGCTCAAGAAGGCACATGTACAGGCCCGTCTGAAGTTTGCAAATGAACATATGGATGATTCTGAGAGTGATTGGGAGAAGGTGCTGTGGTCAGATGAGACTAAAATTGAGCTCTTTGGCATTAACTCAACTCGCCGTGTTTGTAGGAAGAGAAATGCTGCCTATGACCCAAAGAACACCGTCCCCACTGTCAAGCATGGAGGTGGAAACATTATGTTTTGGGGGTGTTTCTCTGCTAAGGGCACAGGACTACTTCACCGCATCAATGGGAGAATGGATGGAGCCATGTACCGTCAAATCCTGAGTGACAACCTCCTTCCCTCCACCAGGACATAAAAAATGGCTCGTGGCTGGGTCTTCCAGCACGACAATGACCCGAAACATACAGCCAAGGCAACAAAGGAGTGGCTCAAAAATAAGCACATTAAGGTCATGGAGTGGCCTAGCCAGTCTCCAGACCTTAATCCCATCGAAAACTTATGGAGGGAGCTGAAGATCCGAGTTGCCAAGCGACAGCCTCGAAATCTTAAAGATTTACAGATGATCTGCAAAGAGGAGTGGGCCAAAATTCCATCTAACATGTGTGCAAACCTCATCATCAACAACAAAAAACGTCTGACGGCTGTGCTTGCCAACAAGGGTTTTGCCACCAAGTATTAAGTCTTGTTTGCCAAAGGGATCAAATACTTATTTCTCTGTGCACAATGCAAATAAATATATATAATTTTGACAATGTTATTTTCATTTTTTTTTTAAATATAATCTATCTCTCACTGGTAAGATTAACCTAGCCTAAAAATTCTAGACTGTTCATGACTTTGACAGTGGGCAAACTTACAAAATCAGCAAGGGATCAAATACTTATTTCCTTCACTATATATATATATATATATATATATATTCCGATCAGCCATAACATTAACACCACCTGTCTAACCTTTTGAGGTTCCCTCTTGTGCCACCAAAACATCTAAACCGTCAAGGCATGAACTCCACAAGACCTCTGAAGGTGTTCCTGGTTATCTGTCACCAAGAAGTTAGCAGCAGATCTTTTAAGCCATGTAAAAAGCATGATGGGACCTCCATGGATCGGAATTGTTTTTCTAACACATTCCACGGATGCTTGATCGGATTGAGATCTGGCAAATTTGCAGGCCTAGTCAGCAGCTTGAGCTCATTGTCATGTTCCTCAAATTATTCCTGAACAATTTTTGCAGTGCGGCAGGGTGCATTATCCTGCTGAAAGAGGCCACTGCTATTAGGGTAAACAGTTGCCATGAAGGGGTGTACTTGACCATTGGTGGTGTTATTCAAAGTAACTTTCACATGAATTCCAGGACCCAAGGTTTCCCAGCAGAACAGCATCACACTGCTTCTGTCGGCATGCCTTCTTCCCATAGTGCATCCTGGTGCCATCCCTTCCCCAGGTAAGCGATTCATGGTCATCCCGATGATGTAAAAGAAAACGTGATTCATTAGACCAGGCCACCTTCTTCCATTGCTCCATGTTCCAGTTCTGATGCTCATGTGCCCACTGTAGATACTTGGCGGTGGCTGCTATGCGGCCCCAAGCGCAAAATTAGCTGCGATACACTGTGTGTTCTAACTTTCTATCATAGTCAGAATTAACTGTTTTTGTAATCTGTACTACAACAGCTATTTTGTATGATCAAAGGATAGCCTTTGCTCCTCATGCACATCAATGAGCCTTGGGCATCCATGATCCTGTTGCAAAGTTCACAGGGTCCTTCCAGGGACCACTTTTGGTAGGTACCACTGGCGTAGCTATAGGGGTCGCAGCGGTCGCAATTGCGACTGGGCCCCGAAGCCAGGGGGGCCCACAGCCCCCCGCACCACATCAATAAAAAGTTACTATAGTAACTCGGGCCGCGGGCCCCTGTTACTATAGTAACAGACTTTACTTACCTTCCTGGTTCCGGATCGCAGCGGAGGTCCTAACGTCAAGCGCTGTGCGCAGCGCATGACGTCACAGCGCTATACGCCGCGCACAGCATCGAGACGACAGAATTATCGCCGCGGCTGAAGAGGAAGGTAAGCCCTGACTGGTGCGGTCCGACTCCCGGGACCCGCCAATCAGCTGTTTTGAAGGGGCCACAGCACTCGTACGAGTGCTGCGGCCCCTTCAAAACAGCTGATTGGCGGGTCCCGGGAGACACATCAGCTATTGATTGCCTATCCTGTGGATGGGCCATCAATGTTTAGGGACTGCACAACCCCTAAGCCTACGATGTAGCAGGCTTAGGGGGCCCATAAGACAGGATCACAGATTGTGTGATCCTGTCTGCTGGGCCCTGTATCTAAGCCAATCACATGGTAGGCTTAGATACATGGCCCATGTGTGATCCTGTCTGCTGGGCCCTGTATATAAGCCAATCACATGGTAGGCTTAGATACATGGCCCATGTGTGATCCTGTCTGATGGGCCCTGTATTTAAGCTTACCACACTGTAGGTTTAGATACAGGGCCCCAGCACACAGTAATCTTATACTGTATAAGATTACTGTCTGCTGGACCCTGTATCTAAGCATACCTTGTGGTAGGCTTAGATACAGGGTCTCACAGACAGTTTCACACATGGGCCCTGTATCTAAGCCTAACATGTGTTACTAATCGGTTTTTTTTGTGTGTTTTCTTACAGGTACGGTCCTTGGACTACGTCGGATTCCAGGACTACTTCGATGACGGCTTTTTTTTTATTATCAATACAATGGTTAATGAGGGTTGTGTGGGTTTTTTCTTTATTTCAATAAAATATTTTTTCTATGTCTTTGTGTTTTTTTTTAAACTATATTACTACCGCCTTAGTAATGGCCGCCGGCTGATTGACAGCATCCATTGCTAAGGCGGGGCTTAGTGTTAGCCAGTGCAGAGGCTAACACTAAACCCCTTTATTAACCCGGTACCCACCACCACCAGGGGTGCTGGGAAGAGTCGGGTACCATCCAGTACTTGACCATCTGTAGTGATGGTCGGCCACTGGGGTGGCCGCAGGCTGGTATTATCAGGAGGGGAAAGGACAGATACAGTGGCCCTTCCCACCCTGGTAATGCTAGGCTGCTGCTGCTTTATTGTATCTGGCTGGTTATGAAAAATGGGGTGGACCCCACGTCATTTAAAAAAAAAAAAAATAATTGGAAAGAACGATGTCAGGTCCTTCCCAATTTTCATAACCAGCCAGATACAACACAGCAGCAGCAGGCAGCATTGCCAGGGTGGTAGGGGCCACTGTTTTTGGCCTTCCCCAGCCTAATACTACCAGCCTGCGGCCACCCCGGTGCCTTCCCGTCGCTACAGATGGACGGGTACTGGTTCGTACCCGGCTCTTCCCAGCATCCCTGGTGGCGGTGGGTACTGGGGTAATAATGGGGGTTAGTGTTAGCCTCTGCACCTGCTAACATTAAGCCCCGCCTTAGTAATGGAGGTTGTCAATCAGCCAGCGGCCATTACTAAGGCGGTGATAATAAAGTTTAAAAAGATACAAGCACATAGAAAAAATATTTTATTGAAATAAAAAACACAATCCTCATTAACCATTTTATTGAGAATAAAAAAAACGCCATCATTGAAGTACTCGAATGCGAAGTCAAACAACCGAACCTGTAAAAAAACACAAACACACAAAAATAATCACTAACACATTAAGAAGCAAAATTATTATTCTTACCTTTCCTGGGTCCAGCGCTGGAGCCGCAATGTCAGCGTGCTGGGCCCTGTATCTTATCCGATCATGTGTGATACTGACTGCTGAGCCGTGTATCTAATCCAATCATGTGTGATACTGTCTGCTGGGCCCTATATCTAATCCATTCATGTGTGATACTGACTGCTGGGCCCTATATCTAATCCTATCATGTGTGATACTGTCTGCTGAGCCGTGTATCTAATCCAATCATGTGTGATACTGTCTGCTGGGCCCTGCATCGAATCGTATCATGTGTGATACTGTCTGCTGGGCCCTATATCTAATCCTATCATGTGTGATACTGTCTGCTGAGCCCTGTATCTAATCATATCATGTGTGATACTGTCTGCTGAGCCCTATGTCTAATCCTATCATGTGTGATACTGTCTGCTCAGCCACTGTATCTAATCCAATCATGTGTGATACTGTCTGCTGGGCCCTATCTCTAATCCTATCATGTGTGATACTGTTTGCTGAGCAGCTGTATCTAATCCTATCATGTGTGATACTGCCTTCCGAGCCACTGTATCAAATCCGATCATGTGTGATACTGTCTACTCAGCCACTGTATCTAATCCTATCATGTGTGATACTGTCTGCTGGGCCCTATCTCTAATCCTATCATGTGTGATACTGTCTGCTGAGCAGCTGTATCTAATCCTATCATGTGTGATACTGCCTTCCGAGCCACTGTATCAAATCCGATCATGTGTGATACTGTCTACTCAGCCACTGTATCTAATCCTATCATGTGTGATACTGCCTTCTGAGCCACTGTATCTAATCCTATCATGTGTGATACTGTCTGCTGAGCCAATGCATCTAATCCTATCATGTGTGATACTGTCTGCTGAGCCACTGTATCTAATCCTATCATGTGTGATAGTGCCTTCTGAGCCACTGTATCTAATCCTATCGTGTGTGATACTGTCTGCTGAGCCAATGTATCTAATCCTATCATGTGTGATACTGTCTGCTGAGCCGCTGTATCTAATCCTATCATGTGTGATACTGCCTTCCGAGCCACTGTATCTAATCCGATCATGTGTGATACTGTCTACTCAGCCACTGTATCTAGTCCTATCATGTGTGATACTGCCTTCTGAGCCACTGTATCCAATCCTATCATGTGTGATACTGTCTGCTGAGCCAATATATCTAATCCTATCATGTGTGATACTGTCTGCTGAGCCGCTGTATCTAATCCGATCATGTGTGATACTGCCTTCTGAGCCACTGTATCTAATCCTATCGTGTGTGATACTGTCTGCTGAGCCAATGTATCTCATCCTATCATGTGTGATACTGTCTGCTGAGCCACTGTATCTAATCCTATCATGTGTGATACTGCCTTCTGAGCCACTGTATCTAATCCTATCGTGTGTGATACTGTCTGCTGAGCCAATGTATCTGATCCTATCATGTGTGATACTGTCTGATGAGTCAATGTATCTAATCCTATCATGTGTGATACTGTCTGCTGGGCCACTGCATCTAATCCTATCATGTGTGATACTGTCTGCTCAGCCACTGTATCTAATCCTATCATATGTGATACTGTCTGCTCATCCACTGTATCTAATCATAGCATGTGTGATACTGTCTGCTCAGCCTCTGTATCTAATCCTATCCATAGTTTATAGGGTTGCAGTGCTATAGATATGCTATGCTGTCTCCTATACACACATTTTTTTTTGGGGCGGACACATATGTATTGGGGCTATTTCCCCTGACATTTTAAGCCCTGAGGGTATGTTCACACGGCAGTGTCCATTACGTCTGAAATTACGGTGCTGTTTTCAGGAGAAAACAGCTCCGGAATTTCAGACGTAACGGCACGTGCAGGCGTTTTTCGCTGCGTCCATTACGGACGTAATTGGAGCTGTTTTTCTATGGAGTCAATGGAAAACGGCTCCATTTACGTCTGAAGAAGTGACATGCACTTCTTTGACGCGGGCGTCTTTTTTACGCGCCGCTTTTTGATAGCGGCGTGTAAAAAAAATGACCGTCGGCACAGAACATCGTAGACCCATTCAAATGAATGGGCAGATGTTTGCCAACGCTTTTGAGCCGCATTTTCGGACATAATTCAATGCTAAAACGCCCGAATTAAGTCCGTAAATAGTGTGTGTGAACCCAGCCTTAGGGACGCCCCTGGCTGCTAGTGCTGCATTGTTGGGTCACTTAGGAGACCCAGCCATGCAGCTGAAAGCTGCGGACCATCGGCCATTAGGAGTTTGCGGGGGGGGGGGCCCAATAAGAACTTTTGCATCGGGTCCCATGAGCCTTTAGCTATGCGCCTGGTAGGTACTAACCACTGCATATTAGGAATACTCCACAAGATCTGCCGTTTTGAATATTCTTTGACCCAGTTGTCTAGCTATCACAATTTTGCCCATGTCAAAGTCGCTCAGATCAGTACGCTTGCCCATATTTCCTGCTTACAACACATCAAGAAATGACTGTTCACTTGCTGTTTAAAATATCTAACCCCTTTACAGGCAGAACTGTAATGCGATAATCAATATTATTCACTTCACCTGTCAGAGGTTCTGATCTTATGGCTGATTAGTTTTATATCAATACTATTATGAGGACACTGCTATGTTGACTGTGTGTGCACTGTTAGGCTATGTTCACATCTGCGTCAGGGCTCCGTTCCGAAGTTCTGTCGGAGCTATCCGTCTGAACGGAGCCCTGACTGACACAAACTGAAACCAGAGGTTTCCATCACCATTGATTTCAATGCTGACAGATCCGGTGGCAATAGTTTCAGTTTGTCTCCGATGTGCAAGGGTTTCGTCGTTTTGACGGGATGAATACCGTAGTCGACAGAAAGATCCGACGGAACATCGGAATGGAGCCCTGGCGCAGATGTCAACGAAGCCTTAGCCATACATACGTAGGACAATTTACGGACAATAAAATACTGAATATAACACTGAATTATTACATTATCCGCATATCTTTGTCAAGATGGGAGATTAACAAATTACTTCTACATTGTACTCTAAATCAACAGATAAGAATATTATTGTGAGCTGTGGCATGCCCTTCATGTCTTTAAGATTGCTTTCACATGGCAGTATTAAGGCATTATTTTGCATTAGTATTTCCAAAGCAAAACCAGGGGTGGATCTAAAACACGGAAGAGTTACAACTCTTTCCATTATACATTTCTCTAAGTAGGTTCAACTCCTGGTTTTGGATTCCAAATACTGAAGCAACAAACTCACTAAAATACTGTCATGTAAAAGTGACCTAATATGTCAAGTACACCTGAATTATATCGGACAATAAGTAAGAAAATATAAAAAAAAATAAGCTTGTGGGTTGCAATTCTACCTTTTTTAATGAGAAAGGGTAGTATTGCATAATGACAATATTTATTTATACATTGCAAAAAAGTATTATGCCACAATCAGCACTTCTGATCTTTAGAAGTATTCTATAGGAGGCCCTACATGGTGCAATTATTTGCCCTGTTGTCACATTGAGCAGTAATATTATACAATGTGTGGCCAACTCAAGGAATAGCCCTATAGCCCTATCAATAAAAAACAAAGCCTGAAATGTGGGTATTATGTATAATTATCAGATGAATGGTTATCTATGTAATGCATGAATGGCTGAAGTTCAACAGAGTGGGAACTGCTCTTACAAAGCGCTTCTTCATTCTAGGTCATAGAGGCGGCCTATGAAGCAGTTTATATAGCAGTTATGTGCCTTCCTATTGAAAAGCACCGAATTACCACCCTAAATCTCCCTCATCATTATACTCTACCATTAATATATACTTGTTAAAGGAGCACTCCACTGCAAAAATACTTACCGACCCCCGCATCTTGTTTTTTTAGGGTCCAGCGCTGTTCACGTGACCTTCCCTCTGACTTGTCTGGAGTCACTATGCTTTTGAATAAACCGGAACTCAGGTTCTCAATGCATTCCTATGGGAGCCAGAACGAGGCTCCATAGGAATGCATTGAGAGCCTGACTTCCGGTTTTCTGAAAAGCAGCGATTCCAGACCAGGTCAGAATGAAGATCACGTGAGTGGCGCTGGACCCGAAAAAACAACAAGATGCGGGGGTCAGTAAGTATTTTTGCACACAGCACCCCCACTGAAACACCGATGTACAAATGGAGGGTACAATAAAAAAATAAAGTGGAGTGCTTCTTTAACATTCCACCAATACCTAATGATGAAACTAAATTTATAGAATGCTGTCAAGTATAAGCCAGTATAGTTTTGATCTGGAGAGCAACCATTTTTATTATGCCTTTTATTATTGGAGTATTATTTCATGGAGTGAAATCTATACATGAAAGCTTTAAATGCCAGTGCTGAATGTTATATACAGTGAAGGAAATAAGTATTTGATCCCTTGCTAATTTTGTAAGTTTGCCCACTGTCAAAGACATGAACAGTCTAGAATTTTTAGGCTAGGTTAATTTTACCAGAGATAGATTATATAAAAAAAAAAAACAGAAGATCACCTAGTCAAAATTATATATATTTATTTGCATTGTGCACAAATAAATAAGTATTTGATCCCCTACCAACCATTAAGAGTTCAGCCTCCTCCAGGCCAGTTACATGCTCCAAATCAACTTGGTGCCTGCATTAAAGACAGCTGTCTTACATGGTCACCTGTATAAAAGACTCCTGTCCACAGACACAATTAATCAGTCTGACTCTAACCTCTACAACATGGGCAAGACCAAAGAGCTTTCTAAGGATGTCAGGGACAAGATCATTGACCTACACAAGGCTGGAATGGGCTACAAAACCATAAGTAAGACGCTGGGTGAGAAGGAGACAACTGTTGGTGCAATAGTAAGAAAATGGAAGACATACAAAATGACTGTCAATCGACATCGATCTGGGGCTCCATGCAAAATCTCACCTCGTGGGGTATCCTTGATCCTGAGGAAGGTGAGAACTCAGCCGAAAACTACACGGGGGGAACTTGTTAATGATCTCAAGGAAGCTGGGACCACAGTCACCAAGAAAACCATTGGTAACACATTACGCCGTAATGGATTAAAATCCTGCAGTGCCCGCAAGGTCCCCCTGCTCAAGAAGGCACATGTACAGGCCCGTCTGATGTTTGCAAATGAACATCTGGATGATTCTGAGAGTGGGCCAAAATTCCATCTAACATGTGTGCAAACCTTATTATCAACTACAAAAAACATCTGACTGCTGTGCTTGCCAACAAGGGTTTTGCCACCAAGTATTAAGTCTTGTTTGCCAAAGGGATCAAATACTTATTTCTCTGTGCACAATGCAAATAAATATATATAATTTTGACAATGTGATTTTCAATTTTTTTTTTTTATATAATCTATCTCTCACTGATTAACTTATATAAATATATTAATGGCACATACAAAAAATATGGTGAAATCCTGATCCTTGTAAAACCCCCTCAAAAAACAAGGGGGCACTCCCTCCGTCTGGAGAAAAAAAGGTTCAAGCTGCAGAGGCGACAAGGCTTCTTTACAGTAAGAACGGTGAATTTATGGAATAGTCTACCGCAGGAGCTGGTCACAGCAGGGACAGTAGATGGCTTTAAAAAAGGGTTAGATAATTTCCTAGAACAAAAAAATATTAGCTCCTATGTGTAGAAATTTTTCCTTCCCTTTTCCCTTCCCTTGGTTGAACTTGATGGACATGTGTCTTTTTTCAGCCGTACTAACTATGTAACTATGTAACTATGTAACTGGTAAAATTAAACTAGCCTAAAAATTCTAGACTGTTCATGTCTTTGACAGTGGGCAAACTTACAAAATCAGCAAGGGATCAAATACTTATTTCCTTCACTGTACATGTATATATGTATATTACAGTGGTCTCAATACAAAATTCCTACAAGAGGGATCCGAACTTCACTAGAGAAAATGTGTGTAGATATATATATATATATATATATATATATATATATATATATATATATATAGAGAGAGAGAGAGAGAGAGAGAGAGAGAGAAAAGAAAGATTAAAAGAATACACAGTTTCAGATGTAGATAATCCAGCAAAATGGAAGACTATCTGCACCGTAGGATGAATTTATAATTTCAATCTTATTAGTTTTCAGCAGTATGACCCCTTAAAATTAATTCCAAATTTTATTTGCACATGTGGACATAGAATACAAAATGAAACCTCGTGTGTTAATATTTGAGCTGACAGTGACTTCTGGAAACTTATTCTATCTGCACCTCTAAAACAAAATTTGTTTGGGAGCTCGTGGTTACATCTCAGACACTAAATCAATACATTAATTAAATAACAACATATATAAATGTGTCAGAAAATGTTTTCACTAACCCATGCCAAGTCTAGACTACATCTTTTAGATGTTATTTATTTAGATGTTATTTATTTTGAAAAAAAAAAAAAATCCACACCACATCCAAACATTCCATTAGCAGAACTAAAATACCAAGAACAGGGGGCAGATTTACATCTATGAAACAGAAATTATAACGAAAATTATATTTGATTGTTGTTGGTTATTTTTTTTTTTTAATATCCTTTTGTGAACATTTTGCTCAAGTTTGATGCATACACTGTGAATAGAAACACATTATATACATGACCTGTATGTGTTTAGCAAATCTGATTGTACCAATCAGTATGAATTTTGTATAATATCCTGTTCCAATACTTTTTCCCACCCATACCCTTCAAAGAATAAGGAAAAGGGGACCAACGGCGCTGCTAAAGTCAATGTCGAGGCAAAAGTTGATGATAAATGTTTAATGAAAGAGGCTACGCGTTTCGACACCGTACCGGCGTCTTCATCAGGCCAATACAAATTGTGCGATATGCACACGTTTATATACAAAAAGAAATGAGACATAATTGCAAAAAAAAGAAAAAAAGAACCGCCAATCAGGGCGGGTCAAAGGTCAAATATATAAATTGCATAAGTACTGATGTGCAAAACAGCGCGTTACAAGGTTTGTTCAGAAACAACAATGTGAACATGAAAAACAATGTAAACATAAATAAAATATAATGAATACAATAAAACTGCAAAGAATCACTAACAGCGTATTAAGAATGAACAGATTAAGTCAAAACACAAACGTTAAAAATCTTTGTATTAATTAAATTACGTATTCGTCATAATATTAATATGGGATTGCAAACATCATTCTATAAAATGTTTAAAAAAGAGGAATTACCGTAATGTGAAAGAAAATCTTCAAAGCGTCCCTGAGCTCCTAGGTAACGCTAAAAATACGGTGGCCGAAAAGGGACAATATACTAGATGGACCGCATATGGAACGCAACAACATACTCAACGGTCACATGAACCGCAGGGTAATAGATGGACCGCTTTTGGAACGCAACAAGGTCCTCACAAGCGCAAAGAGCCAAAAATGTAATGAAAACGCAGGAACTATAAGAATAACAGCAAATCAAAGCAAAGGAGAAAATTTTGTAATTTTCTCCTTTGCTTTGATTTGCTGTTATTCTTATAGTTCCTGCGTTTTCATTACATTTTTGGCTCTTTGCGCTTGTGAGGACCTTGTTGCGTTCCAAAAGCGGTCCATCTATTACCCTGCGGTTCATGTGACCGTTGAGTATGTTGTTGCGTTCCATATGCGGTCCATCTAGTATATTGTCCCTTTTCGGCCACCGTATTTTTAGCGTTACCTAGGAGCTCAGGGACGCTTTGAAGATTTTCTTTCACATTACGGTAATTCCTCTTTTTTAAACATTTTATAGAATGATGTTTGCAATCCCATATTAATATTATGACGAATACGTAATTTAATTAATACAAAGATTTTTAACGTTTGTGTTTTGACTTAATCTGTTCATTCTTAATACGCTGTTAGTGATTCTTTGCAGTTTTATTGTATTCATTATATTTTATTTATGTTTACATTGTTTTTCATGTTCACATTGTTGTTTCTGAACAAACCTTGTAACGCGCTGTTTTGCACATCAGTACTTATGCAATTTATATATTTGACCTTTGACCCGCCCTGATTGGCGGTTCTTTTTTTCTTTTTTTTGCAATTATGTCTCATTTCTTTTTGTATATAAACGTGTGCATATCGCACAATTTGTATTGGCCTGATGAAGACGCCGGTACGGTGTCGAAACGCGTAGCCTCTTTCATTAAACATTTATCATCAACTTTTGCCTCGACATTGACTTTAGCAGCGCCGTTGGTCCCCTTTTCCTTATTCTTTGATCCCTTCTGACAGCAAAACTCCTTTTGCTTGTGCACGGACCTGGCAGCAGCTTTTTGGCTTGTGAGATACGTAACGGTATCCACTTGCAAAGGTGAGCAAATTTCTTACATCCAATTGCTCCTTGTACTCCCTTGCTTTATTGCACTATGTGGCGCCGTGTCTCTTCTTTTTTTCTTCTCCCTTAGCACCCATACCCTTGTCAAAAAGGTGTGTCCCTACGCAGTGTGACACTGTGAGCACTGATTGGACAGGGTCAGATTTTGTAGGGACACACCCACAACTGGTAACACCCAGTTATCAATGTATTCATACATTTCTAGGAGGAATAACAGAGTAACGATACAAAGCAGTGTTATAAGGCTGGGTCCACACGAGCATGTTACGTCCGTAATGGACGGAACTTATTTCGGCCGCATTTCCCAGACTGAACACAGTGCAGTCATAGTTATGTACGATGCTAGGAGTCCCTGCGTCGCTGCAGGACAACTGTCCCGTACTGAAAACATGATTACAGTACGGGACAGTTGTCCAGCAGCGAGGCAGGGACTCCTAGCGTCGTACATAACTATGAGGCTAGGAGCCCGGCTCCCTGCAGTGTGTTCGGTCCGGGACTTGCAGCCGAAATACGTTCCGTCCATTACGGACATAATGTGCTCGTGTGAATCCAGCCTCAGAATCATGATTTTATGGGGAATACAATTATTTACTAAAACAGATATGTCAGGTGAGCTGACAGCTCCTCTTTAACTAACACAATCTGTCTATTGATAGCCATTTCATGTGTGTGAAATGTATCCTGGCACATCGTCTGCAGTATGCCTTGCTGTGTTCACATGCTCACCTTTTGTATCTGTTAGGCAAACATTTGTGAGGCTTTACGAACATCAAGCCCTTCCTTTTGCTGTGGAATGATTGAAACCTGCATTCTTCTTAGGTTTCTAAGGAGAAAATACATAAAGCTTCTGTGTGTGTGTGTGTGTGTGTGTATTTGTGTGTGTGTGTGTGTGTGTGTGTGTGTGTGCGTGCGTGCGTGTATTAACATGAGCCATTCTAGAAGGCATTATAGTTCTAATTTGCAACTAACTATACAGACGGTGATCTTTACTAAATTAAGAGGGTCATTATACAATAACTTGTCATTTGCGTATGGTTCATTGCAACTAACTACCCTAATATTTAGATTCACACAGGGCATTCACATGGCATTTAGATTTTGCATTCTTTCACATCTAACATAATGAAGCAAACAGATGTTAAACAGCAAATAAATGAGGAATTATAGATTCATACAATGCATAAGTACACTGTGCATTAGGCCGGATTCACACTAGCGTGTGCGTTTGCGCGCGCAAAAAACACGGCGTTTTGAGAGTGCAAGGCACTTGACAGCTGCATGTGTCAGCCCCGTATTATGTGCGGCTGCGTGCTTTTCGCGCAGCCGCCATCATTATGACACTCCGTTTGGTGCTTTTCTGTTTTCATTCATCCTTTTCTCAGCTGTTGCGCGAATCACGCGCATCCCATGGAAGTGCTTCCGTGTGGCATGCGTGATTTTCACGCACCCATTGACTTCAATGGGTGCGTGATGCGCGAAATACACCCAAAGAACGGACATGTCATGACTTTTTCGCTGCGTGCTCACGCAGCGTAAAAATCACGGACATGTATGCACGGCCGCATAGACTAATATAGGTCCGTGATTTTCACACGCGTTGCACGGACGTATATCCCGTTCGTCTGAATAAGCCCTTAGAGAGACCTTTGAGCATTACTTTAAGGGTATGTTCACACGAGGGCGTCCGTTACGGCTGAAATTACGGGGATGTTTCGGCCTGAAAACATCCCCGTAATTTCAGCCGTACCGGCATGTGCAGGCGCTTGAACGCCGCATCCACTACGGCCGTAATAAGCGCTGCTATTCATTGGAGTCAATGAATAACGGCTCCAATTACGGCCAAAGAAGTGACAGGTCACTTCTTTGACGCGGGCGTCTATTTAATTTACGCCTCGTGTGAACAGACAAACGTCTGCCCATTGCTTTCAATGGGCAGATGTTTGTCAGCGCTATTGAGGCGCTATTTTCAGACGTAATTCGGGACAAAAACGCCCGAATTACGTCCGTAAATAGGCCGTGTGAACATACCCTAAAAAATCAGCATGCCTATGCATTTATACTTAGTGAATAGACTGTTAGGCCCCCTTCACATCACATTCATTCACTATTCATTCACATTCATTCACTATTCACTAGTGTGTATGTCGGGAAACCTCTCGGTGTACATGCTAAACACATACATAGGGCTCCATTAGCCTGATGGAGGCCAAAAGTGTGTGCTTTTGGCCTTCTTTGGGTGGTATACATCAGTATACATTTTTTTAAAGACGATTTCGCCACTCCAGTCAATAAAATGCTGTACAAAAAAGCATTTTTTTAAAAATCTCGGATCCTACGTCATGGGCTTTTTAACGGATGTTTAAAGCCATGTTCACACAGGGCAGATACGCTGCGTAGAAGTACAGAGTGTACCCGCCATGGAATTCCGGACGAAAAACTGCAACAAATTGTGGTGCAATTTTTTCGGGTGGAATGTCCGCTGCAGAAAATAGTGGTTAAATAAAAAAGCTTATACTTACGCCGTTCACCATAGTCATGGCGACGTGTCCCTCTGTTTTCCGTGCAGCCCGGCTTCCTTTGATGACGATCCATCCCATATGACCGCTGTATCCTTTGGCTGCAGCAGTTACATGGGATGATACGTCATTCCAGGAATCAGGCCTCGACGAAAAACAGAAGGACGTGTCGCCATGACTACAGAGTAAGTATAGTTGTTTTTTTTTTTCCTTTCTTGCGATGTTTGCTGCAGAATCACCTCTTTTCTGCCGGAAAAATTGCAACGTTTGCTATTTTACCTCCCCATTGAATTTAATGGGGAAAACCCGCAACAGAACAGCAGCGATTCTTAAGCATAAATTGACATGCCGTTGATTATAAAAAAATGAGCCGCAGATGAATCTATGGAAGTTATTTCTGCTGATTTTTTACGCAGCGTGTGGATAAGATTTGTTAAAATCTCATCCATTCTGCTGCTACTGTATTATGGTGTGGATTTTCAGCAATGATATTTGGTGCAGAATATCCGCAGTGTTTATGCCATGTGTGGACATACCCTAAGGGTATGTTCACACGAGGGCGTCCGTAACGGCTGAAATTACGGGGATGTTTCAGCCTGAAAACATACCCGTAATTTCAGGCGTAACGGCATGTGCAGGCGCTTGAACGCCGCGTCCATTACGGCCGTAATTGGCGCTGCTATTCATTGGAGTCAATGAATAACGGCTCCAATTACGGCCAAAGAAGTGACAGGTCACTTCTTTGACGCGGGCGTCTATTTACGCGCCGTCATTTGACAGCGGCGCGTAAATATACGCCTCGTGTGAACAGATAAACGTCTGCCCATTGCTTTCAATGGGCAGATGTTTGTCAGCGCTATTGAGGCGCTATTTTCGGACGTAATTCGGGGCAAAAACGCCCGAATTACGTCCGTAATTAGTGCGTGTGAACATACCCTAAGGCTGAGTTCACACAGAGTTTTTTGTAGGCAGAAAATCTGCCTCAAAATCCCTTTTGGAAGTTTGAGGCAGATTTTCCTCTCCCTGCACGCCGATTTTTGCAGCGTTTTTCACCCGCGGCCATTGAGCGCGGCGGGCATAAAACGCCGCGAAATACGCTTTCTCTGCCTTCCATTGATGTCAATGGGAAGTCAGAGGCGTAATCGCGCAAATATAGGGAATGTCCCTTCTTTTTCCCGCGAGCAGGTTTTTCCGGCCTAAGACTGGGTTCAAACAGAGTTTTTTTACTAGTTTTTTGACGCGGAAACCGCGCCGCAAAACGCGCCAAAAAAAGCTGAAAATGTCTCCCTTTGATTTCAATGGTAGGCGGAAGCGTTTTTTTCCCGCGAGCGGAAAAACCAGCTTGCGCGAAAATGAAGGGACATGCCCTATCTTCGGGCGTTTACGCCTCTGACCTCCCATTGACATCAATGGGAGGCATGGAAAGCGTATTTCGCGGCGTTTAATGCCCGCAGCGCTCAATGGCCGCGGGCGAAAAACACCGCAAAATTCGGCTTGCAGGCAGAGGAAAATCTGCCTCAAAATTACAAACGGAATTTTAAGGCAGATTTTCCTCCTGCAAAAAACTCCAGAACTCAGCCTAAGGGTATGTACACACGATAACGTCAATTACGGCTGAAATTACGGAGCTGTTTTCAGGAGAAAACAGCTCCTGCATTTCAGACGTAATTGCTCGTACTCGCGTTTTGCGAGGCGTCCATTACGGACGTAATTTGGAGCTGTTCTTCATTGAAGTCAATGAAAAACGGCTCAAATTACATCCCAAGAAGTGTCCTGCACTTCTTTGACGAGGCTGTTATTTTACACGCCGTCTTTTGACAGCGACGCGTAAAATTACAGGTCGTTGGCACAGTACATCGGCAAACCCATTGAAATGAAAGGGCAGATGTTTGCCGACGTATTTGAGCCGTGTTTTCAGGCGTAATTCGAGGCGTAAAACGCCTCGTTTACGCCTGAAAATAGGTAGTGTGAACCCAGCCCAAGGGCTGATTCAGACGAACGTGATGTTTTTGCGTGCGCAAAAAACGCTGCGTTTTGCGCGCGTGTCAGCAGCGTGTGGCATGCGTATTTGGGGCATGTGTGCGTGTATTACGGGCGTACAACATGCGTTTTTCCGGCGCGTGTAAAAAACGCAAGGAGGTGTTATGTTTTCGCCAGCCTACAAAAAGCCCAACAATGCAACACCCCTGCTTGATGTGCGCACCTGTGCTGCAGCATTTTTGAGCTTTTGGTGCAACAGATTGTTCGAACCACTATTAGCGGTTACTTTGCATGCCCCACTGCATTGATACCACCTAGCTCGCTGGCCCGTGTTCTCTTAGCATGGATGGTTTCCCGGAGGTTTGGGCAACGACGTACCATGCTACTGCCACACCGGCGGAGAAGAGGTAGGATGTGGGTTCACCCAAAAGTGGCCCAACGCAAAGGCCATTTTCATACCCTGTATGCTGACCTCCGTCGTCACCCAGATAAATTTCGCTCCTTTTGCCGCCTGTCTGTGCCCGTCTTTGATATGCTGCTTGAGCTGGTTCGCCCAGGAATAACCTATCAGGACACCAACATGCGGCGCTGTATTTCCCCAGAGGAGCGTCTCCTTGTCACCTTGCGGTATGTGCAGTTTCTTAAAGGGAATGTGTTGCGAGTTTTTTTTTTTGTTTTTTTTTAATTGAACAGTTAGTGTAAAAATGATTAAACATTGTTCTAATTTTTTACATTTTTTCACTTGTCAGGAAATATTATAAATTAGATTCTAATTTATAATATTTCCCAGTGCTGGTCACTAGATGGAGCAATTCCCAAAATTGCAGCATTGCATGTGGTAAAGCAACCACATTGCTTTATGCTGCAAAATTTGGGAAAACTCACTCGCTCTAGTGAGCTCTCAGAATCCCCCCCTCCTTTATCCTGGCTAGTGCCGGGAGAAACGAGGGGATTGAACGGTCAAACCTCCTACACTGTGTGTCGCCATTTTTTGAGCTAACACACAGTGTAGTAGGTTTACATACACTAGTAAACACACAGTAAAACACGAACATACATAGAAATAACTTACCTGCTCCAGTCGCCGCCGCTCCCTCCGGTCCGTCCGCTCCATCTGCTACCGCCGCTCCAAGTGCACAAGTCCGGAAGCCGCGACCGGAAGTAGTAATCTTACTGTCGGGCCGCGACTTTCGGTCTACAAGAAAACTTGGACTGTGTGGGAACGGTGCATGCGCCGTTCCCACACAGACGGCGTACAGCATAGTGAATGTAACGGGCCCCATTCGCATTCACTATGGGACTGTAGCTGCCGTATTCCATGTCTGTATGTGTCGTTAATCGACACATACAGAAATGGAAAAAAAAATGGCAGCCCTATAGGGAAGAAAAAGTGTAAAAATAAAAAAAAGTAAAACATAAACACACAAATAAATATAAAAGTTTTTAATAAAACACTAAAACCAAACTGATGTAAAAAAAAATTTTTTCGTGACACTGTTCCTTTAATCCAGGTTACACATTGGTTTATGTGCTTCATGTCCTACCTAACATGTTGGCTTTGTTGTTTGTGTTCCTGATTTCATGTAGATTTTTGGCGACAGGCAATAGCTACCATTCCCTTCATTTCGAATTCCTTCTTGGAGTGTCCACTATTTCCGGCATTGTCCCAGCAACCTGTGTGGTCCTGTGGCTGAGATTGAAGAGCAGCGTGATGCCTCAGCCAACGGCCTAACACTGGCTTCGAATAGCCCAGCAGTTTGAAACCGACACCCAATTTCCCCACTGTATTGGTGCACTCGATGGGAAGCACATCCGTGTCCAGAAACCCCCCCACTCTGGGTCTCGATACTTCAACTACAAGCAGTTTTTTCCATAGTCTTGCTGGCCTTGTCGGACTGTAATTTCTGCTTTACCATCGTCGACATCGGGTCCTATGGAAGCTCTGCGGATGCCCGCATATTTCGCTCGTCCAGAATGGGCCAGCGTCTAATGTCTAACCAACTTGATGTTCCCGAGCCTAACATCCTCCCTGGCACCAGCGGTCCACCCGTTCCTTATGTTATGGTTGCAGATGAGGGTTTTGCCCTCAGCAGACAAGTCATGCGTCCATATGCGCGGAGGGGCTTGGATAACCGTAGGCGCATTTTCAATAACTGGCTAGGCAGAGAACGGAAAGTTGTGGAATGCGCCTTTGGCATCATTTGCAGCAAGTGGAGGGTCCTGATGACAGCAATGCAAATGTCGCCGGCCAATGTGACATCTGTGATCAAAGCCTGTGTTGTGCTGCACAACTTTACCCGCATCCATGATGCCGCTCATGATGGGGAATATATGTTAACAACTGCACCCACCACCAGCATCGCCCAGCCTGGTCGGCCAGGGCGGCCACCGACATCTGGCCTGCGAGTGCGGCAGCAATTTGCGGAGTATTTTGACAGCCAGCCTAGAGATGTACCCTGGCAGAACGTAGCCATTTGAGGTGTGGTGAAGTTAGAATTCTGTTTATCCCTCTAGTCCTTTTTTGTTTTGGGGGGGAGGGGGTAGGGTTAGGGGTTTCAAAACTTGAGGCCCCTTGACGTGGGTTGCGAGCTTAAACCTCGGGAGGGGTTTGGAATTCCCTTTTTTTTAAGCCACCAATTCCTTGACATAACATCCTCATGTGTAGCCAAAGGATTTCCTGCCCTATGTCAGCGCCCCTTTCTGCGTGAGTGAAGCTAGGTATGGGCAACCAATAACTATAATAATACCTCAGTTCCTGGTATTCCAAAACCCTTCCGATCAACGAAGACCTCAACGATGTGGTGAAGAAATGTCATACCATCCAAACCTCTTACTCCATGGCACCTCATAGCGGTAGAGGCTATCAAAATCGGTGAGATATGTAACAGAAGGATTGTCCACACGTGAGTGAAATATATAACTTGTGCGTTTATGTTATTTTTACATAAACTTACATAACACAAAAAAACATAGTGGGATGACATACCCCAACAAAATTTTGCACCAACATGATGCATTTGACATAGTAATCAGGAATGATTACAAGGCTGTCATGGCTTTCGGACATTTGGCCTTAGTATACACGGGCTTGCTCACACGCCCCTACAGATTATTATATGCATGGGGCGGCGATGTGTATGCGGACATATCAGCAGCACTATGCTGTCCCCGGGCCTGATGAGGATGTTCCTGAGCAGCATAGTGGTGCTGATACTGTGGCTGGTAGTCGTGAGGCTGGATGGGAGCCTGAAAGCTTGGGGCAGGTAGGGAGTAGGGAGTGAAGTGACGGACAGGGCCAGCCATCGGCCCAGGGGAGAGGTGTCTTGGCACTGGAGCATATTGCGGCATCTGCGATATGGCAGGGGCAGGTTGTGAGGGCACTGGCAAATGGACCCCCGCGGAGGGCATAACGACACTACGCCACTGCTCTATAGCAGTGAAGCACTGCCCTGGACTAAGCGGGGGTGTAGCACTGTCGAGGAGCGACAGCATGTTTGACTGTAGCCGCGCCAGCCTATGCTCTGGTACCCGGCGCATTAAAGGTGCCATGCTGCGACAAAAGAAATCGCAGTTGTCCTCATCAGCTGCATGCCGCAGGTACTCCAGAACACGCGCGTCCACCTGTGCACCTGCGGACGGGTTCACAGGGCGTCTGCGGCGGGGTGCTGCATGTGTAGGTGGCACTTGGTCCAGTGGGCCCGCTTCTGGCGCTGAGGCGACAGGGACAGGCTCCTCTCTGGTGGGGTCCAGGGTTAGGGTGATCAGGGCAGCGGCGGCTTCGGACGCCTGGGACGACTCGGCCCGTGCCTCCTCTTCCGACGCCTCCAGATTGTCGCTAGTTCTAGAATATAGGGGAGACGTCAGTTGAGGAACACATTTTTCTGTTCAAAAACAAAGCATCTTTGCCGTATATTACATTTTTGCTAGGTCACGTTTGCTGAAAGGGCCAACCATGAGTACTTACGGTCGCATGTCCATTATTTCCCGCAAGAACAACAGCTGCTCATAATAGATATAGTGGCGCTTCCTGGTGCCACCTTCTCCGCTGCGGCCACTGGAACCATATTCTCACCGGAACTGGTCCCTGGTACTTCTCCACCGTCTCTTTACATCCTCCACTGTATAAATAATAAAGAACACATCATTCAAGCAACACACAAGATGTTACTGCGCACACAGGCACTGCATAGAAACGACAGTATGACACCTACACAAAAGACATTACTTTCAGCTACTAAAGATGCCACTGAACCGAAACATTGCCCATGAGAGACATTATTTCCACAGGCACACAATAGTCAATATGGATGGCATTATACATGTAAATCTAGACACACACAATACGTTGACGGTCGCGGGTGCGGCTGTCGGCCAAATCCTGCTCGAACAGCGCCTCGGCAATATGCTCCCATGCAACCTCCTTGAGTGTGCGGTCATGGTATGACTCCGCACGGGTGTTCCATACCTCCGGGCGCTCCTGAACTAAAGTGATCAGCTTAGCCACATCCATGTGGCATGGCATGGCTGCAAGCTGATTGTGGTGTAGGAGTATACGGTGTGGCCTCTTTTTTAAAACCTGGTCTCTAAGCTACTTCCTGCTTTTCTGCTGTTTTGGACTAGTTAGGTCAAACTCATTAGCATAGAGACAACGTGTCCTGCGTGAAAAACGTGCGTTCCACGCAGGTGCCTCCGTATGACATGCGTGATTTTCACGCACCCATTGACTTCAATGGGTGCGTGATGCGCGAAATACGCAGAGATATTGAACTTGTCGCGCTTTTTACGCAGCGAACAAACGCTGCGCAAAAACCACGGACTGTCTGTACTGCCCCATTGACTTCTATAGGGCTGTGCGTGGCGCGCGAAAACAACGCGCCCTGCACGGACGCAAATCACGCTCGTGTGAATCCGCCCTTAGAGTGGCAACTGACACCCATCGACTATAATAATATTAGTTTAATGGATTTGTCATAAACTATTATGTCTCTTGTTCAAGACTTATCCGTTTAACAGATAGCATTAAAGTCTAGGGTCACTGTTAGGCATCCGTCGCAGCCTGCGTTTAACGTCTACATTGGGAGCTTTTACGGTGTTTTCGGCAAATGTAGTGCAATAATGTGAAGTAAAAGAGGCCTTAGCTTTGTAAACACTTCAATAGAAAAATTAATTTGTGGTAACGCTAGGATAACTTTCATTTCTCATTCTTGTTGTTTTTTAAATTACAATTGAAAAATATTGTGAAAAATGCATCACTAAAAATACAACATTGCTAACACATTATGGGTATGTTCACACAAAGTGTTTTCAGGCCTATTTCGGGGCGTTTACTCCTCGAAAAACGCTTGAAAAATTGGAAGCAGAATGCCTCCAAACATCTGCCCATTGATTTAAATGTGAAAATGGCGTCCTGTTCCGACAGTGCGTTTTTTACGCGGCTGTTTTGAAAAACGGCTGCGACAAAGAAGTACATGTCACTTCTTGGGACATTTTTAGAGCCGTTTTTCATAGACTCTATAGAAAAACAGCTCTAAAAATGGCTGTTAAAAACGCCGCGAAAAACGCGACTTTGAATAAAAAAGTAACAAGCTGTTAATCTTGAGGGAGAAAAGCTTCCAATAGCTGCCTCTCCGCTACACAGGACAGCAACAAATGTGAAAAACTGTATAACATATTATATGCAAAACAGATGACAATTGCATTATACATTGAAGCAGACATAGGGCTACAATGGCTATTGCATACTGCTAAGCCAGACTATTAAATATGAATGAGATGGAACTCAGAGGGACAGTCGGCACATGCTTCATTTAGTTCAGTCTTAGGGTATGTTCACACGTACACGTCCGATACGTCTGAAATTACGGAGCTGTTTTCAGGAGAAAACAGCTCCTGAATTTCAGACGTAATGGCATGTGCAGGCGTTTTTCGCAGCGTCCATTACGGACGTAATTGGAGCTGTTTTTCTATGGAGTCATTGGAAAACGGCTCCAATTACATCTCAAGAAGTGACAGGCACTTCTTTGACGCGGGCGTTTTTTTTACGCGCTGTCTTTTGACAGCGGCGGCGTAAAAAAAATGACCGTTGGCACAGTACATCGTAAAACCCATTCGAATGAATGGGCAGATGTTTTCTGACGCTTTGGAGCCGTATTTTCGAACGTAATTCGAGGTTAAAACGCCCGAATTACGTCCGTAAATAGGTCGTGTGAATCCAGCCTTATAAAGAAATGTATTGCGCAAAGCAGCTGTTTGGTTCCTAAGCATTCACATTAATTCTGCCCTCTTGCTTAGCTCTTCATACTTTAACTTTGGACTTTATAGGTATGTTCACACAGGACAGATACGGTGCGTAAAAGCACACAGCTTATCCGCCTTGTGTGGCGCAGGGAATTCCGGACGACAAACCGCACCAAATTGTGGTGCTGTTTTTCGACCCGAATGTCCGCTGCAGAAAACTGCACCTAAAAAAGAAAAATTATTCATACTTACGTAGCCATGGCGACGCGTCTCTCTGCCGTCCTGCAGCCCAGCCTCCTGGCATGATGTTTTATCCGATGTGACCGCTGCAGCCTATGATTGGCTGCAGCAGTCACATGGTATGAAACATCATCTCAACAGGCCATCCTGGATGAAAAAACACAGAATTCTGGGTAAGTATAAGATCATTTTTTTTCTGAGTTGCGTTTTCACCACAAAAAAACGCAACTTCTACTATTTGTTGCGGGTTTTACCTCCCCATTGAATTCAAAACCTGCTACAAAAAAGCAGCGGGTACGCAAATACAATTGATATGCTGCAGATTTAAAAAACGCACCTCAGGTCAATTTCTGAGCGTTTTTTTCCGCTCAGCATTTATGCAGCGTGTGGATGAGATTTGTTCAAATCTCATCCACTTTGCTGCTACTGCATGCTGTGAATTTTATGCAACAAATTCAGTTGCGTAAAATCATCAGTATTTACGCTACGTGTGAACTTACCCTAAGGCTGGATCCAACACAGAGCATTTCATTCAGGTTTTATCAACGTTTTTTTTGGCCTTTTTTTAGTTGTAAAAATGCTGAGACTAGATATTTTCTGGCAGGATATAGAAAAATATGAAGTTCTCTACTCACAGTTTTTTTTCATTCGTGGGGGGAGAAGTTTAGGCCCAGTGAGGTGTTTGTGGATGTTTATTTCACCAATAGGCTTCAATTTTATCAAAAAGTGCTCAAAAACTTCAACCTCCTGTGTAAGCTTTGTCGCAATATAGTGATTTACTTTTATTTCTTTTATTTTTTTTTGGGTGGGGGGGGGGGTTTAAGCCCCAGCTTATATTCGTTCTTTATCACTAATCGACTTCGATTTCAGCAAAAACTACTCAAAAACGTCAACTGCCTGTGTGAACTGTATTTTTTGTGTAGTTTTTTTTAAAGAATTTTGTAGTGTTTTAACCCTATATAAATAATGTGTGAAGGAGTCCTAAATCTATAGGGTGGATCACTGGCGTAGCTATAGGGGTCGCAGCGGTCGCAATTGCGACCGGGCCCCGAAGCCAGGGGGGGCCCACAGCCCTCCGCACCACATCAATAAAAAGTTACTATAGTAATTCGGGCCGCGGGCCCCTGTTACTATAGTAACAGACTGTACTTACCTTCCTGGTTCCGGATCGCAGCGGAGGTCCTGACGTCAAGCGCTGTGTGCAGCGCATGACGTCACAGCGCTATGTGCCGCGCACAACATCGAGAGGACAGGACCTCCGCCGCGGCTGAAGAGGAAGGTAAGATTAGTTGCCCTGACTGCTAAAGCTGACTGGCGGAGTCCGACTCCCTGGACCCGCCAATCAGCTGTTTTGAAGGGGCCGCAGCACTCGTACGAGAGCTACTTCCCCTTCATTCACACTGTGAATCAGTGTCGGCGATTCACAGTGTGAGCGAGTAGTGAAATGAAGGAGAAGCAGCTCTCGTACGAGTGCTGCGGCCCCTTCAAAACAGCTGATTGACGGGTCCAGGGAGACGGACCCAGACACATCAGCTATTGATGGCCTATCCTGAGGATAGGCCATCAATATTTAGGGACTGCACAACCCCTTTAAGCCTACGATGTAGCAGGCTTAGAGGGCCCATTAGACAGGATCACAGATTGTGTGATCCTGTCTGCTAGGCCCTGTATCTAAGCCAATCACATGGTAGGCTTAGATACATGGCCCATGTGTGATACTGTCTGTGGGACCCTGTATCTAAGCCTACCACACTGTAGGCTTAGATACAGGGCCCCAGCACACAGTAATCTTATACTGTATAAGATTACTGTCTGCTGGACCCTGTATCTAAGCCTACCTTGTGGTAGGCTTAGATACAGGGTCCTACAGACAGTATCACACATGGGCCCTGTATCTAAGCCTAACACATGTGTTACTAATCGTTTTTTGTGTGTTTTCTTACAGGTTCGGTGGTTGGACTACGTCGGATTCCAGGACTACTTCGATGACAGCTTTTTTTTTTTATTATCAATAGAATGGTTAATGAGGGTTGTGTGTTTTTTTTTTATTTCAATAAAATATTTTTTCTATGTCTTTGTGTTCTTTTTTAAACTATATTACTACCGCCTTAGTAATGGCCGCCGGCTGATTGACAGCATCAATTGCTAAGGCGGGGCTTAGTGTTAGCTGGTGCAGAGGCTAACACTAACTCCCTTTATTACCCCGGTACCCACCGCCACCAGGGGTGCTGGGAAGAGCCGGGTACCATCCAGTACTTGATCATCTGTAGTGATATTATCAGGAGGGGAAAGGCCAAAAACAGTGGCCCTTCCCACCGTGGTAATGCTAGGCTGCTGCTGCTTTATTGTATCTGGCTGGTTATGAAAAACGGGGAGGACCCCACGTCATTTAAAAAAAATAAAATAAAAAATAACTGGAAAGAACGATGTCGGGTCCCCCCCCCCCCCAATTTTCATAACCAGCCAGATACAACACAGCAGCAGCAGGCAGCATTACCAGGGTAGGTGCCACTGTTTTTGGCCTTCCCCAGCCTAATACTACCAGCCTGCGGCCACCCCGGTGCCTGCTGGTCACTACAGATGGACGGGTACTGGTTCGTACCCGGCTCTTCCCAGTACTCCTGGTGGCGGTGGGTACCGGGATAATAATGGGGGTTTGTGTTAGCCTCTGCACCTTATAACATTAAGCCCCGCCTTAGTAATGGAGGTTGTCAATCAGCCGGCGGCCATTACTAAGGCGGTAATAATAAAGTTTAAAAAGATACAAGCACATAGAAAAAATATTTTATTGAAATAAAAAAACACAACCCTCATTAACCATTTTATTGAGAATAAAAAAACGCTGTCATTGAAGTCCTCGTATCCGTAGTCCAACAACCGAACCTGTAAAAAAACACAATCACACAAAAATAATCCGTAACACATAAAGAAGCAAAATTATTATTCTTACCTTTCCTGGGTCCAGCGCTGGAGCCGCAATGTCAGCGAGCTGAGTCCTGTATCTAATCCGATCATGTGTGATACTGTCTGCTGAGCCATATATCTAATCCAATCATGTGTGATACTGTCTGCTGAGCCACTGTATCTAATCCTATCATGTGTGATACTGTCTGCTGAGCCACTGTATCTAATGCTATCATGTGTGATACTGTCTGCTGAGCCACTGTATCTAATCCTATCATGTGTGATACTGTCTGCTGAGACACTGTATCTAATCCTATCATGTGTGATACTGTCTGCTGGGCCCTATCTCTAATCCTATCATGTGTGATACTGTCTGCTGAGTTATTGTATCTAATACTATCATGTGTGATACTGTCTGCTTGGCCACTGCATCTAATCCTATCATGTGTGATACTGTCTGCTCAGCCACTGTATCTAATCCTATCATGTGTGATACTGTCTGCTCAGCCACTGTATATAATCCTATCATGTGTGATACTGTCTGCTGAGCCAATGTATCTGTAAAGGATCTGCCAGGCACAGCTTCTGTGTCAACGCCCATAGGTAATCAGTCTGCACCTGCTTCTATGTCTGTGAGACTGACTCCATCTTCCACCATTCAGGATAGCAGGCTTAGGAGTGGGAGAGCCTATCACAGCCCGGCCAGATGGAGCTAGCTCCCACCCTCTGTCTATTTATACCTGCCTTTCCTGTTCCTCCTTGCTTGTGATTTTTCTCGTTTGGTTTCCTGGCCTTGCTGCAGCTTCTGAACTATTTGACCCTGCTTCATATTGACCCTGGCTTACTGACTACTCTCCTGCTCTGCGTTTGGTACCTCGTACACTCCTGGTTTGACTCTGCTTGTTCACTACTCTCCTGCTCTGCGTTTGGTACCTCGTACACTCCTGGTTTGACTCGGCTCGTTCAACACTCTTGTTGCTCAAGGTGTTGCCGTGGGCAACTGCCCCATTTCCCTTAGCTTCTGTGTACCCTTGTCTGTTTGTCTGTCGTGCACTTATTGAGCGTAGGGACCGTCACCCAGTTGCACCCCGTCGCCTAGGGCGGGTCGTTGCAAGTAGGCAGGGACTGAGTGGCGGGTAGATTAGGGCTCACTTGTCTCTTTCCCTACCCCCATCATTACATAATCACAAGCCCTATACCTAGTCTACCCTGGTCCCTCACACTACTATGGACCCCCTTGAGACCCTGGCTCAGAAAATGCAGGGTCTCTCCCTACAGGTCCAGGCCCTGGCTCAGAGGGTCAACCGGCCTGATGCTACCATGGTAGTGCCCCTCACCTCACCTCTTGAAACCCACCTCAAGTTGCCTGACCGGTTCTCAGAGGACCGGAAAACTTTTCTCTCCTTTTGGGAGAGTTGTAGGCTCTATTTTCGCTTAAAGCCCCACTCCTCAGGTTCTGAGAGCCAGCGGGTGGGTATAATTATGTCCCGGCTCCAGGAAGGGCCCCAAGAATGGGCCTTCTCCTTGGCTCATGACGCCCCTGAACTATCCTCCGTTGATCTTTTCTTTTCTGCTCTCTGACTCATTTATGATGAGACTGACAGGACTGCCTTTGCCGAGAGTCAGCTGGTGACCTTACGTCAGGGTAAGAGACCTGTTGAGGAGTATTGCTCTGACTTTAGGAAGTGGTGCGTAGCTTCTCGGTGGAATGACCCTGCCTTAAGGTGCCAGTTTAGGTTGGGTTTGTCGAACGCCCTGAAAGACCTGATAGTTAGCTATTCCTCTTCTGACTCCCTAGACCAGGTTATGGCTTTAGCGGTACGACATGACCGACGTCTCAGGGAACGACAACTTGAACGTTTTTGTGTTTTCCCCTCTGACTCCCCCATGATGCCTCCCGAGGTTCCGTTGCTTCGCTCTTCCACGGAAGACTCGGAGGTACCTATGCAACTCGGGGCCTCCATGTCCCCCCAACAAAGTAGAGAGTTCCGCAGGAAGAATGGTCTCTGCTTCTATTGTGGGGATGACAAGCATCAAGTGAACACCTGTCCTAGGCGTAAGAATAAGCAGCCGGAAAACTTCCGCGCCTAAGTGATCATCGGGGAGGTCACTTGGGCGCACAGGTATTTCCCGTAAATATGAAACGTAATAAAATCTTGCTTCCCTTTCAGGTCTCTTTTGGTGGTAGGTCTGCTACCGGCAGTGCCTTCGTGGATTCAGGGTCTTCTGCTAATATCATGTCTGTGGAATTTGCTATGTCTCTAGCTATGCCTTTGATTGATTTGCCTAAACCTGTCCCGGTAGTGGGTATCGACTCCACTCCTCTTGCTAATGGTTATTTTACACAGCATACCCCTGTTTTTGAACTCCTTGTTGGCTCCATGCATTTGGAGCAGTGCTCTGTACTGTTGATGCAGGGATTATCGTCCGATTTGGTTTGAGGCCTTCCCTGGTTGCAGTTGCATAATCCCACGTTTGACTGGAATACTGGGGATCTTACCAAATGGGGTAATGAATGCTTGACGTCATGTTTTTCTGTTAATTCTATTTCTCCCCCTGAGGAGGTAAACACGCTACCTGAGTTTGTTCAGGACTTCGCCGATGTTTTCTCTAAGGAGGCCTCCGAAGTGTTACCTCCTCATAGAGAATACGATTGCGCTATCGATTTGGTACCAGGAGCTAAGCTTCCTAAGGGTAGGATATATAATCTATCTTGTTCCTCCTTCGGAGGAAGATCCTGCTTGTATTTTGCCTCCATGTATAATCATTTCCTCTATTGATTTTGATTTAGTCTCTGAAATTGCGGCTAATCAAGGTTCAGCTCCCGGGAACCTTCCTGAGAACAAGCTGTTTGTTCCCCTGCAATTCCGGCTAAGGGTACTTAGGGAAAATCATGACTCCGCACTATCTGGTCATCCAGGCATCCTGGGTACCAAGCACCTCATTGCCAGAAACTATTGGTGGCCTGGGTTGCCTAAAGACGTTAATGCCTACGTCGCCGCTTGTGAGGTTTGTGCTAGGTCCAAGACTCCCAGGTCCCGACCAGCGGGCTTACTACGTTCTTTGCCCATTCCCCAGAGACCTTGGACCCATATCTCCATGGATTTTATCACCTATTTGCCTCCATCTCAAGGCAAGTCGGTGGTGTGGGTTGTAGTAAACCGCTTCAGTAAGATGTGCCACTTTGTGCCCCTCAAGAAACTACCCAATGCTAAGACGTTAGCTACCTTGTTTGTCAAACACATCCTGCGTCTCCATGGGGTCCCTGTCAATATTGTTTCTGACAGAGGGGTACAATTTGTTTCATTGTTTTGGAGAGCCTTCTGTAAAAAGTTGGAGATTGATCTGTCCTTCTCCTCTGCCTTCCATCCTGAAACTAATTGCCAAACTGAGAGGACTAATCAGTCTCTAGAACAATATTTAAGGTGTTTTATCTCTGACTGTCAATATGATTGGGTCTCATTCATTCCCCTTGCCAAATTTTCCCTTAATAACCGGGTCAGTAACTCGTCAGGGCTCTCCCCCTTTTTCTGTAATTTTGGGTTTAATCCACGGTTCTCCTCCATTTCACCCAACAATCCCGAGGTAGAGGTCGTTCATCGGGAACTGTGCACAGTCTGGGCCGAGGTTCAGAAGAACCTAGTGGCGTCCCAGAGCATACAAAAAACTCAGGCAGATAGAAGACGTTCTGCTAACCCCTTGTTTATGGTCGGGGATCTGGTGTGGCTATCGTCAAAGAACTTGCACCTTAAAGTCCCGTCCAAGAAGTTTGCTCCCCGGTTTATAGGGCCGTACAAGGTCATTGAAGTCCTCAATCCTGTCTCCTTCCGACTGGAGTTGCCCCCATCTTTTCGAGTACACGACGTGTTTCATGCCTCCCTCCTTAAACGCTGCTCCCCGTCCTTGGCTCCCTCGAGGAAACCTCCTGTCCCCGTTCTCACCTCTGAGGGGGTGGAATTCGAGGTGGCCAAGATTGTGGACAGCAAGATGGTCCAAGGCTCCCTCCAGTACCTGGTCAATTGGAGAGGATACGGGCCTGAGGAGAGGACTTGGGTACCCGACCCGGGATGTTCACGCTGGGGTATTGGTCAGGAGGTTCCACCTTCGTTTCTGTAAAGGATCTGCCAGACACAACTTCTGTGTCGACGCCCATAGGTAATCAGTCTGCACCTGCTTCTATGTCTGTGAGACTGACTCCATCTTCCACCACCCAGGATGGCAGGCTTAGGAGTGGGAGAGCCTATCACAGCCTGGCCAGACGGAGCTAGCTCCCACCCTCTGTCTATTTATACCTGCCTTTCCTGTTCCTCCTTTGCTTGTGATTCTTCTCTGTTTGTTTCCTGGCCCTGCTGCAGCTTCTTGAACTACTGATCCTCTGCTTGTGATTGACCTTGGCTTTTCTGACCACTCTTCTGCTCTGCGTTTTTGTACCTCGCTCATCTCCTGGTTTGACTCGGCTCGTTCACCTCGCTTGTTGCTCACGGTGTTCCCGTGGGCAACTTCCCCATTTCCCTGGCTTCTTTGTACCCTTGTCTGTTTGTCTGTCGTGCACCAATTGAGTGTAGGGACCGTCGCCCAGTTGTACCCCGTCGCCAAGGGCGGGTCGTTGCAAGTAGGCAGGGACTGAGTGGCGGGTAGATTAGGGCTCACTTGTCTGTTTCCCTACCCCGAAATTACAGTTTCCCCAATAAACCAGGTCCACCTAGAAAGGGTCCAGTGGCCCCTCATAAAAGGGGGGGGGTACTGTAATGGATCTGCCAGGCACAACTTCTGTGTCAACGCCCATAGGTAATCAGTCTGCACCTGCTTCTATGTCTGTGAGACTGACTCCATCTTCCACCACTCAGGATGGCAGGCTTAGGAGTGGGAGAGCCTATCACAGCCTGGCCAGACGGAGCTAGCTCCCGCCCTCTGTCTATTTATACCTGCCTTTCCTGTTCCTCCTTGCTTGTGATTCTTCTTGTTTGGTTTCCTGGCCCTGCTGCAGCTTCTGAACTATTTGACCCTGCTTCATATTGACCCTGGCTTACTGACTACTCTCCTGCTCTGCGTTTGGTACCTCGTACACTCCTGGTTTGACTCGGCTTGTTCACTACTCTCCTGCTCTGCGTTTGGTACCTCGTACACTCCTGGTTTGACTCGGCTCGTTCACCACTCTTGTTGCTCACGATGTTGCCGTGGGCAACTGCCCCATTTCCCTTAGCTTCTGTGTACACTTGTCTGTTTGTCTGTCGTGCACTTATTGAGCGTAGGGACCGTCGCCCAGTTGTACCCCGTCGCCTAGGGCGGGTCGTTGCAAGTAGGCAGGGACTGAGTGGCGGGTAGATTAGGGCTCACTTGTCTGTTTCCCTACCCCCATCATTACAGTATCTAATCCTATCCATAGTTTATAGGGTCGTAGTGCTATAGATATGCTATGCTGTCTCCTATACACACATTTTTTTTTTGGACGGACACATATGTATTGGGGCTATTTCCCCTGACATTTTAAGCCCTTCGTGACGCCCCTGGCTGCTAGTGCTGCATTGTTGGGTCACTTAGGAGACCCAGCGATGCAGCTGAAAGCTGCGGACCATCGGCCATGAGAAGTTTGTGGGGGCCCAATAAGAACTTTTGCATCGGGGCCCATGAGCCTTTAGCTACGCCCCTGGGGTGGATACGTTTAGCATATACGCTAGCAAATGCATGACAAATGTATCTGAAGCCTTTAATGTCCTTTTGGCACCAGTCTGGTCAATATAGGTTAGGTTGGTACATCTTTATTCAACTGTATTGGAAAGCATAGTCAAGGACATGTAGTAAAAAAAGGTATATGTCTTTTTACAATGGTAGTCAATAGCAGACGTAAGCGTAAGTCTGGAATATGGGTCCGGCCTATACGTTTGGCATATGTGAAGTGTGAACAGAGCCTCAGGTTACATATTACATCGTTACATAGTTACATAGTTAGTACGGCTGAAAAAAGACACATGTCCATCAAGTTCAACCAAGGGACGGGAAAAGGGAAGGAAACATTTCTACACATAGGAGCTAATATTTTTTTGTTCTAGGAAATTATCTAACCCTTTTTTAAAGCCATCTACTGTCCCTGCTGTGACCAGCTCCTGCGGTAGGCTATTCCATAGATTCACAGTTCTCACGGTAAAGAAGCCTTGTCGCCTCTGCAGCTTGAACCTTTTTTTCTCCAGACGGAGGGAGTGCCCCCTTGTTTTTTGAGGGGGTTTTACAAGGAACATGATTTCACCATATTTTTTGTATGTGCCATTAATATATTTATATAAGTTAATCATGTCCCCCCTTAGTCGTCTTTTTTCAAGGCTAAATAGGTTTAATTCTTTCAATCTTTCCTCATAACTTAAATTCTCCATGCCCCTAATTAGCTTTGTTGCTCTTCTTTGTATTTTTTCCAACTCCAGGGCATCCTTTCTATGAACTGGAGCCCAGAACTGAACTGCATATTCTAGATGAGGCCTCACTAATGCTTTGTAAAGTGGCAATATTACATCCCTGTCCCGTGAGTCCATGCCTCTTTTAATACACGACAATATCCTGCTGGCCTTTGAAGCAGCTGATTGACACTGCATGCTGTTATTGAGTTTATGATTTACAAGTACACCCAGATCCTTCTCAACAAGTGAATCCGCCAGTGTAGCTCCCCCTAGGACATATGATGCATGCAGGTTGTTGGTACCCAGATGCATTTTTTTACATTTATCTACATTAAACTTCATCTGCCAAGTGGACGCCCAAACACTTAGTTTGTTTAAATCTGCCTGCAATTCACAAACATCTTCCATAGTCTGAACTATATTACATAGCTTGGTGTCATCTGCAAAAATAGAAATAGTGCTATTAATCCCATCTTCTATATCATTAATAAATAAGTTGAATAATAGTGGTCCCAGCACTGAACCCTGGGGTACACCACTTATTACCGGGGACCATTCAGAGTAGGAATCATTGACCACAACTTTCTGGATACGGTCCTTGAGCCAATTCTCAATCCAATTACAAACTATATTTTCTAAACCTATAGTCCTTAATTTACCCATTAGGCGTCTATGGGGGACAGTGTCAAATGCCTTTGCAAAGTCCAAAAACACTAAATCCACAGCGGCCCCTCTGTCTAGACTTCTGCTCACCTCTTCATAAAAACAGATTAGGTTAGTTTGACAACTTCTGTCCTTAGTAAAACCGTGCTGGCTGTCACTTATAATGCTATTTATTGTCACATAATCCTGTATATAGTCCCTCAATAGCCCCTCAAACATTTTCCCCACGATGGATGTTAAAGAGGCTCTGTCACCAGATTTTGCAGCCCCTATCTGCTATTGCAGCAGATAGGCGCTGCAATGTAGATTACAGTAACGTTTTTATTTTTTAAAAACGAGCATTTTTGGCCAAGTTATGACCATTTTCGTATTTATGCAAATGAGGCTTGCAAAAGTACAACTGGGCGTGTTGAAAAGTAAAAGTCCAACTGGGCGTGTATTAGGTGCGTACATCGGGGCGTTTTTACTACTTTTACTAGCTGGCCGTTCTGATGAGAAGTATCATCCACTTCTCTTCAGAACGCCCAGCTTCTGGCAGTGCAGATCTGTGACGTCACTCACAGGTCCTGCATCGTGTCGGCACCAGAGGCTACAGTTGATTCTGCAGCAGCATCAGCGTTTGCAGGTAAGTAGCTACATCGACTTACCTGCAAACGCCGATGCTGCTGCAGAATCATCTGTAGCCTCTGGTGCCGACACGATGTAGGACCTGTGAGTGACGTCACAGATCTGCACTGCCAGAAGCTGGGCGTTCTGAAGAGAAGTGGATGATACTTCTCATCAGAACGGCCAGCTAGTAAAAGTAGTAAAAACGCCCCGATGTACGCACATAATACACGCCCAGTTGTACTTTTACTTTTCAACACGCCCAGTTGTACTTTTGCAAGCCTCATTTGCATAAATACGAAAATGGTCATAACTTGGCCAAAAATGCTCGTTTTTTAAAAATAAAAACGTTACTGTAATCTACATTGCAGCGCCTATCTGCTGCAATAGCAGATAGGGGTTGCACAATGTGGTGACAGAGCCTCTTTAAAGGCATGGTGTTGCCCTAAAAACATGTTTTTTTTTAAAAAATTAAACATTTAGTGTGTAGGTGATTAAACATTGTACAAATTTTTTTTATTTTTTTCGCGAGTCAGGAAATATTATAAATTTTTTCAAATTTATAATACTACCCATTTTTGGTCACTAGATGGAGCTAGTTCCCAAAATTGCAGCATTGCAACATTGGGTTAAAAGCCCTCGCTCTAGTGAGCTCTCAGCATCCCCCCCTCCTTTATCCTGGCTAGTGCCGGGATAAACGAGGGGTTTGAAAGGTTTAACCTCCTACACTGTGTGTCGCCATTTTTTGAGGTAACCCACAGTGTAGTAGGTTTACATACAGTAGTAAACACACACAAACACTAACATACATTGAAATCTCTTACCTGCTCCTGCCGCCGCGGCTCCCTCCGGCCCGTCCGCTCCCTTTGCTGCCGCTGTTTCATGTGCACAAGTCCGGAAGCCGCGACCGGAAGTAGTAATATTACAGTCCGGCCGCGACTTCCGGTCCACAGGAAAATGGCGCCGGACGGCGCCAATTTCGAATAGGACTGTGTGGGAGCGGCGCATGCGCAGTTCCCACACAGACGCCGTACACGGACGTGAATGGGACGGGAGCCGTTCACAGTCCCTATGGGACTGTGGCTGCCGTACTCCATGTCTGTGTGTGTCGTTAATCGACGCACACAGAAATGGAACAAAAAATGGCAGCCCCCATAGGGAAGAAAAAGTGTAAAAATAAGAAACAGTAAAACACAAACACACAAATGAATAAAAACGTTTTTATTACAGCACTAACATCTTTAACATATAAAAAAATTATTTGCGATGACACTGTTCCTTTAAGCTTACTGGTCTATAATTACCAGGATTAAGGAAATGGACTAATATGTTTGTAATAGCCTGAAAGCTTTTATACTCTGTTGTGGGGTTGCACGATGCATCGAAATATCGCACAGCTTAGTATTGTAACACATTAATTTAGTCATAGCAGGGCTACGGCTGTGTAATACAGTCATTGCATCGCTCCTGACAACAAGTGTGCGCGCGCAGTTAGCATGATGTGATGCAGCCGGTGCTACACTAATGAGCGGCGGCGTTGGCCCTGAAGACAAAAACATGGCGGGCACACTGCAAAACACCCCCATATTCTCTGTCTTCAGTCCCGGCCACATCACATCATGCTGACCATGCGCACACACTTGTTGTCAGGCCCGGGCCAATGGCAGTATTACACAGACGCAGCCCCGTTCTAATGGCGGAGATCAGAGAAAACTCTGATGAGAAGGGGATACCTATATAGGGACATATCATATATGGGCAGACAGCCCAGGGTCCATTGAAGGACCCCAGGGCTGTCTGACCATATTTGCTGTTGCTAGGGAATACTTACGTATGTCCTAACAACTGCCAGTGTACTATTAGTACACAGGCTAATGTACTGGCATATAGATATATGCCAGTACATTAAAGTTTAACCACTTTCGGACCACCCATAGACTCTAAACGTCCGGGTGGTCCGCAATGAACTCTGCAGGGCCGTTCCAGAACGTCCTGCAGAGTTAGCAAGTTTTGCCGCTCCCCAGCGGCCTTTTGCTCCGTGATACAGCTGTCTCTAGACAGCTGTATCATGGAACTTTAACCGGAGACCACTCAGCGTGGTCTCCTGCCGTGTGATCATTGTGACAATCTGTCACAACGATCACATTGGTCCTAACAGCAGCGCTTACGCCACCGTCTGTGATAAGCTCTGTGCTATCACTGTGCTTTCACGCGGAGACCACTCAGTGTGGTCTCTGGTCATGTGCTCGCTATAAATAAATTTGTCTATCTGCTACACGGCGACTTTGGCCACGCACGACAGAGGTCGACCGGCCACAGATCGCTATGTCCCGTAGCCTACATTGCATGTAATAAAAGTCAATGTGGTTGGGTCGCAACGCGCAAGTTACTACGACATGACAGTTGCAAGAAATCCAAACTGTCGTGTCACAGTTACTTGCAGGTCGCAACGCGACCACATTGACTTTCATTACTTCTGGTGTAGGCTATGGGACATCGCGATCTATGGTCAGACAACCTGTACACGGAGTATTTTGCAGGCAGAAAAAAATCTGCCTCAAAATTCCTGAAGGAATATTGAGGCAGATTTTGACCTGCCTGCCCTTTTTTGCCGTGTTTTTCGCCTGAGGCCATTGAGGAACGCAGGCATAAAACGCTTTTTCTGCCTCCCAGCGGCCCGAGAAAAAATAAAAATTTCGGCTGTATATTGGTGCTGATTCCGACGCGGTTTACACGTCAAAAGCAGCACCAAAAATCTGTGTGTGAATTGGGCCTTAGGGTGACGTTAGATGTGGCGGATTCACTGCAAATTTTACCTGCGGATTTGCACAGGCAAAGTCTGCAGCGGATTACAGTACAAGGCAAGTAGATGAGATTTTACAAAACTCATCTGCATGCTGCAGACATTTTACACGGCAAAATTTCAAATCTTTGATATGTCGTTAAATTAATACCTTGGGGTCTACTTTCCATAAAATAATAATTTTTGGGGTGTCAAAGGGGTTTTCCAGTCCACAAAAATGTATGGCCTATCCTCAGGATAAGGCCCTATTCACACGACAGGGTTTACCGGCCGTGTGATGGCCGTTCAAAAAACGTCAGTTAAACGGCCACAGTAGAAACAATAGACCCCAAATGGGGCTATTCACACGACCGATTTTTTTGACGGATCTATTTTCGGCCGTTCTCCCGTCCCCCATAGAAGTCTATGGGGTCGGGTAATACACGGCCATCATTTGAATGAGTTCCGAGTGATGGCCGTGTCTTCCGTCGTTCTTTCTCCTCCTCCTCCTCACAGTGCGAAGTGCATGTGAGGAGGAGGGTATTTTTTTGCTCCCTGTAGGAGCGGAATCCCCAATCCCCGGCCACAGCTTTGGCAAAACTGTGCCCGGGGATTGGGGATTCCGCTCCAGGAGAAGTCCCTGACTTCACTGTCCATATATGGACAGAGTGACGTCAGGGATCTCTGAAGCGGAATCCCCAGCGCTGTGGCAGGGGATTACGCTCAAGGAGAAGTTCCTGCCTTCACTGTCCTTATATGGACACAGTGACGTCAGGGACTTCTGAAGCGGAATCCCCGCCGCTGTGGCCGGGGATTCCGATCCAGGAGAAGGCCCTCACTTTACTGTCCATATACGGACAGTGAAGTGAGGTACTTCTCTTGGAGCCGTCCCCTACAGGAAGGTAGCGGGGGTGCCATCTATGGTGGGTGACTATGTACAAGGGGGCTGTGTAGAAATACCTACATGGGGCTATGTGGCATTACCTACAGGGGGGCTGTGTGGCATTATCTACAGGGGGCTGTGTGGTATTGCTAACAGTGGGGCAGTGTGGCATTACCTACAAGGAGCTGTCTTGCATTACCTACAGGGGGGCTGTGTGGCATTACCTAAAGGAGGCAGTGTGGCATTGCTTACAGGGGGGCTGTGTGACATTACCTACAGGGGGCTGTGTGGCACATTACCTACAGGGGGCTGTGTGGCATTACCTACAGGGGGCTGTGTGGCATTACTTACAGGGGCTGTGTGGCATTACCTACAGGGGGCTGTGTGGCATTACCTACAGGGGCACTGTGTGGCACTACCTACAGGTGGGGCTGTGTGGCACTACCTACAAGGGGAGCTGTATGGCACTACCTACAGCGGGGCTGTGGCAGTATCTACAGAGGGCAGTGTGTGGCATTATCTACAGAGGGAAGTGTATGGCAAAAAATGTACAAATGAAATTCATCTGATTTTAAAACAAACAGGGAAAAAACTGATGCAAAACGGGTCAAAATCGGCCGTTAAAATCGGAAAAACACGGCCCGGAACGAATGAAAAACGGCCAGGAAAAACTGACGTTTTTATCGGCCAACACTCGGACCCTGTCGTGAGAATAGAGCCTAAGCCATAAATATCTGACCTGTGGTGGTCCGCCTCCCCGCAGCCCCGCCGATCAGCTGTTTTGAAGGGACCACGATGCTCGTCCCATCGTCGCTTCCCCTTCATTTTTTTTACTGCTCACACTAAATTGCGGACACACTTGTAGCAGCGGTTCACAGTATTACAGTATACATTTGAATGGGGGAAGGCTATAATACTGTGAACCGCCGCTACAAGTGTATCTGCGAATCAGTGTGAGCAGTAAAGGAAATAAAGGGAAGCAACGCTCGTATAAGCACTGTGGCCCCTTCAAAACAGCTGATCGACTGGGGTGCCGGGTGTCGGAGGATAGGCCATCAGTTTTTGCGGACTGAAAATGCCACAACCTCTGTGATGGTCGTATGGTGTCAGCGAACCAGCATTGGAAATTTTTTCACTAAAAGCCAGTTTGCGCCTCCTTGCGCCCAGCGTATAGGAAATTAACACATATTTGGTATCGTTGAAATCGGTAGAAGTTGCCAAATATGTATTCAGGTGTGTTTGTGGCATGCATTTTCCATTTTTCCTTCCATACACTACCGTTCAAAAGTTTAGGGTCACTTAGAAATTTCCTTATTTTTGAAAGAAAAGCAGTTTTTTTCAATGAAGATAACATTAAATTAATCAGAAAAAAACTCTATACATTGTTAATGTGCTAAATGACTATTCTAGCTGCAAACGTCTGTTTTTTAATGGAATATCTACATAGGTGTATAGAGGCCCATTTCCAGCAACCATCACTCCAGTGTTCTAATGGTACATTGTGTTTGCTAGCTGTGTTAGAAGGCTAATGGATGATTAGAAACCACTTGAAAATCCTTGTGCAATTATGTTAGCACCACTGTAAACAGTTTTGCTGTTTAGAGGAGCTATAAAACTGACCTTCCTTTGAGCTAGTTGAGAATCTGGAGCATTACATTTGTGGGTTCGATTAAACTCTCAAAATGGCTAGAAAAAGAGAGCTTTCATGTGAAACTCGACAGTCTATTATTGTTCTTAGAAATGAAGGCTATTCCATGCGAGAAATTGCCAAGAAACTGAAGATTTCCTACAATGGTGTGTACTACTCCCTTCAGAGGACAGCACACACAGGCTCTAACCAGAGTAGAAAGAGAAGTGGGAGGCCCCGCTGCACAACTGAGCAACAAGACAAGTACATTAGAGTCTCTAGTTTGAGAAATAGACGCCTCACAGGTCCTCAACTGGCAGCTTCATTAAATAGTACCCGCAAAACATCTACAGTGAAGAGGCGACTCCAGGATGCTGGCCTTCAGGGCAGAGTGGCAAAGAAAAAGCCATATCTGAGACTGGCTAATGAAAGGAAAAGATTAATATGGGAAAAAGCACACAGACATTGGACAGAGGAAGATTGGAAAAAAGTGTTATATACAGACGAATCGAAGATTGAGGTATTTGGATCACACAGAAGAACATTTGTGAGATGCAGAACAACTGAAAAGATGCTGGAAGAGTGCCTGACACCATCTGTCAAGCATGGTGGAGGTAATGTGATGGTCTGGGGTTGCTTTGGTGCTGGTAAAGTGGGAGATTTGTACAAGGTAAAAGGGATTTTGAATAAGGAAGGCTATCACTCCATTTTGCAACGCCCTGCCATACCCTGTGGACAGTGCTTGAATTTCATCCTACAACAGGACAATGACCCAAAGCACACCTCCAAATTATGCAAGAACTATTTAGGGAAGAAGCAGGCAGCTGGTATTCTATCTGTAATGGAGTGGCCAGAGCAGTCACCAGATCTCAACCCCATAGAGCTGTTGTGGGAGCAGCTTGACCGTATGGTATGCAAGAAGTGCCCATCAAGCCAATCCAACTTGTGGGAGGGCCTTCTGGAAGCATGGGATGAAATTTCTCCCGATTACCTGAGCAAATTAACAGCTAGAATGCCAAAGGTCTGCAATGCTGTAATTGCTGCAAATGGAACATTCTTTGACGAAAGCAAAGTTTGAAGGAGAAAATTATTATTTCAAATAAAAATCATTATTTCTAACCTCGTCAATGTCTTGACTATATTCTCTAGTCATTTTGCAACTCATTTGATAAATATAAGTGTGAGTTTTCATGGAAAACACAAAATTGTCTGGGTGACACCAAACTTTTGAATGGTAGTGTATGTTTTTTAAAAAGTAAAATATATCTATTATTTTTTTACACAATATGGAAGCCCAATATGTTCTGAAAAAAACAAGACTATATACATGTAGGTTGGAAAAATAATAGAACAACAATTTGCTTTTAAATTGGCACATGGCTAAAACTTAAAAATGGGCCTGGTCAAGAAGGAGGGTAAAGCTCCTGGTCAGGAAGTGGTTAAAAATAGAAAAGTAAAAAAAATAATAAGTAATGTTAAAGGGGTTTTCCAGGCATACAAAATTGTTGTACTTCTACTCTGTCTAAGCGAAATAAACTTCCTAATATGCATTGTGTCAAAAATCGGTACACATTGGTTTCTATTCCCCTACCTCTGGCCGGCCGGAAGTTCTGCTTTTTATTCAAGTGTTTTTTACTTCGACATTACTTCCACATTATTAAGCAGGCCACAGGTTTCAAGCAATATGGGAAAGAAAAAGGATCTCTCTGCTGCCGAAAAGCGTGAAATAGTGAAATACGTTGGACAAGGTATGAAAACATTGGATATTTCAAGAAAACTTAAGCGTGATCATCGTACTGTGAAAAGATTTGTGGCTGATTCAGAGCACAGACGGATTCGTTCAGATAAAAGCATAATGAGGAAGGTTTCTGCCAGACAAATTAATAGGATTAGTAGAGCAGCTGCTAAAATGCCATTGCAAAGCAACAAACAGGTATTTGAAGCCGCTGGAGCCTCTGGAGTCCCGCGAACCTCAAGGTGTAGGATCCTCCAGAAGTTTGCAAGTGTGCATAAAGCTATTATTCGGCCACCCCTAAACAATGCTCACAAGCAGAAACGGTTGCAGTGGGCTCAGAAATACATGAAGACTAATTTTCAAACCGTGTTGTTTACTGATGAGTGCCGTGCAACCCTGGATGGTCCAGATGAGTGGAGTAGTGGATGGTTGGTGATAGGCCACCATGTCCCAACAAGGCTGCGACGTCAGCAAGGAGGTGGCAGAGTCATGTTTTGGGCTAGAATCATGGGGAGAGAGCTGGTGGGCCCCTTTAGGATCCCTGACGGTGTGAAAATGACCTCTGCAAAGTACGTAGAGTTTATGACTTACCACTTTCTTCCGTGGTACAAAAAGAAGAACCGTGCCTTCCGTAGCAAAATTATCTTCATGCATGACAATGCACCATCTCATGCTGCAAAGAATACCTCTGTGTCATTGGCTGCTATGGGCATAAAAGGAGGTAAACTCATGGTGTGGCCCGCATGTTCCCCTGACCTCAACCCTATTGAGATCCTTTGGAGCATCCTCAAGCAAAATATCTATGAGGGTGGGAGGCAGTTCACCTTAAAAACAGAAGCTCTGGGAGGCTATTCTGACATCCTGCAAATATATTCAAGCAGAAACTGTCCAAATACTCACAAATTCAATGGATGCAAGAATTGTGAAGGTGATATCAAAGAAGGGGTCCTATGTTAAAATGTAACTTGGCCTGTTAAGTTTTTTTTTATTGAAAGAGCTTTTGATCTCTGTAAATATGACTTCCTGATGCTGCAAATTCAACAAATTACCATTTTAGTTCTCTTTACAACCTTTAAAATGTTTTGATCTCTGTTGTGCATAATAATTTGAAACAGTGCATTTTGAGTTTTTCACTTCTAAAAAAAAATCTTTTATCATTAGGAGATTTGTTCAATAAAATTTGCATTATACTCCAACGGTTGATGGCTTGAAGATTATACTGACTGTCATTTGCATTGACTATTTAGGAAAATCAGCGAAAAATAACATTTGCTAAATAATTTGGAATGCGGTGTAAACAGGCTATTCAGTGCCTCCACCACCATATATTGCAAAAATAACAAAACTGTACAGTGTCTAAACAGCAGTGCCACACAATGCATAAGTAAATATCACCATAAATGTTTTAAATAATGCCAACATACAGTGACCAAATAACAGCTACACTGTAATGATGGGGGTAGGGAAACAGACAAGTGAGCCCTAATCTACCCGACACTCAGTCCCTGCCTACTTGCAACGACCCATCCTAGGCGACGGGGTACAACTGGGCGATGGTCAAACAGACAAGGGTACACAGAAGCTAAGGGAAATGCGTCAGTTGCCCACGGCAACACCGTGAGCAACAAGAGTGTTGAACGAGCCGAGTAAAACCAGGAGTGTATGAGGTACCAAACGCAGAGCAGGAGAGTAGTGAACAAGCCGAGTCAAACCAGGAGTGTATGAGGTACCAAACGCAGAGCAGGAGAGTAGTCAGTAAGCCAGGGTCAATATGAAGCAGGGTCAAATAGTTCAGAAGCTGCAGCAGGGCCAGGAAACCAAACGAGAAGAATCACAAGCAAGGAGGAACAGGAAAGGCAGGTATAAATAGACAGAGGGCGGGAGCTAGCTCCGTCTGGCCAGGCTGTGATAGGCTCTCCCACTCCTAAGCCTGCCATCCTGAGTGGTGGAAGATGGAGTCAGTCTCACAGACATAGAAGCAGGTGCAGACTGATTACCTATGGGGGGTGACACAGAAGCTGTGCCTGGCAGATCCTTTACATACACGTGTAATTTAATAACTGTGCAATACTATTAATATTTCTGGTGGTCACAAATGCCCCTTAGGCGGCCCCTTCAGCAGGGGTGGCTGTAGACACACACCCCTTAGGTTTTCCATGACATATAAGCAAAATATGCCCATCATAAATAGGGAAGAATAAAGTTTAATTTTTAGTTTAACATTTAGTCTGAAGTCTTTTTTTCTCACTGCCAGCTTATCTTCGCAATTCTGGTGGAATCTGCTAGCCATTTAAAGTTTATGGCCCACCATGGACATTAGACTCTCAGCATATCCCACCAATATTTTCTGGATCTGTTAACAAATACGTATTGTCTATGGCTTTAATCTTGGGTGTTACCAGGGCCACACCGTCCATGAGGCCTGCTGCCTCTCTGAGGGGGCAGCAGCGCCACTGAAACCACCCCATACTGCACTATAATTGTACCTGCGTCTATAGGACGCAGATACAATTACATGCATAAACAATGAATGGCGTAATGATGCGCCTTCGAATTACGTAAGTGGCGCGTCCTTGCACCGCTTGCATCATTTAATGGAAGGGCATGGCACCCCCGCCAGTCAGCACCTTTCAACAATGCAAGTGGCATGATGACGTCGTTGAAAGACCATGATTGGCAGGGCAGAATGACTTGCCCATCCACTCAGTGCCTTTTACTGACGCAAGCGGCGCGATGATGTCATTGCGCTACTTGTGTCGTTAAAAGGCGCTGAGTGGCTGGGAAAGTCATTCTGCCCTGCCAATCAGCATCTTTCAACTATGCAAGCGGCGCAATGACGTCATCCCGCCGCTTGCGTCGTTTAGCCCCAGCAATAACTGCTCAGAAGAGAGCAGGCCTGCATTGCGAGAGGACGGCGCGGGAACGGGATAAAGTTTCTGAAAACTATAGTAATTGCAGACATAGCCATAATTCTGCTGTCAGAGGAATAAGAATTTTAGTTTATTTTGAGTTATAAAGATAAAACTTTATATATGGTTGCGACTGTAAAAACATTTTAGCCTTCTGAAAAGGCAAGTATTAGCTTGTTTTTAAAGGTTCTAAAAGTAATAGAGATGGATGGATTGTGGCAGGCAGTCCCAGAGGATGGGAGATTAATGGGAGAAGCCCTTAGCAAGAATGTGAAGAAGTGATTAAAACAGAAGAGACAAGGAGGTCATGTGCCAAGAGGAGCTTGTGGTTCAGAAAGTATCTAGAGATTAATTAAGGAGGAAAATTGTTTAGAGCTTTCTAGATGAGTGTAAACTGTATTCATTCAGTAACTGGAAGCCAGCAGTCAGATTAACGGACACCAGACGAGGGGGTAATAGAGATGGATAAGGTATGTTGTAGAGTTTAGTCCAGACTGGTGATAATAAGAGATGAGTGAATCGATTCTTCACTAATCCAATTTGGTACGAATTTCCCCAAAGTTTTGGATGTGACATTATTCAATATTTACGTGGTTCGTGGCGCACAAATCATGGCAAAATCGCGACCATTGGCGAGTGCGGGTCTCCATTTTACAAGTTATAAAAAGGATCACATAACAGGCTTCCCCATAATGCCATCCAGGCAGCCTTTCCAAAATGCACTGCGGTTATCCCTCTGTCTTGCGCATCCAATCATGAAGATGAAATTACTAATGCTGGCTTGGCATTAAAGGGGTTGATCACTTTATGTGTATTTTCACTAACGTGTGGGAAACATCAAGAAAACTTACTAATACCTAGTTATTAGAAGATTATCACCGACAGGGCCGGCTCCAGGTCTATGTGGGCCCTTGGGCGCCACAGACTTAGTAGGCCCCTTTGTGTGGGAACTCACGGCGGCCGTAAAATGGCAGAAAATGTCACTTTGTACCGCCATATAGAAGTTAGACCCTGTTTATGCACCCCATATATAAGTTAGGCCCCCAGTTTGTACCCCCATAAATTTAGTGCCGTCTGTAGTGCCACACAGCCCCCCTCCCAGGTAGTGCCACACAGCCCCCCTCCCAGGTAGTGCACACAGCCCCCTCCCAGGTAGTGCACACAGCCCCCTCCCCCAGGTAGTGCCACACAGCCCCCACCTCCCAGGTAGTGCCACACAGCCCCCACCTCCCAGGTAGTGCCACACAGCCCCCCTTCCTGGTAGTGTCACACAGCCCCCCTTCCAGGTATTGCCACACAGCCCCTTCCCAGGTAGTGTCACACAGCCCCCTCCTCTCTGGTAGTGCCAGACAGCCCCCCTACCTGGTAGTGCCACACAGCCACCCTCCCTGGTAGTGCCACACAGCCCTCCTCCCTGTAGGTAGCACCTTTGGGGTTCCCTCTAGGAGTGGAATCCCCAGCCAGAGCATTTCCGACGCTCTGGCTAGGGATTCCGCTTCAGGAGTAGTCCCTGACGTCACTGTCCATATATGGACGATGTTGTCAGGGGCAACCCCAGAGCCAAAGTTCGGGGCAGAACCACAAAAAAGGCCATACTAACTAAGTGGGGGGGTGAAAACCCGTTCCCAGCAGGACGCAGACAGGTCAAGAAATGCTGCAGAAGGAGGGTGCATTAAATAGTGATAGCCACTCCCACAAGTCTTGAGGGGAGTGCCGAACTAAGTGCTCACAAGTGTGCAATAAATGAGTGTCAGTGTAGTGCTAGGGTGTGAATGTATGGTAAAAAAGAAATGTGTATGTATGGAAGTGTTAGAACTGTGTGATAATGTAATAAAAAGTAAATGTGTGATGAATAGGGGTCAGTGCTGTGAATAGTACATGGGGTGTCAGTACTATGTGTAATACGTGGAGGGATAATGTGCTGGTTGTCAGGCATAGCATATCTTGCATGATCACAGCCTATTAGTAAGTATGGCCTTTTTTGTGGTTTTGAAGTTATCTATGTCCCATTTTTTCTGCTAAAGTTCCGGGCAGAGCACTACTAGCACTCTGCCTGGGACTCCTGCCCTGCTCCTGACATCACTGTCCATATATGGATATTGATGTCCGGAGCAGAGCTGAAGTCCCAGTCAGAGCACTAGTAAAGGCTCTTCCCCGGTATTCCGGCTCTCGGGAAGCCCCTGAGAGCACTGTCCATATACTGTGCTGTTTCCCACACATTAGTGAAAATAAACACAAAGGGGCCACCCCATTTAAAGAGCTTGACAGTCTTAGAAGACATCAGAGATACAGAAACAAGTTTTGGAAGATTTGATCATCTCTAGTGGTAATGGGTTCGCTGGATGTGAAAAATGTTTTTAAGCTAGAGATGGAAGGACATGAGTAATGGTCATTGACGCCTATAAAGACATTTTCACGCTTTAAAATCAGCCTCATGTGTACATATATGACAGATGTGTTTTGCCCCACCCCCTGTGCTGAACACCTAGCTGCACCTCTGCAGAGTTCCTACAGCTCCATACTATTGATCTCTAGGCCACCGTATGGTGCAACTGTGAGGCATGATACTCTCTCCTAGGAGCAATACTCCTGTGGGAGAATTCCTCCATAATGCCGTCATGCTGTATGTCACATGAATGTTTCACGGATTCATACTGAATCCGTAAAAAAGAACCTCTGTATAAACTCGGCCATAGCTGTATTACATATCTTATATATGGTACATTTGTACAAAACTGATCTCTAATTTGAATGTGTTCACTAGAAGTTAGTTTTATGTCTACTACTTTTTTTTTTCTGAATTAAGGGTATACAGTAGAGAATATATTATATGAAATATGAATTAAAACCAAGGATATAACAAGTAACTACTGTATTGGGCCCAATAGCAAAACTTGGATGGAAACCAGACTTTACTATGACCACCATCATCAGCAACTGAGATCAGGACATACAAAACTTTTGATTCACAGAAATCGACCTTCAGTATTATTTTTCCCTTTCCACTTTCCCTTTCTATCATCCGCAATAATAAACATCTGCACCCCAGCAGAATATGCTCGCTCCATCAGCCAAGGGCATTCACATCATAGAAGCAGACCATGGGGTTGCTATGGAGCCCTTCGATAGATCCCTTATTGGTCTCATCTTGTTTTCTACTAGGAGGCAGGAACGTGTGTAGGAATTACTCTACCAGTAAGCAAGGGGATGGGGAATCGTTCCAAACATCATGGAAAGGCCATAGAGGGGTAAACAGACACTAGGGCCTTTTATCCTAGATGGAAAAACGCATCACTATAATGTTTGCTATAGGCCCCCCTCTCTTTTAGTTACACCAGCTGCTGTCGCTTCTATTCTGGTAGCTACGCCCATAGCTTCAACACTTAGGGTATGTGCACATGATAGCAGGCATTTACGTCTGAAAAGACAGACTATTTTCAGGAGAAAACAGCTGCCTCGTTTCAGACGTAAATGCTCCTCCTTGCATTTTGCGAGGCTTCTCTGACAGCCGTAAATTTTGAGCTGTGCTTCATTGAGTTCAATGAAGAACGGCTCAAATTACGTCTGAAAGAAGTGTCCTGCACTTCCTTTGACGAGGCTGTATTTTTACGCATCGTCGTTTGACAGCTGTCAAACGACGACGCGGAAATGACAGGTTGTCTGCACAGTACGTCGGCAAACCCATTCAAATGAATGGGCAGATGTTTGCCGACGTATTGTAGCCTTATTTTCAGACGTAAAACGAGGCATAATATGCCTCGTTTACGTCTGAAAATAGGTCGTGTGAACCCAGCCTTATTGTTTCTTTAAGTGAATCTTTACAAAATATACAATAGAATGAATTTTAAGTCTTATATTCTATATAGAATAATTGTTTATAATTTTCAGATATGTTGCAAAGAAAATGGTTAAAAGTTATCTTTCTGAAACCTGAACAAAATCTGGATTTTGAAGGTATTAATATCACGAGTCACGTGTGTATAATTAAAATAATTACATAGGTGGTGTGACTGCCTGACTTTGCTCAAGGTGTTAATTGGTTCAATTTATGAAGAGCCTCTTCAAACGCTCCTCATTATGAGACATCTGTTTATAGCTTTGCACTGTTTGTATCTCTACACTGAGCCGCAATCGCACAAAGTATTCCATCACTAATTAAAAATAACATTAAGTGTCATTGTGGAAAACCTTCGAAAGATCGACTTTATTCCAGGTATTTCACAAAGCTGAGGCTCTGGTTAATTAGAATTTTCCCCTAACAGGCACTTACGCATGAAGGCAATCGCCATAAAAAAAACGTGTGTCTGGCTTTGTTGTCTATGAAATAAGTGGCATAACGTTTACTGCAAAACATGTTAAAAATTCAACTGCATTCAGCTTTTAGACTGATTATCATAAAGATATAGCCTCTTCTTACGTGTCTCTTCCTATAAGTCTATTGATTTGAATTTTTATTATTGATAGATAATGATGTGAGACCATGGGAAAAAATTCTGTACAGTAGGTGGCAGCCTCTCCATTTTGTAAGCAAACGCCTTTGCTTTGATTGTGATAAACAAAGAGATGTCTACATATGTGTTCTACAACGTGAGAGCAAAAAGAATTGTATTCATTGTAACAATCCCGCCGTCAATTGGTAAAATATGCCAAAGTGCTAGTGAAATGCAATTGACGTAAAGGTACATTTACAAGGCTTTGAAGAGAAGTGAGAGAATACATGACACGAGCTCAGTTTTTGTGGGGTTGTGTCCTGTAAATATGATATATTATTAATTGCATATTCTGACTCTGTTTTGTATGTTTAAAAAACGATATTAAGTCTGATATGACTAGGGAATAACTAACAGAACGTATTGGCCCACATGTTTGGAAAGAATGGCATATATCGTGTGTGTTTGTGCCCAAAAGAATGACTGTCTGTGATGTGTGTGCATCTTTGGGATTCATATTAGTCAAGCGGGCATGGTTATGGGTGGAATTAATCTTATGCAATTTTTTAAAAAGTCCCATCTACATGTCACAAACAAGCTGACCTAAAATATAAGCCCCAAAGCTAAACCTTATGAAACACACCTTCTCCAAAATAAAATGCTACACATTTAAGAAATGGCGTGCAACGACTGTGACAAAAAAGCTAAAAAAAACAACAAACTGCTGCAAAAGAAAATTCTTCCACTTACGGCAGAAAGCATGGTAGGGTTTGTTTCCATTTACCTGAATATATTGCTGTCCTGTTTTGTAAATAAAGTTAAACCACTATATAAATAAAAAGTTCTAACATTTTCCAATATATATTGGGGGAGTTTATTAAACACTCTATGCCGGTTTTTCAGCATAGAAAAGTCACAAAACCATCAAAATTTGTTGATTTCCTATTTTTACACCACCTCCCCCACTATTTACAAAGTGGGTGGGGCTTAGAGGTAGAGCCAAAGCCACTGTGGCCCAATAAATTTACTAACATCTACGGCAGAAAATTGGCGTAAATTATAGCTCAAATTTACTCCAATCTTAATAAACTCCCCCTTTGTGTTTCACATCCTCACCATTTTAAGATATTTGTTCGCTGTCAGTGAATAAGAACATTCAGAGGCTGCATGGCCGTACCCCTAGCCCTTCTGTCCCTTTTCTGTGTTTTGCACCCACCCAAATTGGTCACTGGTCACCTTCCTGTAACTTTAACATAACACTGAAGGTGTCGGACAAGAAAAGTGTACAGTATGTAGCCTCAGCCTAACATGGAATGATACAACATTTGTGCATCAGTCTGTTATTGATTCAAAATACATCATGTGTCTTGGAAAAATATGTCAAAATTGTGTTTTATTGATTAAATAATGACCACTGCAAAATTTTTCAATCTTGTCTGATGAAAGCAGTTTATATAGCAATCTAAAGCTGACCATACACATTCGATTAATGTTGGCAGACCCTGTTTGTGTCACCTGGATCCACTTACAATGTAATTAGAGATGAGCGAACTTATCAAAAGTTCGGTTCGGCTAGTTCGCCGAATTTCACAAAAAAGTTCGGTTCGGACCGAACTAGTTCTGACCGAACCTGTCACTTACGTGCGCCGAGCATGCTACTGTCCAGGGTGCTGATAGAGTTAATGGGCTGCACTAACTCTTTCAGCAACCTTCACAGTACATGCTCGGCGCGCGGAAAATACCATTTAAATGTAATAAAAAAATAAAAATTATACGTTCGTACTTACTTTCCTCCTGTCCGGCCTCCAGCGATGACGTTTCATCCCTTTCGCCGATGCAGCCAATCACAGGCTGTAGTGGCGGTCACGCACGTCAGGATGACGCTTCATCCCACGTGACCGCCTCTGCAGCCAATCACAGGCTGCAGCGGCGACATGAATGAAACGTCATCGCTGGAGGCCGGACAGGAGGAAAGTAAGTATGAACGTATTATTATTATTTTTTGGCATGTATGTATGTTGGCATGTATGTATGTATGTATGTATGTATGTTGTCATGTATGTATGTATATATGTGCATGTATGTTTGCATGTATGTTGGCATGTATGTATATATGTGCATGTTTGTATGTATATTTGCATGTATGTATGTTTGCATGTATGTATTTTTGCATGTATGTTGTCATGTATGTATGTATGTTGTCATGTATGTATATATGTGCATGTGTGTATGTATATTTGTATGTATGTATGTATGTATGTATGTATGTTTGCATGAATGTATGTATATTTGCATGTGTGTATATATATATATGTATGTATGTTGTCATGTATGTATGTATGTTGTCATGTATGTATATATGTGCATGTATGTTGGCATGTATGTATATATGTGCATGTGTGTATGTATGTATATTTGCATGTATGTATGTTGTCATGTATGTATGTATACATGTGCATGTTTGTATGTATATTTGCATGTATATATGTTTGCATGTGTGTATGTATGTTTGCATGTATGTATGTTTGCATGTATGTATGTTGTCATGTATGTTTGTATGTATGTTGTCATGTATGTATGTATATATGTGCATGTATGTATGTTTGCATGTTTTTATTTTTGCATGTATGTTTGCATGTATGTTTATATATATGTGCATGTATGTAATTATGTTTGCATGTATTTATGTTTGCATGTATATTTGTGCATGCTTGTATATATGTATGTATGTATCTTTGCATGTTTGTTTGTATGTATGTATGTTTTCATGTGTGTGTGTATGCATGTATGTATGATAGTTTGCATGTATATATGTGTGTATGTTTGCATGTATGTATATTTGCATGTATATATGTGCATGCTTGTATATATGTATGTATGTTTGTATATATGTATGTATATTTGTATATATGTATGTATGGCCATGTATGATACTGTCTGCTGGCGCCCTGTATCTAAGTCAACTTTGCGGCAGGCTTCTATACATGGTATAACAGTCAGTATCACACATTAAACTGAATCTAAGCCTACAACATGTTTTATTTCATTATTTTATTTTTTTACAGGTTTGGTGTTTGGACTACGTCGGTTTTGAGGACTACTTCGATGACGGTTTTTTTTCTACAATAAAATGGTTAATGAGGGTTGTGTTGGGGGTGCTTTATTTCAATAAAATATTTTATCTATATCTTTGTCTTTTTCTTTTCAAATTTTATTATTACCACTTTAGTAATGGCCGCTGTCTGAGTGACAACATCCATTACTAATGCGAGGCTTAGTGTTAGCCGGTGCAGAGGCTAACACTAACCACCATTATTACCCCGGTACCCAAAACCACCAGGGGTGCCGGGAAGAGCCAGGTACGATCCAGTACCCGACCATCTGTTGTGATGGTCGGGCCCTGGGGCGGCCGCAGGCTGGTATTATGAGGCTGGGAAGGGCCAAAAACAGTGGACCTTCCCACCCTTGTAATGCTAGGCTGCTGCTGCTGTGTTGTATCTGGCTGGTTATAAAAGTGGGGGGGACCCCACGTCATTTTTTTAAATTATTTATTTATTTACATTTTTTTTTTAAAAAAGACATGGGGTTCCACCCAATTTATCATAACCAGCCACATACAACACAGTGTTATTAGCCTGGGAATGGACAAAACCAGTGGCCCTTCCCACCCATGTAATGCCAGACTGCTGCGGCCTTGTATATGGCTGGTTATTAAAAATGTGGGGGACCCGTCTATTGCTAAATTTGTTAAATTCCAAAAAAAAAACGACGTGGGGGTCCCCCCCATTTTTATAACCAGCCCGATACAACACAGCAGCAGCAGCCTAGCATTACAAGGGTGGGAAGGTCCACTGATTTTGGCCCTTCCCAGCCTCATAATACCAGCCTACGGCCGCCCCAGTACCCGACCATCACAACAGATGGTCGGGTACTGGATCGTACCAAGCTCTTCCCGGCACCCCTGGTGGTGGTGGGTACCGGGGTAATAATGGGTGGTTAGTGCTAGCCTCTGCACCGGCTAACACTAAGTACCGCCTTAATAATGGACGCTGTCAATCAGCCAACTGCCATTATCTAGGCACTAATAAAGTTTGAAAAAAAAAACACAAAGACAATTCTTTTTTATTGAAATAAGAAATCCCCAACAAAACCCTCGTTAACCATTTTATTAAAATTTGAAAAAACGCAGATCTACGCAGTAGTCCAACGAATCGTAGATGTAGTCCAATCGGTACATCAAAATCTGCAACAACATAAAAAAACAGTTATCAATGTGAACAATACCAATACTTCTACTCACCTACACACATATATACACGCACACACAAACAAACAACCATACACAGACACACACATATATACACAAACACAACAAGATATACACACACACATAAACAGACAAACACGCACATATACACAAACTCACACATATACAAACAAAAACACACATATCCAAACACACACACACACAGTTATACACACATACACGAACACATATACACAAACACATATACAAACAAAAACACACATACCCAAACACACATATACACAAACACATATACACAAACACACCCATATATACACACAAACACACACCCATATACACATACAAAAACACACACAAACATCTACACACAAACATATACACAAATACACCCATATATACACAAACATATACACAAAACACATATACACAAACACACCCATATATACACACACACACACATATAAAAACAAAAACAGACAAAGTCACATACCCAAACACACATATATACACAAACACACACATACACAAACACGGTTTCTTTTAAATGCTGCTGGGGAACCCGCTCGATCCACTATATACGGCTGCGCTACAGTGCAGCATTTAAAAGAAACAGGATCCTGACCTGTCCATAGAGTTTAAGGCAGCACAGAGTATTTCAGGAGATGAGCGTGCAGATTCAGTGCTGCTGCGAACTCTGCTCTTACCATTACGTAGCTCTCAGTCTGTTACCTCTCCTCCACTCCTGTCCTCCAGAACACCTTCACATGATTGGCAAGTCACCACGTAATGGTAAGAGCAGAGTTCACAGCAGCACAGAGTATTTCAGGAGATGAGCGTGCGGATCTTGTGCGGGGTGGTGACTTGCCAATCACGTGAAGGTGTTATTGAGGACAGGAGTGGAGGAGAGGTAACAGACTGAGCTACGTAATGGTAAGAGCAGAGTTCACAGCAGCACTGAATCTGCACGCTCCTCTCCTGAAATACTCTGTGCTGCTGTGAACTCTGTTCTTACCATTACGTAGCTCAGTCTGTTACATCTCCTCCACTCCTGTCCTCTATAACACGTTCACATGATTGGCAAGTCACCACCACGCACAAGATCCGCACGCTCATCTCCTGAAATACTCTGTGCTGCTGTGAACTCTGCTCTTACCATTACGTGGTGACTTGCCAATCATGTGAAGGTGTTCTTGAGGACAGGAGTGGAGGAGAGATAACAGACTGAGAGCTACGTAATGGTAAGAGCAGAGTTCACAACAGCACTGAATCTGCACGCTCATCTCCTGAAATACTCTGTGCTGCCTTAAACTCTGTGGACACGTCAGGATCCTGTTTCTTTTAAATGCTGCACTGTAGCGTAGCCTTATATAGTGGATCGAGCGGGTTCCCTAGCAGCATTTAAAAGAAACAGGATCCTGACCTGTCCACAGAGTTTAAGGCAGCACAGATTATTTCAGGAGATGAGCACGGGCAGCCGTTCGTTTTTCCGAGCCGTGCTCCCATCATGCACACGACCGTAAAAACACCCGTTATTGCGGGTCGTAATTACGACCCGCAATAACGGGCTCATAGACTTCTGTTACCCACGGGTACCTTTCCGTATTCTCACGGGAAGGTGCCCGTGCCGTTAAAAAAATAGAACATGTTCTATTTTTCTATTTTACGGGCCGTGCTGCTATAATTATAATGACAGCACGGTTCGCAAAAGCGGCCGGCTGCCCGTGGCCGGCCGGCCGTGCTCGTACTTACGAGTCGTAATTACGAGCACGGCCCGTAAAATAAAAAAATAGAACATGTTCTATCTTTTTAACGGCACGGGCACCTTCCCGTGAGAAAACGGGAAGGTACCCGTGGCTAACAGAAGTCTATGGGCCCGCTATTTCGGGTCGTAATTACGACCCGTGATAACGGGTGTTTTTATGGTCGTGTGCATGAGGCCCCGTAATGACGGGTGGCTACATGTGTGCACCCGTCATTACGGCAGCGTTGCTAGGCGACGTCAGTAAGGGTATGTGCACACACACTAATTACGTCCGTAATTGACGGACGTATTTCGGCCGCAAGTACCGGACCGAACACCCTGAAGGGAGCCGGGCTCCTAGCATCATATTTATGTACGATGCTAGGAGTCCCTGCCTCTCCGTGGAACTACTGTCCCGTACTGAAAACATGATTACAGTACGGGACAGTTGTCCTGCAGAGAGGCAGGGACTCCTAGCATCGTACATAAGTATGATGCTAGGAGCCCGGCTCCCTGCACTGTGTTCGGTCCGGTACTTGCGGCCGAAATACGTCCGTCATTTACGGACGTAATTAGTGTGTGTGCACATACACTAAATAGTCACTGTTCAGGGTGCTGAAAGAGTTAACTGATCGGCAGTAACTGTTTCAGTACCATGGACAGTGACTACCGATCACAGTACCTGTAAAAAAAAAGACGTTCATACTTACCGAGAACTTTCTGCTTCCTCCAGTCCGGTCTCCTGGCCGTTGCCTTGGTGACGCGTCCCTCTCGACATCCGGCCCGACATTCCTTGATGACGATGCAGCCTTGTGAGCGCTGCAGCCAATCACAGGCTGCCGCGGCCTCTGCAGCCAATCACAGGCTGCAGAGGCCTCTGCAGCCAATCACAGGCTGCCGCGTCAGAAAAGGTCGGACTGGAGGAAGAAGAGGGACTCGTCAACAAGACAACGACCGGGTACGTATGAAATGCTTTTTATTTTATTTTTAATCAGCAGCCTCTTTTCTCTATCAGTGATTGATAGAGATAAGTGGCTGCCGATTTGTATAATGTTTTTGACCGGGTTCGGTCAAAACGGGTTCGGCCGAACCCGGTGAAGTTCGGATTCGCTGCGAACCGAACTTTACCGGAAGTTCGGACCGAAACCGGGTTCGGTTGTCCCGGTTCGCTCATCTCTAAATGTAATGTATATCCCCGAGACAGCAGATGTAGGGAAAAGAAGGATCGGACATGATGAATTTCATCCTAGCTGAGCGAGCATCTTTATGCAGAGATGTGGGGAAATAGTTATCTTATGGCCAGCTTCACCTTTCTTTCCTATATTTAACACTTCTCTAGTCCTGCACACCTTTTAGGAATTATTTACCTTAGATAAGGTCCACTCTATTGTTTTATTGTCAGATGTAATGTGTTTGAATGTGTAATTTTATATGTGTATAATTTTTCATGTTGTAAATCTCTCTGGAATATGGTGGCGCTACAATATTTTGGCTCAATATTGTTGTTGTTTTTTTTATTGATTTTTGTAAAGCAAGATCGCAAAGTGAAACATGCAAAAAAAAATGTTTTTTTGCAAAAACATTTGAATTGTTTACATAGGAATTTAGTCATACATTGTACATGATTTACACTCTATGAGCTCCCCTTCTCTATGAGCCAGATAAGTAGGTGCTAAGAGCAGCTAGCAGAGACCATGTACTATATTACATAGTCGGCCATTTATTTGTATAGCTGGCATGGAAAACTACATATACACCGCGTTCCAAATTATTATGCAAATGTTATTTTTCGCTGATTTTCCTAAATAGTCGATGCAAATGACAGTCAGTATAATCTTCAAGCCATCAAGCGTTGGAGTATAATGTGAATTTTATTGAACAAATCTCCTAAAGATAACAGATTTTTTTTTAGAAGTAAAAAACTCAAAATACACTGTTTCAAATTATTATGCACAACAGAGATCAAAACATTTTAAAGGTTGTAAAGAGAACTAAAATGGTAATTTGTTGAATTTGCAGCATCAGGAGGTCATATTTACAGAAATCACAAGCTCTTTCAATAAAAAAAAACCTTAACATTCCAAGTTACATGTTAACATAGGACCCCTTCTTTGATATCACCTTCACAATTCTTGCATCCATTGAGTTTGTGAGTATTTGGACAGTTTCTGCTTGAATATCTTTGCAGGATGTCAGAATAGCCTGCCAGAGCTTCTGTTTTGTTGTGAACTGCCTCGAACCCTCATGGATATTTTGCTTGAGGATGCTCCAAAGGTTCTCAATAGGGTTGAGGTCAGGGGAACATGGAGGCCACACCATGAGTTTCTCTCCTTTTATGCCCATAGCAGCCAATGACACAGAGGTATCCTTTGCAGCATGAGATGGTGCACTGTCATGCATGAAGATAATTTTGCTACGGAAGGCATGGTTCTTCATTTTGTATCTCGGAAGAAAGTGGTCAGTCATAAACTCTACGTACTTTGCAGAGGTCATTTTCACACCATCAGGGACCCTAAAGGGGCCTACCAGCTCTCTCCCCATGATTCTAGCCCAAAACATGACTCCGCCACCTCCTTGCTGACGTCGCAGCCTTGTTGGGACATGGTGGCAATTCACCAACCATCCACTACTCCATCCATCTGGACCATCCAGGGTTGCACGGCACTCATCAGTAAACAACACGGTTTGAAAATTAGTCTTCATGTATTTCTGAGCCCACTGCAACCGTTTCTGCTTGTGAGCATTGTTTAGGGGTGGCCGAATAATAGCTTTATGCACACTTGCAAACCTCTGGAGGATCCTACACCTTGAGGTTCGTGGGACTCCAGTGGCACCAGTGGCTTCAAATACCTGTTTGCTGCTTTGCAATGACATTTTAGCAGCTGCTCTCCTAATCCTATTAATTTGTCTGGCAGAAACCTTCCTCATTATGCCTTTATCTGAACGAACCCGTCTGTGCTCTGAATCAGCCACAAATCTTTTCACAGTACGATGATCACGCTTAAGTTTTCTTGAAATATCCAATGTTTTCATACCTAGTCCAAGGTATTGTACTTCTTCACGCTTTTCGGCAGCAGAGAGATCCTTTTTCTTTCCCATATTGCTTGAAACCTGTGGCCTTCTTAATAATGTGGAACGTCCTTCTTAAGTAGTTTTCCTTTGATTGGGCACACCTGGCAAACTAATTATCACAGGTGTCTGAGATTGATTACAATGATCCAAGGAGCCCTAAGACACAATACCATCCATGAGTTTAATTGGAAAAACTAATAATTAAATGTTTATGACACTTAAATCCAATGTGCATAATAATTTGGAACACGGTGTATGGCCAAACTGAATTTCCCCTGGCCATAACAGCTGATCATCATTGGTTTCTGGTTCCAGGAGCCAGACTCGCGACGATCTTCATGAGACACTCCCTCTCATTCTGTTTGAATGAACAGATTATATTATATGTACAACTATCTGTTTAGCAGTGATGGTTCAAAACAAGGTTTTTAGAAGCCCCTGGGAAAATATGTGTGAGTGGGCTCTTCCATTATTTTGTTTTAGGCCTGATTAAGACGAACGTGTGCATTTTGCGTCTGAAAAAAATGGACCGTATTTAATGCATTTCGGTTCCATGTGGCATCAGTGTTTGTTCCATGTGGCATCAATTTTTAATGTCAGTGTTGGTGCACATTTTTTTCTTATCATTTCTTTAGCAACTGGTGCGTGAAACACGGACAGCACACGAATGACGTCCATGTGCTGTCCGTGGTTCTCACGCACCCATTTACTTAAATGGACGGTGTGGTCCACAAAACTGACCAGAATCGGACATGCAGTGAGTTTCATGCAATGGAGACACGCTGCGTAAAAAGTCACGGAAGTGTGAATAGCCCCATTGACTTGCATAGGTCCATATGCTGACCGTTTTTTAATGGACAGCACACGGACGTATACAACTTTCGGCTGAATAAGGCCTTAGTCCTACAAAATTCCTTCTAAGGCCATATTCAGATGAGCGTATTATAGGTCCGTGTGCTGTCCGTTAACAATACGGCTAACACACGGACCTATGCAATTCAATGGGACTATTCACATGTTCGTGGTTTTACCCGCATCGTGTATCTGCTGCATAAAAGTCACTGAAGGTCCTATTTTGGTCAGTTTTTGCAGACCACGCAGCCCATTGAAGTCAATGGGTGCGTGAGAATCACGGACAGAACACGGATGTCATTCGCGTCCTGTCCGTGTTTCACGCACCAGTTGCTAAAGAAACGATGAGAAAAAAAACAATGTGCACCAACACTGACATTAAAAACTGATGCCACATGGAACAAACACTGATGGCACATGGAACCTTAAATGCATGAAATACGCTCCGTTTTTTTGCGGACGCAAAAAGGACAAGCGAATCTGAATAAGGCCTTACACAAAGTATTAGCTATAGAATACTGCATCGAGGGCAGATGTTGTTCAGCACCTCACTTTGCTCTTGCACCTGCCTGACACATTAACCGGGCTCTACCTCATTATAATGTAATATATACTTGTACATGACTGAAAGCAACTTTGTAAACATTTGTATAAACCATGTATTGGTAAGAGCAGTAAACTGTTGAAAGTCACACTTAATTTGCTGCTGTTTTTGGTCAATATAATTGGTGGAAAACACATAAAATTCATAGATAAGTGGACCTTTCAGGTGTCTGTTGATGTATACGTTTACGTGATAAAATTACCAATGATGAAGTGACAGAGGCAGACAAATATTACAGTTTCTTGTATTGTACAGAACAGCAAATAGCTAACCAATACAACTAATGTGACCTAATCCATATGTAATAGCTCAAACGGACATGATTGACTGATTATTTTCACATTTTTGTCATCATTTTTAAATTATATTTCTGTTAGATTTGTTTATCTACGTAACCAAAGGGCCATAGCTATGAGGAGTGCAGAAATAGCAGTTGCACACACATGCTGTGGTGCTTTAGGGGACCCAAAGACTTCTCTGCCACATAAGAAGACACCAACATTTTTAAATAGCATATGGTCGGTGTGGGGCCAGGGTACAGACATTGCATTGAGGCCCGGGAATTTCAAGTTATGCCTCTGTAATAACTTGTTAGAGGTTACTTAAGATATAGTTCTTACTTGTATTATGGTACAGCATATAACATTTTAATGAATACTATCTTGTTGACAGTACATCAGCTGTGGATCAATGAGATATCTTTGTGAATCAAGAATGTGAAAAGAAGAACTGTCTATTCGCACAATCTGTCCAGAAAACGCAAGTTCTTTGGTTGGGTAAATGTATGTAACCAGAACCAGTTTGTAAATAATGTATTTTTAAAGTGAATCTCTAGTTATTGCAGATGTCCCTGAGTAGACAGTGAGGGGGTCTGTAAAAATGTTGTATGTTGATGTTTTATGCAGGAATGTTAAGCCTTTCTAAATGTAGTTATCCTTTATACTGAGATAGCAAGCAGTCTTTAGGAATAGTATCTAGAGGTCTATGCACATCTCTGATTAGCTATGTGATGGAGGAGGAAGTTTATGGCTGCTGGAGATATGATGTGTAGCTCGGTGTGTGGTGAGCGCCACGTGGTAGGCACAAGGGGACTGCTGATATGTGAGGAAGCAGCCTGCAGGGTAGACAGGGCTCAGTCTCAGTATAAAGAGCCAGAAGTTATATTACTGTGTGCTGAACTTGAACCCAGAGAGAGAGATAGGGGGATCTTCCAGTAGTTGACCACAGTTGCCCTCTCTGGTTTACCTCATTGTGGTGAAGAGATGTAACAGGTCACATTGAGAAGACTGTCACAGCTGAATTATAACACTTTATTCTTGTTCAATTCATTTAAAGTTAGAAGAAGCAACCATTTCTGTGTTGAGCCTGTCACAACCCTATTCTCCCAAGTAAAGAAAGCTGTAGTGTATATAGGCGGGCAAGTCTTAAAGAGCCGGTAGCGTTCAGGCCTAAGTAAAGTTCCCAGAGAATTTGTAAAGAATTATAGTTCTTGAAAGGCATTATATTCTCGAAGTTCCTTGTTCATAGTCGTCATCTCCTATTGTTAATTAACGAAATTGAAAACTCAACCTGCCTCCTTCTTATATTACTACACTATAATTTTATTGTTAAAAAAGTAATTATAGCTTTTTCCCTCCCTTGTTGCCATAAATCAGGCACTGCACTGTACTCTTTATAAAACTAGGGGAACAAGAATAAAGGAAGACACAAAGAGAACTGGGATTATGTATTTCTATGAAGTCTGGGTAAGTCTGCGACAGAATTACATCTCCATATTTGCCAAAGACAACTGCTGGAACTTAAATAAGCACTCTGTTTTTTTTTTTTTTTCAACCCCTTTCATTTGTAAATGTAATGTAGTATTGTAATGCCGGCGGCGGGTTTCCCCTCCTGCCAGCGCTCCCCGCCGCTAGGTCCTAAACCTTTCTCGTCAGTTCCTGTATGCACCTGATCCTGTCTGCTATTGCTACCAGTTATCAGCCTGTATCCTGTTGTCCGTTAACAGGCTGTATCCTGTCTGCTATTCCTATTCGCAACCAGCCAATTCTTTACCAATCTGTATGTTGTGATCCTCTACCAGCCTGTATCCTGTGATCCGCTACCAGCCTGTGTCCAGTAATCCGTTACCAGTCTATATCCTGTATTCTGCTACAAGCCTGGGTCCAATAATCTGCTACCAGCCTGCATCCAGTAATCCGCTACCAGCCTGCATCCAGTAATCCAATACCAGCCTGCATCCAGTAATCCGCTACCAGCCTGCATCCAATACCAGCTTGCATCCAGTAATCCGCTACCAGCCTGCATCCAGTAATCCAATACCAGTCTGCATCCAGTAATCCACTACCAGCCTGCATCCAGTAATCCAATACCAGCCTGCATCCAGTAATCCGCTACTAGCCTGCATCCAGTAATCCAATACCAGCCTGCATCCAGTAATCCAATACCAGCCTGCATCCAGTAATCCACTACCACCCAGCATCCAGTAATCTGCTACCAGCCTACATCCAGTAATCCAATACCTGCCTGCATCCAGTAATCCAATACCAGCCTGCATCCAGTAATCCAATACCAGCCTGCATCCAGTAATCCAATACCAGCCTGCATCCAGTAATCCGCTACTAGCCTGCATCCAGTAATCCAATACCAGCCTGCATCCAGTAATCCAATACAAGCCTGCATCCAGTAATCCACTACCACCCTGCATTCAGTAATCTGCTACCAGTTTACATCCAGTAATCTGCTACCAGCCTGCATCCAGTAATCCACTACCACCCTGCATCCAGTAATCTGCTACCAGCCTACATCCAGTAATCCAATACCAGCCTGCATCCAGTAATCCAATACCAGCCTGCATCCAGTAATCCACTACCACCCTGCATCCAGTAATCTGCTACCAGCCTACATCCAGTAATCCAATACCAGCCTGCATCCAGTAATCCACTACCACCCTGCATCCAGTAATCTGCTACCTGCCTATGTCCAGTTGCCTGCTACCTGCCTGTTTTCAGCTGCCAGCTACCTGCCTGTCTTCCACTGTCTGCTATCCACATGTCATTCGTGATTCTCAGTCAAGCCTCCATCCATCAAAGTTCCATCTACCTGTGCCTGTCCTGCATCTGTCTGGCCAGCAGCTACTCCCCCGGGACCACCTCAAGTTATAGCGACCTGGCAGTCTCCCTGCAGCGAAGACCAGATCCCTGTATAGCAGTTAAAGGGTGAAGACGGGGCAGGCTGCTTAAACAACGCCCTTAGAGGTGGCCCTAAGCCAATCTGGTGGAGTAGCTCAGTGGGTCCACAAACCTGCTCGTCGTTACCAGTATAATGTCAACATGTGTACTGACTTACCTTGCTGTATTCCACAGGCCGCCGTGGTGTCTCGTGATGTTCATTCGAAATGCCTGTATCCTACAGCATATGCTGTAGGGACCGGAAATCAAGCTCTCTCTTGAGAAGCCGACATCCGGTTTCTACTGTAAACATTGTGGAATTGGGTTGTCAAAGTACAGATAACATGACCCCATGGCAGCCAAGAACAGAGAGGCGGTCTGCAAAATACAACTCCAGGTAAGTCAATACATATGTACACATGACAGTACACTACATTTGCAAAGAGGGGGTGGGGGCAGTGGTTTTGAAAAGAAAAAACCTGGAGTGGACTTTCTATACCCAACAGGGAAAAAAAGAGGAGGCCAGGAGCAATGACAGGATCAACTTCGTTGTGAAGCTATGGTGACCATTTTCCTCAGGTGCTGGGTTCTAGGGTGGGGCACTAATAAGCCTCTTTACTTAGGCCAATGTATTTAGATAATGGGCTGGATAAGTGAACTTAAAGAGGCTCTGTCACCAGATTTTCAAATCCCTATCTCCTATTGCAGCTGATCGGCGCTGCAATGTAGATAACAGTAACGTTTTTCTTTTTCAAAAACGAGCATTTTTGGCCAAGTTATGAGCATTTTTATATTTATGCAAATGAGCCTTTCTTATGGAGAACTGGGCGTTTTTAATCTTATTTCCAACTGGGCGTGTATTGTGTTCGTTACATCTGGGTGTGTTTACTTGTTTTACTAGCTGGGCATTGTGAATGGAAGTGTATGATGCTGACGAATCAGCATCATCCACTTCTCTTCGTTACCACCCAGCTTCTGGCAGTGCACAGACACACAGCGTGTCCTCGCGAGATCACGCTGACGTCACTCACTTCCTCCCACAGGAACTTCATCGCATCGGACACTGTGTGTCTGTGAACTGCCAGAAGCTGGGTGGTAACGAAGAGAAGTGCATGATGCTGATTCGTCAGCATCATCCACTTCTATTCACAACGCCCAGCTAGTAAAACAAGTAAACACACCCAGATGTAACGAACACAATACACGCCCAGTTGGAAATAAGATTAAAAACGCCCAGTTGTCCATAAGAAAGGCTCATTTGCATAAATATAAAAATGCTCATAAATTGGCCAACAATGCTCGTTTTTGAAAAAGAAAAACGTTACTGTTATCTACATTGCAGCGCCGATCAGCTGCAATAGGAGATAGGGGTTTGAAAATCTGGTGACAGAGCCTCTTTAATTTTTCTTCTGGATAAAGGTCACTGACAGTAGCTATGACACTGGCATACCTAGTTAACATAGAAAACAATGCGCACTTAGATGAGTTTTTTAAAAAAAAGTGTGGAATGCTATCAGAAAATAATCTATATTTGAAGGGGTTTGCCCATTAGAGACATTTATGGCATATCCACAGGATATTCTGAAAGGCACATGGTATCCTAAATCTGTCCCTTTTAATGTTACCTTCGCATAGATTATTGGGGCAATATTCCATTATATTCTGCTATTTTTTCGTCCCCAGTAGAAAGCAATGACTGGTAATTTTATTCAGGTCATATGGACTTCTGGTTTTCGGTTTCAAACAGGGTTGCCAACTGTCCATTAATTAAGTGCTTGGCAAGTAGCAATGATACTAATGCCAACGTTATTAACAGTGCAGAAACATTTTAGAGACAGAAAAGCTGTTTATTTTCTGAAGATAGAGTTGCGGGCCAGAACACACAACATCGAGAAAATTCTAGTTTTAAAGGAAATCTACCATGAATCAAATTTGGTTTAAAAAATCTGTTCGTTACTAATGATAGACTCAGTTTAAATGCAATCAACAAAAATGTATCTTAAGCACCTATCATACCACCAGATATAATTATCAATAATCAATGATCCAAAAATATACCTGATGCTTAATTAATCTCAAATAAACAGCAAGAGTACCAAAATATATCTTTATTGTCCCAATAGGGAGAACATTACCCACAAAATACAAACATTTAAAATACAGATAATTTAAAAACACCCCGGATAGGAATGTCCACCGTATCCCATAGAAATGGTCATACTATATACCATATAGCGATAAGGAAATGTATAATCCTAGTACAGATTCCCCCAGGAGATCAGAAGTCTAGAATGATCAACTGGGTAGACGTAGAAACCTCATATAACCCATATGTGGGAGTGCAGAGGCAAATCTGTATCAAAAAATGAGCACTTAATTACCTGGGGTGGACATGATGAAAAGAAGACCTAATCCGGGGAACACCTCGACGCGCGTTTCGCTACCTTCGTCTGTACTAGGATTATACATTTCCTTATCGCTATATGGTATATAGTATGACCATTTCTATGGGATACGGTGGACATTCCTATCCGGGGTGTTTTTAAATTATCTGTATTTTAAATGTTTGTATTTTGTGGGTAATGTTCTCCCTATTGGGACAATAAAGATATATTTTGGTACTCTTGCTGTTTATTTGAGATTAATTAAGCATCAGGTATATTTTTGGATCATCAGTTTAAATGCAAGCTTGAGAAATCTTTTGCAAAGTTAAAAATTATATTTTTTCTTTGCTATACATGGATCTGCCAACTGCCAAACTACACAACATGTAAGGGTATATCAATTATTATTATTATTATTATTATTATTATTATTATTATTAATAATAATTATATTAACCCCTTCCCCCTGCTGGCATTCTGGGCCCTAATGTCCAAGCCATTTTTTAGATTTTTCCATTGTCACATTCGAAGAGCTGTAACTTTTTTATTTTTGCGTCGGCATAGCTGTATAAGGTCTTGTTTTTTGCGGGACGACTTGCAGTTTTTATTGGTACCATTTGAGAGTAGATGCGACTTTTTGATCACTTTCTATCACATTTTTTTTAAGTCAGGACTAACAAAAAACAGCAATTTTTCCATTGTTTTTTATTTTATTTTTTACGGCGTTCACAGTGCGGGTTAAATAATGTAACAGCTTTATAGTCGGGGTCGTTAGGGACGCGGCGATACCAAATATGTGTAACTTTTTTGCTTTATTGTATTTTTTTTTAATAGTAAAGCATTTTGTAAGGGGAAAAGCTGGGTTTTTCATTTTTTTTTTTTCACTTTTTTTTTTTATTAACTTTATTAAACTTTTTTTACTTTTTTACTAGTCCCACTAGGGGACTTCACTATCCTCCGATCGCTATTATAATACACTGCAATACTTTTGTATTGCAGTGTATTACTGCCTGTCCGTTTAAAACGGACAGGCATCTGCTAGGTCATGCCTGCGGCATGATCTAGCAGGCATTCGCTGCAGGCAGACCTGGGGGTCTTTATTAGACCCCCGGCTGCCATAGAAGACACAGACACTCGGCGATTTTATCGCCGGGTGTCAGTGAGATGAGAGGGAGCTCCCTCCCTCTCTCCAAAACCATTCAGATGCGGTGCACGCTATTGTGCACCGCATCTGAAGGGTTAAACAGGTGAGATCGATACTAATATCGATCTCACCCGGCAGAGCAGGGACGCCCCCAGCCCTCAGCTGCTTCTGGCAGCTGAGAGCAGGGAGATTTCACGGCTCCCTGCTCTGTTTACTTTATTCTACAGCAGCGACGTAGTTTGTCGGCGCTCTAGAATAAAGCCCACTAATGACCGCCGTAAAAAGACGTATCGGCGGTCATTAAGGGGTTAATATTATTATTCAAAATTAAAAATATTAGCATTTTGGAAATTTTCCACTAAGACTGGGTTCACACCTGCGTTTGACTTTCCGTTGTTCTGCTCCATCAAAGGAGCAGAACAATGGAAAATACCGGAAGAGCTGCTTCCATTGCACGACAGACACCACTGGCGGCCGACCGAACCCATTGACTTTAATGGGTTCAATCAGGTTTCCATTGGTGTGTCCGTGGTTTTACTAGAAGCAATAGACTGCTCTATTGTTTTTGGTATTTTTTGCTGGATCTGCATCTGAGGCCCCTAACGGAGGCTCCAATTCATATGTCTGTGAATTAAATTTGTATAAATATCACATCCTGATGTCAGAACCTGATGGTTTTACAGAGATCAGTTGTGTTACTTAAATACTACTTATCTTTTCCATTGCAGACCCCTTTTGCAGGAAATTTCTTCTCCTTTGTCACCTATTGATTAACTGACATGAAGTGCTCCCTCTCTTGAAGTTCGCTTTAAGATGTATAAACATTATTAATCAGAGAGGCCATAAAAGGGACTGTGTGCCCTAACTAACCAAATAAACGAGGCCACAAGAACTACATTGATTGTACATAGAACTGAGTTTAATGAAATTAATCAATTGCTGCTCATAGAAACAAAAGGTGTAACCTATTACTAGTCCTTGCCTCCAAGTAGCGATTTAGTCCGTAAAAGGTAGTGCTGTAGCATCCACTAGAACCCGTGGAGATGCACCAGTGCAAACCGGCCTCACCGGAAAACAACCTTACAGGTACAGCCTGAGGGTATGTTCACACGCAGTGTTTTCAGGCGTATTTCAGGACGTCTATGCCTCGAAAAACGCATGAAAAAACGGAAGCTGAACGCCTACAAGCATCTGCCCATTGAAATAAATGGGAAAAACAGCATTTAGTTCATAAGGGGCGTCTTTTTACGCCGCTGTTTTAAAAAACGGAGTGTAAAAAGACGCTCCGTAAAAAGAAGTGCATGTCACTTCTTGAGGCGTTTTTTGGAGCTGATTTTCCATTGAACACTATGAAAAACGCCTCAAAAAAGCCTCAAAAGAAGTCTGAAAAGAAGCCTCAAAAGAAGCTCCAAATTAAAAGAAGCTTCATTTTCAGCTCCAAAAATGCCTGAAAATCAGAGGTTGTTTTCTTTGAGGGTATGTTCACAATGTTCGCAATTTTTCACACTCGCGATTTTAGCAGCGTTTTTCGCAGCGTTTTTTACGGCCGTTTTTTTGGCCGCGTAAAAAAACGGGCCATCGGAACAGAACTCAGTTTTTCTCATTGAAATCAATGGGCAGATGTTTGGAGGCGTTCTGCTCCGGTAACAAACATGGTGGAAGAATCGACCCCTTTACTACCTAGCTCCCACACTTCCTTTCAACTCAATTACTTCTGCTCCCAACTCTGTTTCCCTTCTCACACTAAACAGAACTCATTGAATCAATAGGCTGCCCTTCAAATATCCATCTGGCAAAAAAACAAAAAGGCAATCTTCCAGGGTTGCAGAGCGAGACACTGGAAGAAAATCCACTCCCAGAAAGAATACACACAAACAAGCAGTTCTCAATTTTAAACCTGCACTCAATTCTGCTAAACAGAACTACTCCACAACTGTCATATATTCTCTGTCCCCCAACCCCAATTAATTAGTTAACACTTTCAACTCCTTACTCCGTCCCCCGCTGCCCCCACCACATCTCTTATCTCAGCTGAGGACTTTGCCACACATTTCAAACACAAGATTAACAATATTAGAGAAAGCTACAACCGACATCCCCGCAACCCCTATCCTCAACTGCTCTGTGCTTTTTCCCATAAAAGAGTGTGGTTTCCTTCAGCAATTACAGCCGATCTCCGAGGGTTAGGGCGGGTTCACACATGGCGGAATTTCACTTAAATTCCGCTGCGGACACTCCGCAGCGTTAATCCGCAGCGGAGCCGTTTCTCCATTGACTTTCACTTTAATTTAGCAGTGTTCGTTTACACGATGCGTACAATTCCGCTGCGGAGCATAGGCTGCGGAGCGGAATTTGGTGTCCGCAGCATGCTCTGTCTGTTGCGGAGCAGTGGCGGACTCATGGCGGAATTTCTCCATTGACTTCAATGGAGATTCAAAGTTCCGCAATGAAGTCCGCAGCTGTCATGCACATGTCATGTGTGCTGCGGATGCGTCTTGCTTTTTTAACTTGACATTTCTTCATTCTGGCTGGACCTATGTATTTCTAGGTCTACAGCCAGACTGAGGAAGTCAATGGGGCTCCCGTAATGACGGGAGCGTTGCTAGGAGACGTCAGTAAATAGTCACTGTCCAGGGTGCTGAAAGAGTTAAGCGATCGGCAGTAACTGTTTCTGCACCCGGGACAGTGACTACCGATCTCAATATACATGTATCTGTAAAAAAAAATGAAGTTCGTACTTACCGAGAACTCCCTGTTTCTGTCTCCAGTCCGGCCTCCCAGGATGACGTTTCAGTGTAAGTGACGGCTGCAGCCAATCACAGGCCAAGCACAGGCTGCAGCGGTCACATGGACTGGCGCGTCATCCAGGGAGGTCGGGCTGGATGCCGAAGGAGGGACGCGTCATAAAGACAACGGGCGGTAAGTATGAATTTCTTTTACTTTCACTAGGGAAAGTGCTGTCCCTTCTCTCTATCCTGCACTGATAGGGAGAAGGGAAGCACTTTTCCCGCAGTCCGCAGCAGCTAGTCCGCATCAATTTTCTGCACATTTTGTGCAGATCCGCAGCCGTAATCCGCAACCCGGATTAGGTGCGGCATTGATGCGGACAGTTGCGGAGGAATTCCGCCATGTGTGGTCATGCCCTTAGAGAAGCTGGACCTGTGACGACCAGATTATTGTCTCACTGACTTCATATTGGGAAGGAGATGTCTATGTGAGACAATCTCCTTAACTTTCAGCTATACCCCGCAAACTGTAACCCATTGTGGAAATCAGATGAATAATTTGCTTGTAATGTTTATCTTTATAATGTACAAATATTGTTTTAATATTTAAACACGTAAGAAATATTCAAACAGTGCCATATAAACCACATTTGTGTTCAGTAGTGTATGCAAATTATTTTCATATATTGCACTATAATTCTCCAATATATTCTATAAAAATATAAAGATTAATTAATATGAGATCTGAATTAGGTTATATAATTTACACAGACTATGAAATAGACATTTAGTGCAAAGCACACCCAACAAGGGAATAGGAATTTCAATGGAATAGCTTAACACAATGGATTTTCTATTTTCTTTGGATATTCTGAGAAATACAAAATATATTACAGTACCTTTGTATGGACCGAAGAGGTCCATACCCAGGTTATCATCATTATTGTAATCCGGGAGGTGATTAATTTATTTTAAAAGGTTTTTCTGAGATTAGAAAAAAGGGTAAACTTGATTTCTTATATACATATGACAGTGTAAACCTCTGGGGGACAAGGCAGGAAGTGTTGTCATGATCCAGGCACAGTTCTTCTCACAGGTGGCCAATAAATGAAATCACAAATGCCTGGACACAGCAATAAAGTATGTTTTCATATGGCCAGCTCAAATGTGGCTCAAATGTGGCATTCATTGTGATAAACAGCAAAGGCATTCGTTTTCATTTTTTGTATTGAAAAACATCAACGTTTTTTTAATGTTTGCAAGCTCAAATAAGTGATAGTTAAACCAACAAATCAATGGGAAGATACAGGAAGAGTCTAAGGCGAGTAATAGTAAATTTTAGGCAGAATTTTACTATGAAATATGTAAATTTTACCTTAAAGCCTTCTAAGGCCTCATGCTACTCGGTGCATTACGGACCACAATACGGTATGCAAAACAGAACTGTATTGTAGTCCATACGGTTCATGTTAATTGTATCATATTCCCTCTTAGAAGTACTGAAACTGCGCTTCTAGATAGGTTATATAGTCCAATGTATGACATTTTTTTAATGAGGGCTCTGAATAGCTCTATAGGAATGCATTAGCACTTTATTCAGGATCCATACTCCAAGGATTCTAAACACAATTGTGAACATGTAGCCTAAGTCTCAAATTCTGACAGTTCTTAGATATATGTATGAAACCTCTTCTGTAAAACGAACTCACTGTCCCCTTTTGGGCACAAAGAATTACTCAAATGTTTATATTCTAGAAAATGCCAAAATTCCTTTTAAGTATTTCCATATGCTTAGTTTATGGGCTTATGCGTCTATATTAAAGTGTGCATAGTAAAATGTTCCACAAAGAATATTTCCATAACATAAATATAATAAAATATTCCATATTTAGAATTTTCACGAATATGTCCAAAAAATATTCTTCAGGCATCATTTATTGACATATATTTTCTATTACAGATCTCATGGTGAATATTTAGGATTATATATCTGTCTATGTCATGCAATATTGATCTGTAAGTTTATATATTTGGCTCCACAAAGTCTATACACAACCTTATAACATAAATACTTGCTAAATGTATGAGAATAGGTAAATTGAATAAATATGACAGGAAATAACAACATAATGTATTTCTACAAATTTCTTAATTTTTATATTTTAAGGGGTTGTTTCATCTTATATATCTTATAGGGCATATAGATGTCATAAAGGGGTTCCCCCGCTACTCTACTTCATGAGCCAGAGTGGAGATGCTCTAAAAAACAGCGGCTTTTGCTCAGGCAAACTGGAGCTGTCCTTGTGTTCTATAGGAGGATTTTCATCTCAATGGCCACATATAACACTACATTTCCCCTGCAGAGGCTGCCACAGGGATATTGTATAGTCAAACAAAATTTCCCCTGGTAAAATCGCCCGTTTGCGGGAGCTTAAGAAGCTTCAATCTCAAAAAGGGATTGTCTTCATGAGACAAACTTTTAGTGATATGACATTTTTTTTTATATATTTCAAGTTCTAACAGTCTGTAATGCAAGATTCCAGCTTAGAATAGAAGGCAACAAAGCCCATATAGGAAAACATTAACGAACAACATTTGTCTAAAGACAATTTTATGAAAATCTTTAGGTTGCATGAAGAATGACACTTTGTAACATGAAAACTTTATTGTATTTGAAGAAATGTAAAAGAAAATTTTTAACCAAATGAGATGTAGAAAAAAGAAAAAGACAGAAGGGTGAAACTAACTGCATTTGCTTTGCTTGCACATGATGTGTAAATGATGGAACCTTGATAAAAGAAAAAAAAGATGACGTAGGGGTAGACTGAGAATAATCTGGGACTCAAGGTTTTGAAGGTCATGGGCCGCTTACCAACCACTATGGCCAGATAATACTCTTGGTTTGGGTTAATAAAATACATTTGAAGAACATTTACAGTATATTAAACTTTATCCTTCCTGCAAACTGACGTACATGTACCTCATAAGCGAAAACTAAGTCATGCATTCTGATGTATGTCAGAGTGATCACACGGGTACAGAAGCAGTGCTCATGTGAACACCAGCGGGAGGGTAGCTGTGATTGACAGTTAAACTCTCGCACTTAAGGCTCAGAGAAAACTTTGATCCCGGTCGTTTAAGCCCTAAGGCACCAGGATTAAAGTTGATCATGGTACAGACAAAAGGGAGACGACTGCCAGTTTTGGGATCGCTATCACCGGGGCTGAGTGCTGTCCAGCAATTTGATGCACAGGTAATAATATGAAGTCATATAGCTATATGACATATTTTATATATATATATATATATATATATATATATATATTTCTATATATATATATATATATATATATATATATATGTGTATATATATATATATATATATATATATATATATATATATATATATATATATATATATGTAACAGTCCCCAAATTGTTAACTGAAAATTAAGTTAATAATTAAAGTTGAAAATAATATAGGTGTCATGACTCTGGGGTATATGGACCCACTAGGCCGCTCCCCCGTAGCGGAGTAGCATCTGGCTATACAATAGTCAATAACAATCTCTAGGACAATGTAGCGTCCATGGCCACGGGCCGTCAGGTTTACTCACCTCCCGACGCCCGCAGCCATGGATCCGCTCTGTTCTGCTGTGTCCCATGCCCAGCCTTAAAGGGCCATTGCGCGCACAAAAGAAATCGTCATCAACTGCCATGATTTCCTGGTCTATAAGAAGGCCCCAGCCCTCCTGATCCTTGCCTGAGCGTTGTTAGTTTATCCCAGTCTGTCTTGCAAATGGTCCCTTAGTGTTTCCCGTTCCAGTGTTTACCCGTGCACTGTTACCTGTTCCTGTATCCAGTATTGTTCTTGTTCCTGTGCCTACCAGTGTTGGAGTCGTGTCTACTGCACCTGCTGTCGTTTGCCACGTCCAGTGTCTTTTGTCACGTCCAGTGTCTTCTGCCACGTCCAGTGTCTTCTGCCACGTCCAGTGTCTCCTGCCACGTCCAGTGTCTTCTGCCACATCGGATACTGCCTGCCACATCTGGCGCTACCTGCTGCAAAGGCCTCCATCCGTGCTGAAGCCACAGCCACCGTCTGGACTAGTTTAGGTACCCAAGCGTTACTATTGACTTTCATATAGACTGTGACCTGGTCAGCTGCCTCTTCACTATGGCGGAGCGGCTTAGTGGGTCCACATACCCTGTGACCGTGACAGTACGCTCAGGCTATGGAGCCCGCTGGCCAGCCCAAGACCGCAGTCCAGAGGATACAGATGGAGATACATGACCTACGCACACGTCAGGATCAACTCCTTGAGGCTGTGAATTCTATCCTGGTCTGTCTGGATCTACTCACTGTTGCACCCCCAGTTCTTCCTCCTGAAGCTGTTGCTGTGCCACTGCCCGTTGCTTCTCCTGTTTGTTCCGGATCCACAGTTCCTCTGCCTCTTCCTCCTCTCTACACCGGTGATCCCAGAGCATGTAGAGGATTTATTAACCAATGCACGGTTCATTTTACGCTACGGGCTCATCTCTTCCCCTCCAAGGAGGCCAAAGTGGCGTTTATTATCTCCCTCCTCGCTGGCAAGGCCCTCGCATGGGCGAACCCAATCTTGGAGCAACAAGGACCTGTATCCTCGGACCTAGCCTTGTTCCTGCAGTCCTTTCGTGCCGTATTCGAGGAGCCGGGTCGAACGTCCTCTGCCGCAGCCACTCTATTGACCCTCAAGCAAGATGGCTCCACAGTAGGGGAGTATGCTATCTCCTTCCGCACCCTGGCAGCCGAGCTGGCATGGAACAATGAGGCACTGGTGGCGACCTTCTGGCAGGGCCTGTCCTCTCACATCAAGGACGAACTGGCAGCCCGCGACCTTCCTTCTACCTTGGATGCCCTCATCCTGTTAGCCACCTGGGTTGATATGAGAATCCGGGAGCGCACTCAAGAGGTTTGACAGGAGAGCCGGGTCCACAGACCAGCACCCTCGGTCCAGAGACCACTATTGCCTTCCCCTAGTGCGCTACCTGAAGAACCCATGCAGGTAGACCGAGTCCGGTTATTTGAACAGGAGAAGCAGCGCAGACGCTCCTCTGGACTATGTATGTATTGTGGCCTTAACGGTCATTTTGCGCGCCAATGCCCACAGAAACCGGGAAACTCCAGTACCTAGGGTTGGTTGGAGAGGCAACTCTAGGTGGAACGTCTCCAAACGTTAAAACCTCTCCCAAATTATCGTTTCCTGTGGCCATCATCTCCGGAGAGACATCACATCCTTCCTCCCCCTATCTTGACTCTGGAGTGGCTGCTAATTTCATCCAGCATGATCTAGTGGATCATTTACGTCTACCCACAGTCCGTCTGGAGAGACCCCTGGCTGTTGCCTCTGTGAATGGTCTACCACTGCCCGATCCGATTATGCTCATCACGGAGCCATTGACACTACGGGTCGGAGCTCTTCACTCAGAACAGATCACCTTCCTGGTACTACCTAAGGCTATCAATCCTATCCTGCTGGGTCTGCCATGGCTCCGCCTACATGCCCCGGTCCTTGACTGGAGTTCCAGAGAAGTTCTTCAATGGGGTTCCAGATGCCATAGCCATTGCCTGTCACAAGTCCGTCCTGTTATGCCCCCTCTGCCTCAATCACTCTCCAGTCTTCCATCTCAATATGCCAGTTTTGCGGATGTCTTCTGCAAACGAGAGGCTGAGACGTTGCCTCCACATCGGAATTATGACTGTCCCATTGAACTGGTTCCTAATGCTTCTCTTCCCCGTGGACGAGTATATCCTCCATCCTTGCCAGATACTTTATCTATGTCAGCCTATATCATGGAGAATTTGGAGAGGGGTTTTATTCGTTAAGAAGAGAGATGGATCTCTTCGACCCTGCATTGACTACCGTGGTCTCAACCAGATCACGGTCAAGAACAAATACCCGTTGCCACTTATATCCGAGCTGTTTGATCGCATGCGAGGAGCCAACATTTTTTCTAAGCTAGATATGCTGGGGGCTTATAACCTAATCCGGATTCGCTGGAGTGACGAATGGAAGACGGCATTTAACACCCACGATGGGCACTACGAATATCTAGTGATGCTCTTCGGACTGTGACCTGGTCAGCTGCCTCTTCACTACGGTGGAGCGGCCTAGTGGGTCCACATACCCTGTGACCGTGACAGACAAGAGTACCTGGATAGATGCTTTGACAGACACTTGACATGGCAGACATGTGGCGTAGTAGAAATATGGCACAGATGATACTTGGCACAGATGATACTTGGCACAGATGACACGTGGCACAGATGACACTTGGCACAGATGACACTTGGCTTCGCACTGGACAAACACAATTACTGGATATGGGATACAGAGTATCGGAACAAAGGATACAGGATACAACTAAGGAACCATTTGCAATAACTAAAATGGGCAGATACAACAATGCTCAGGCAAGGAGGGATAGGGCAGAGTCCTTTTTATAGTTCCTGGTATGATAGGATAGGATGGGGAGATTTCCTTGGTCACGCTGGCCCTTTAAGGCTGGCAGCTAGCACCTGCGCGCACCCTATGCACAGCAGCATCCGAGGACAGTCTTGTGTGCCGGCGTCTCAGAGGAGGGAGACGCCAGCAAGAGCTCATAGGTCTGCGGTCGCGGCCATTGGCGGGTAAGTAATGCATGTAAGGAGGCACCCTGGCGAGTGGTATTCCACATGCAGAGTGTAATGGTGCACTGTGACGCCACAGGACAAAGATATGGAGTAAATGGGGGGCAAAAAGTCTTAGGCGTTTTAAAGACTAAGGGGTCTTCTTCCACAGAGACAAATCAGTCCCTACACTAAAGAAATGCATATGCTCTCACATTTGCATATGCTCCTTCCTGATTTAAGTACAAGGCAATTACCTCTACAAACCTGTGCTGTATTTCTATGACCAATCAAATAAAAAATGGCAAGCAAACCACAGTGTGTAAAATAAAAAGTTCTATTTTATTAAATTCTCACAACAAATATAATTTATTTAAATGCAGTACAACAAAGTGTTACTTTACTTGCAATCCCTCACAACCACACAATGCCTGAAGATACCACAAATTTATCAAGGCAGCTATAGTTCATACAAAGCTAGCCTTAATCTGGGCTGTAGGACTCCAGACATCAACTTCTCCTTTAACCCCTTCCCGCCACAGGCATTTTTCGGATTTTCATTTTTCAACCCATAAATTTTATATTTTTCCATCCATATAGCCCTATGAGGGCTTGATTTTGCGGGTCGAGTTGTAGTTTGTCATGGCACCATTTATTGTACCATATAATGTGCTAGGAAACGGGAAAAAAAAATTGGTGGGGTGGAAAATTAAAAAACAGCAATTCCTCCATTGCGTTCTGCGTTTCTTTTTTATGACGTCCACCGTGCACTTAAAACGACATATTAACTTTATTCTGCTGGTCAATACAATAACGCCGATACCAAATTTATATATATTCTTTTATATTTTACTACTTTTAATACTTTTTTTCAAGGAAAAAACGCATTGTAAAATTAATTTTCTGTCACCAAATTCTGAGAGCCATAATTTGTTCTTTTTCCGCCAATTGCATGGCATTAGGGCTTATTTTTTGCGGGGCGAGCTGCAGTTTTTAATGATGCCATTTTGATGTACATGTTGTGGAGATGAGGTGACCAAAAAACTGTGATTCTGGTGTTTTACTTTTTTTTTTTACGGCGTTCATTGTGCATGTTAAATAATGTTATATTGTAATAGTTCAGACATTTACAGATGCGATTATACCAATTATGTGTATTTAATTTTTTTTTTTAATGTTTTAGGGGGGAAGTATATTTTTTGTACTTTTATTACATAATAAATAACTTTTTTACCAGTCCCCCTAGGGGACTTGAACCAGCAATTGTTGGATTGCTTACACTATATACTGCAATACTAATGTATTGCAGTATATCGTGTTTCTAACAGGCTCCCATTAAGCCCTGCCAGAGTACAAAGATGGCAGACCGCTGGGTCACCATTAGACCCCTAGGCTGCCATGCTAACCATTGGCACCCAGCGATCGCATTGCAGGGGGCCAAATGGGCTGTCAGAAGGGGTTGCCCTCTCTTTCTAACGCTTTAGATGCCGTGGTCGCTATTGACCGGGGAATCTAAGGGGTTAAACGAGTGGGAGCACTATCCCGCCCGTTACAGTGAAATGTTGAATGGAGCGGGCTTAGCCCGTGTGCACGCTTTATACTTCCCCTCTATGCTTCCACTATGACGTCAGTATACGTCATAAGTCAGGAAGGGGTTAAACTACAGCATTTCTACAAAACGGAACCCTTGCACAACGGAGACAAACGGAAACCATTGGCACCGGATCCGTCACCATCGAAATCAATGGTGATGGAAACGGAAACCTATGGTTTCCGTTTGTGTCTGTCAGGGCTCCGTTCCGACGGAATGCTCCGACGTAACGTCAGAACGGAGCCCTAGCGCAGATGTGAACGAAGCCTAACAGCCACAAAAACACCTTTTTATACCTCAGAAGAAAAACATTATTGAAAATAATAATAATCCAACAACTATAAAAAATATATTAAGAAATTAATCAGAACAGAGTGAGTTTTAAACCTATTAAGTTTAAAAAAAAAACAAACGCTATTCAATGTTGGACATTCACTTTAAAGAGACAGTTACCCACTTTAAAAATACAGACATGGACACTTTTCATATGTGCTCCTGTACTTTATTTTCCATAGGAACCATCTACCCCATGAACTTTCCAATTTGCCTTCATATTTACTTTGTTGCAATATAAATGTTAAATTATGTGGAACTGCATAATGTAACAAAGGTGCTTGTACAGTATTATGACAGTGAAGGAAGCTGATATACATACTGATTTACATTTTACTTTGAAGATTATGAGTATACGGTTCCCTAAGGCCTCGTTTCCATGGTTGGAATTCATAGTACCCCAGAATCCAAGAGCTAATTTTTTTTACAAAATCCATTCACTTAACAACCTGATTCTGTTTGTTCCACTGCCCAATACCCATGTCACCTACTGTATCTTCAACAGAAGACAATATTTTTTTTTATACCCGACTATTATCTTTATCCCTCCCTATTTAATGGCTAAATATTTATTTAGTACGTTTTATTTTGCTATGTGAATACTGTAGCATACCTTAACCCCTTCAGGACCCAGCCTGTTTTGGCCTTCAGGACACAGCCGATTTTTTTAAATCGGACGTGTGTTACTTTATGTGGTAATAACATCGGCATGCTTTTACCTATCCAAGCGATTCTGAGATTGTTTTCTCGTGACATGTTATACTTTATGTTAGTGAAAAAATTTGGTAGATAATTTCGATATTTATTTCGAAAAACACCAAAATTTTGAAAAAAATTGCAAAAAATTTAGCGGTGGGAGGTCTTATTTTTTGCGGGACGAGCTGTCGTTTTTAGTCGTACCATTTTTTGGTACATAAAAAGTGAAAGTTGTATTACATTTTTTTTTGGAAGCTAAAGTGACAAAAAAACAGCGATTTTGGCGGTTTAAATTATTACGTTTTTTTACAGTGTTCACCGTGAGAGTTAAATAATGGTATATTGTAATAGTTCAGCCTTTTACGGATGTAGCGATATCAATTTCGTTAATTTTTTTACATTACTTTAGAAGAAAAATGGTAAAAGGGGGGTTTTTTAACTTTAAACTTTTTTCTTTCTCACTACTAATAACTTTAATTCTTCTACACATTTTATTAGTCGCCTTAGGGGACTTTAACCAGCGATCATTGGATCGCTGGTACAATGTACTGCTATACAGATGTATTGAATTATATTGTTATTTTTACAGGCTTCTGTAACCGCACTATCGCTGTTCCTGTCCGTTAGTCCTGAGTGTCAGCTGTAATACACAGCTGACACCTGCAGTGTGTAGAGCGGGCTCAGCACGTGAGCCGGCTCCATACATCAACCCACGCACCATGACGTGCTATTAAGTCATAGTGCGCAAAGGGGTTAATGCACAGCGGATGGTGTGAATATTGCAATTTTCCACTGATATGCCATTTTAGTGCATAATATGTTGTGCCCAGTTTGTGCCACTGAAGACAAATACCTCATAAAACGTTAAGCGGGTTCTCTCGGGTATGGCGATGCCATATATGTGGGCGCAAACTGCTGTTTGGGCACGCTGCAGGGCTCAGAAGGGAGGGAGCGCCATTTTGCTTTTGGAGTTCAGATTTTGCTTTGTAGTATTTCTGTTTGGGGTTTTGCTGGTATTTCAGTTTATAATGTGGGGGCATATGTAATCTGTGCGGAGAACATCAGGGTATAATAAGAGGGTATAATAATTCATAGATATGTACCCGGTGTCGCACTGATAATTGGCGCCCGATCTTATCCGATTTTGGAACACTCTGCACATTTTGCAACGCCATATTTTGAGACCCAGAACTTTTTTATTTTTTCATCACCGGAGCTGCGTGAGGGCTTATTTGTTGTGGGACAATCTGTACTTTTCATTGGTACCATTTTGGGGTACATGCGATTTTTCTGATCACTTTTTATTCAATTTTTTTGCAAGCCGGGTGACCAAAAACAAGCAATTCTGACAATGTTTTTTAGTTTCTTTTTTGCGGCGTTCACCGTGTGCTATAAATGACAGTTTTACTTTATTTTGTGGGTCGGCACGATTCCAGCGATACCATATGTATATAGTTTTTTTATGTTTTGCAGCGTTTGCGCAATAAAATCACTTTTTTATAAAATAATTCATTTTCTGTGTCACCATATTCTGAGAGCCGTAACTTTTTTATTTTTCAGTCAAAAAAGCTGTGTAAGGGCTTGTTTTTTGCGGGACGGTTTGTAGTTTTTATCGGTATTATTTTCGGGTACATGCAACTTTTTGATCACTTTTTTTTCTCTATTTTGAGAGGGGTGGTGACCAAAAAATAGCGATTCGTGTGTAGTTTTTTATTGATTTTTTTGGGGTGTTCATCGTGCGGGAAAAATAACATTATAGTTTTATAGTTGGGGTCATTACGAACGCGGTGATACCAGATATGTGTACTTTTTAACGTGTTCATTTTTTTCCTATAATGAAAGTCTTATTATGGGAAAAAAAAACAGTTTTTGTTTATATAACTTCTAACTTTTATTTTTACACTTTTTTTAAAACATTTTTATTATCTTTTTTTTAAACTTTTTTTACTTGTCCGACTAGGGGACATTTAGACTTGCAGCTTTGATTGCTGCTAGAGTACATTACACTACCTATGTAGTGTAATGCATTCCAAGGGTATGTGCACACACACTAATTACGTCCGTAATTGACGGACGTATTTCGGCCGCAAGTTCCGGACCGAACTCCGTGCAGGGAGCCGGGCTCCTAGCATCATAGTTATGTACGACGCTAGGAGTCCCTGCCTCGCTGCCGGACAACTGTCCCGTACTGTAATCATGTTTTCAGTACGTGACAGTTGTCCTGCAGCGAGGCAGGGACTCCTAGCATCGTACATAAGTATGATGCTAGGAGCCCGGCTCCCTGCACTGTGTTCGGTCCGGAACTTGCGGCCGAAATACGTCCGTCAATTACGGACGTAATTAGTGTGTGTGCACATACCCCAACTGTCATTGTGACGTGACAGTCACACTGACAGGAAGCCTCGAAGGACTGGCCGGAGGCTGCTCCTCCAAGGCGTCCGTACATGGCAACCCGGAGGTCATTGTCTGGCCCCTGATTGCCACGACAAGCATCGGCAGCCCCCACAATCACTTAGTGGGGGCTGCCGATGTGCTTCAAACCCCTTAAATGTGGCGATCGCAATCGGTTGCCGCATTTATGGGGTTAATTGCCGAAATCAGCAGCGATGGTCCACTGACCGGTAAGACTGGAGTGTCAGCTGTCGGGGACAGGTGACCTCCCGGTTCCCGGACACTGTCCATTAAGACAGTGTGTGCCAGGAACCGCTCCGCAACTGTACGGCCTGATGCGGGAAGCAAGCCCTCTGCAGGACGTACAGTTGTGCGCTTCAAGACATTAAGGGCATATTCACACTCTTAACAAAAAACGGCTTAAAATACGGAGCTGTTTTCAAGGGTAAATAGCTCCTGATCTTTTCAGCCGTTTTTTAATCAACTTGTGTTTTTTACGGCTGTTTTTGGAGCTGTTTTTCTATTGAGTCAATAAAAAAGTGCTGCAAAAAAACGGCTCAAGAAGTGACTTGCACTTCATTTTAAGAGTCTTTTTTACGCAGCCGTTTTTAAAAACGTAAAAAACGCCCCGTGTGAGCGGAACTCCCTTTTTTTCAATGAAATTAACGTGCAGATAATTGGAGGCGTTCAGCCGCCGCTTCTTTAGCTGTTTTTTTGGGCGTTTACGGCCAGAAAAACATCTGAAAATAGGTCGCGTGAACATACCCTTCTCAGGGTATATTCACACAGGCTATTTTCGGGCCTTAAACGGACGAAAAACGCCCAAAAAATCGGAAGCAGAACGCCTCCAAACATCTGCCAATTTATTGCAATGGGAAAAACGGCGTTTTGCTACGACGGGCCTTTTTTTTTACGCGGGCGTTTTGAAAAACGGGCGCGTAAAAAAACGGCCATGAAAAAGAAGTATAGGTCACTTCTTGGGACATTTTTGTAGCCGTTTTTCATAGACTCTATTGAAAACAGCTCCAAAAACGGCCGTAAAAAACGCAGCGAAAATCGTGAGTGGCTTAAAAAACCTCTGAAAATCAGCTCCGTATTTTCAGACATTTTTTGCTAAGGCCCCATGCACACGACCGTGCCCGCAATCACGGCCCGCGATTGCGGGCACGGCCGGCCGCTGACTGACAGCCGCATTTTCGGGCCGTGCTCCCATACAAAGTATGGGAGCACGGCCCGCAAAATGCGATAGAACGGACATGTTCCATAATTCCCGGAACATTTCCACGGTACTGACACCCTTCCGTAGTGCTACGGAAAGGTGTCAGTGTTCAATGAAACGGAGGTTTTTTGCTGTCGTGTGCATGGGGCCTAAGCGTGTGAACATACCCCAAGGGTATGTTCACACGCAAACTCAAAAACGGCCATTTTTGGAGCTGTTTTCAATAGAGTCAATGAAAAATGACTCCAAAAACATCCCAAGAAGTGACCTGCACTTCTTTTTCGCTGCGGTTTTTTTACGAGGATGTTTTTCAAAACGATCACGTAAAAAAACGGCCCGTCGGAGGCAAAGTGGTGGCCGTAAACTTAGGAAACAAAGTGTCACCCAACACAGTACAAAAGCTTATTTTCTATTAAATTGTTACAAGCATGAATAGATGTAAAATTAATTAAATCAAAACCGAATACAGAAGAGCTAGTAATAGCCATAATCATAAGAAACAATAAATTAACAAACATTCTGATTTTTTTTTAATAATAAAATACAAAAAAGTGCATAGTTTATTTCTAATTTACGAAAGACATGAGAAGAACTTTTATTTCCCATTTGTTTTACAAGGACACCTTTTAAACTGCTCCGATTTTCCAAATAAAACACACATGAAAACTTCCAGAACTTTCATTTTGGGAATCATGTGTATTAATACTATTCTACTCATCATGGATTTTCTATTCACTGGTATCCCAGGAGTAGGTTTGTGAAGTCCGGCAAGCAGAAGTATAAACTAGCAAACCCCCTACTTTAATGAGCATGACATCAAAGCTTCTACAGGACTCCAGACAAGTTCTGTAAACTAGCATGACCCTCGCCATCCAGACATAAATATAGACGTCTTTCACCTAAATGTAAAATGAATTAGTATTAATAAGAGCATGTGTCCACTATGTACGTATATTTGCCTGGATATACTGTATTTATTATTAATTGTTATTTAACATGTGTGTTAAAAGAAATCCTATTGTTAGTTTCTGAATAGAGATGAGCAAATTTCCCAAAATTAATTTTGGTTCCGATTCGGTCAAATAGGTCATCTGATTCAAGAGTGTCCCGATTGCCCTGAAAGCTTATATCCATTGAACGGATACCAATATAGTCTATGGGTGACAGATGCAACTATTAGGTTTGCATTTAGCATATTTGTCATGCATAGACAGATGACAGAAACATATATACTGTAGGAAAAGGGAGGGATTACCGCAGTGCAGGCTGGGAAGACTGGCTGCAAGGCATTATGAGAAAGCCCACACGAGGTCATATGATCCTTTTTCTGATCTATAAAATGTCCGCCATTTGGCCGAATGCGAAACTTTTGGAAAATTCGAACCGAATTCAATTCATGTAGAATTGATTTGCTTACCTCTATTTCTGAAAATGATGTGTATCTGGGAGAGTAAGTTTACCTCTTGATTCCTTAGCTCTTCTTATTTTTCTATTGTCAGGTATAAGTGGTCTGGCCGCACATGGAGGATTCATGGAGTATTTTCAATAAGATTGGGAAATTGTAAAATGAAGGATGTGTTAGGTGTCTCCTACTAGAAGGGTATATGACTACAGGATCTGAATATGAACGATTTGTAGTCTGTAACTATGGAGACACAACGATATACATAGGAGCTATATGTACAACACAGTGGATTTTGTAATGAAGACTACTTGCAATGTTGCTTCATTTTGGATACATTGGCGTTCACTTACAATATTTCACATTTTATTAACCTTCTATATCCAAGTTTAGCTATTCATTCTCCCAGTTACCTAGTCTGTGTAAATCTTCTGCCTCCTTAGTTTCTTTTTTCACCATAATGACTCTAATAAGTTGCCTCTGAAAGACCGTCCATAGATATGAGATACAGTAGCTGTCGATCTACCACTCCTGTTTTCTCTCAACTCCACCATTAGGGTATGTTCACACGTAAACGTAAAATACGTCTGAAATTACGGAGTTGTTTTCAGGCGAAATCATACTCCTGAATTTCAGACGTTTTTGCAAGTGCAGGCGTTTTTCGCGGCGTCCATTACGGACGTAATTGGAGCTGTTTTTCAATGGAGTCAAGGAAAAACGGCTCCAATTACGTCCCAAGAAGTGACATGCACTTCTTTGAGGCGGCCGTCTTTTTACGCGCCGTCTCTTGACAGCGGCCCCTTAAAAAATAGCCCGTCTGCACAGAACACCGTAAGACCTATTGAATTCAATGGGCAGATGTTTGCCGACAGTTTTGAGCCGGTTTTCGGCCGTAATTCCAGGCGAGAAACGCCTGAATTACGTCCGTAAAAAGGGTGTGTGAACATACCCTAAACATGCACGCTCGGCCAAGCATGCATGTGTATTTCAATGGGGAAAGTGTAATAAACTGCTGCCAGACAATTTTGAATGCAATATACCGGATTCCTCTATTCCCTGAATCTTCTGGAGCGGGACAGTCTGGAGGTTCCCATACACATGAGATTGTCAGCCAATTACGCCAAAATCAACAGTTTCGGACGACTTTTATGACTAGTTAAGGTTATGGAAACTAATAGGAGGTAGAGAGAAAGTTACCTAGCATGCACCTGGGAGATCGGACTGATATGGGAGGTGCACCTCAACCTTATTCCACATATGTTAACTGTGATGAAATAATTAACAATATTAAACAATTAAATGCAATTTAACATAATGATATATACATTTATGAATTGGAATTGGTATGTAAGCCATCTGCATATGCTTGGTTAAAATTTTTATGGAATATTATCCTACTTAAGAGGACACGTGCTACCATTTCCAATGTAATTTATACATAACATACTATTATACTTTCACACCTGCAGGAAAGGGCCGCTTTAAAATTCAATAAAAAAAATGATCTACGTTACAGAAGAGGTTGAAGTAAAACGGGTATAAGATCACAAGTGCAATAAACATACAGAAAATCACTAGTGAGACATTAAAACTACACATGTAATGTGCACTACAGTAAAGAAGTACCAATCATTATTAATCAATGGACAGTAAAGTGTAGAATTACTGACAGTGTTATATGAGTCCTCCAGGATTCCTGAAATCTGTAGGCTATCAAGTTTTATTCTAATCCAGGTGCACTGAGCGAGGGCGCAGGAAAGTGTGATTGTGTAATTCAATCTTGTAATTTAGCAGATGTGATGACATCAGACTTGGTTTCAAATGCTAAAGATAAAAGGATCAGATGAACCTGTTTTGACCTTAGTGCCCTAACAGGGTTAAGGTTGTACACAGATCAAGGCTTTCGCTTTAATGGGCTATTGAAAAAAATAAAACCTTCTACCTTTTCCACAAATGAATGCAGGTGCCTAATACTACATCCTTAGTCAAACAATGTGACAAGTGTTTAAGGGTTGGAAAGATGGTACAGATGTAAAATACCCAGTTAAATACAAAATTACATAGGAGACCTTGAACATGTGGATAAAGCAAACAATGGATAATTGGTAATTCCAATCATATTATATAATATATATTCTAATCAATATTTGTTGTTAGTGGCTGTGATATTTCCAAATCATATAAAAGAACACCTTCACCAATGTATGCTTTATATTTCATAACCTGTCCTTTTATTGGCTGCTCGTATGGAATCCCTATTTTCAAGAACTATTACAACACCCAATGTTACTTGGCACAGCAGGTTTTACATTATCCAGCACCTGCATCCTGCAAATCATAACAAATGACTTATGGAAGTGAAAATGGAAATTCAATCTTGTTTTCTATATTGTCAATTTCTTTCAAATGGCACATGAGATAATGGTAAATATACCCAAGGATGGCAGCCAGTCCCCAAAACTAGAAGAAACTAAGAAAATGGTGGTGATAATAGTCAAATTGTATACATTCCAACTTCTACCTTTCCCTTCTATCATTTTAAGGAAGGTTAGTTTGTGTAGTTTTCATTTATTAATTACAAGATTTCTCACAAGGGTTTTATTTTTGCAAAATGGGGACATGACAGGAACAAAGCTTTATCCTCCACTTGAGGCAGTTATTGTATCATTACATTGTAACTGATAACAGTAAGGGCTTTGTGGGGGAGCAGCTATGGGGGCATTATACTGTGGGGGCAGTTATGGGGGCATTATACTGTGGGGGCAGCTATGGGGGCATTATACTGTTTAGGGGCAGCTACAGGATCATAATACTCTGTGGGGGCAGCTATGGGGGCATTATTCCATGTGGGGGCAGCTATGGGGGCATTATGCTGTATGGGGGCTGCTATGGGGGGTATTATACTCTGTGGGGCAGCTATGGGGGCATTATACTGTGTAGACGCAGCTATGGGGGAATTATACTGTGTGGGGGCAGTTATGGGGACATTATACTGTGTGGGGGCAGCTATGGAGGCATTATACTGTGTGGGAGCAGCTATGGAGGCATTATACTGTGTGGGAGCAGCTATGGAGGCATTACACTGTGTGGGGAAGCTATGGGGGCATTATACTGTGTAGAGGCAGCTATGGGGGCATTATGCTGAGTGGGGACAGCTATGGGGGCATTATGCTGTGTGGGGGCAGCTATGGGGGCATTATGCTGTATGGGGGCATTATACTGTCTGGGGCAGCTATGGAGGCATTATTCTGTGTGGAGGCAGCTATGGGGGCATTATACTGTGTAGAGGCAGCTATGAGGGAATTATACTGTGTGGGGCAGCTAGAAGGGCATTATACTGTGTAGACGCAGCTATGGGGGAATTATACTGTGTGGGGGCAGTTATGGGGACATTATACTGTGTGGGGGCAGCTATGGAGGCATTATACTGTGTGGGAGCAGCTATGGAGGCATTATACTGTGTGGGAGCAGCTATGGAGGCATTACACTGTGTGGGGAAGCTATGGGGGCATTATACTGTGTAGAGGCAGCTATGGGGGCATTATGCTGAGTGGGGACAGCTATGGGGGCATTATGCTGTGTGGGGGCAGCTATGGGGGCATTATGCTGTATGGGGGCATTATACTGTCTGGGGCAGCTATGGAGGCATTATTCTGTGTGGAGGCAGCTATGGGGGCATTATACTGTGTAGAGGCAGCTATGAGGGAATTATACTGTGTGGGGCAGCTAGAAGGGCATTATACTGTGTGCTGGAAGCTATAAGGGCATTATACTGTGTGAGGAGATTATCCTGTGTTGAGGTAGCTATGGGGGCATTATGCTGTGTGGAAGGCACTATGGGGGCATTATGCTTATAGGATTAAAATATATTCCCCTGATAAAATGTTGGTCCTGCCGTTGGGCAAAGTGGCTGGGCAAAGGCACGCACAGGGGTCTGGTGGTGTTGGGGACAGGTAGGGGGGCCCAAGCTGAATTCTTGCACATGAGCCGTTAGCTACGCCACTGGTTGCAGTCCATGTAACTGCTGCAGCCTTTGATTAGCTGCAGGAGTCACATGAGATGAACTCATGAGAGAGAAATGCGTCGCTAACACAATGCCCAGGGGTAACTATGAACATTGTTTTCTGACGTGCAATTTTTGCAGCAGAATCGCAGCTTTTCTACTGCAAAAATCACAACATTTGCCTGTTTTTTGGGGGGTTTTACCTTCCTATTGAATTTAATGGCGAAAACCTGCAACAGAAGAGCAGTGATTCCGCATCATAAATTGACATGCTTGTTCAAATCTCAGCCACACTGCTTCTACTGTAAATGCTGCGGATTTTCCACAATTAAATCTGTTACGGAAAAATGCAATGTTTCCGTTGCGTGTGTCCCTACCCTGAATACATTTATATGTACATATGTCTGTGTGTCCATGGTGTACAGAATATCTGCATTTGCACCCACTAGATACCTTCCCCCCCCATAATAATATAATCGGGGGACCTGAGTTGTGGCCCACACTTTATGCACACTGGGATCAAGGGCATTATCTGTTCAATGGTGCGGAATATGTTAGCACTATATTGATTACTGGCACTCATTAAGTCGAGAGGGAATCAAGTGAGCCAAATCTGTGCAAATGATTCCCTATAGACTCATTCAAAGCAATTACAACTCTTCTGGATGCCATTTCGTGAGTGGGAATTGCTCACCTTTACTAGGCCATCTTCAAAGCCCTAATTTAAAAGAGGCCGTCATACTGAATGACAGATGTTACATATTTAAGTATTGTTTTATTTCCAAATTGTAGTAAATTGGATTCAGTTGTCATAAAGTGACTGAAATAGGTTGACATGTGCTATAAAGATGCACAAATAACCTAAAAACTTCAGTTATACAAATGAGACAAACAGCATACACAATTCCAATGACAGATAGATAGACAGACAGATAGATATTAGATGATAGATAGATAGTGGATCAAATATGAGAGGGATAGATATGAGATAGATATGAGCTAGACAGACAGACAGACAGACAGATAGATAGATAGATAGATAGATAGATAGATAGATAGATAGATAGATAGATAGATAGATAGATAGATAGATAGATAGATAGATAGATAGATATGAGATAGATAGATAGATAGATAGATAGATAGATAGATAGATAGATAGATAGATAGATAGATAGATAGATAGATAGATAGATAGATAGATAGAGAGATAGATAGAGAGAGAGAGAGAGATAGATAGATAGATAGATAGATAGATAGATAGATAGATAGATAGATAGATAGATAGATAGATAGATAGATAGATAGATAGATAGATAGATAGATAGATAGATAGATAGATAGATAGATAGATAGATATGAGAGAGATAGATATGAGATAAATAAGAATAAATAGAGAGAGATTTATGCAAAACATTTGCTGTTCAAATAACCAGAATACAGTTATTGCAGTTACTTCCTTAGGATGGGTTTTATAGAAAACAAAGTAAAGGGCCTGGTTGTTCGGGAAGGAAGAGAAGGGAGAGGCTCACTTTAGCTAAGACAAGCCAGTTTGTCACTACAAGTGATTTTTCATATCCTGCTCAAGAGAAATAAAACGATCTAAGACTTTAAACCTGAACTACCTTTCTGGACTATATTGTGGGATGTAAGATGCTTTGTGGATAAATAGTGAGACATCACAAAGGAAAAATGTTGTTTCATTTGCACATTTCCAAAATGGATCATGATATATAATACATTTGTCGCTCATTATAAACTAGATACACCTAGACCCCCTCATGCCTGCCATTCACGCAATCCAATTTTGAATTTATTTCTATGATCATGAATTGTTTACCTCACCCCTCTGATGCATTACTATTTTTTTAAACTGTTGTGCATATTGCAGACCAAGTTTGTAAATGGTTAAAGTGTTTTATAAATATGATTCAAATTATTCCACTTTTCTGGCGAATTTCATTGGAGAAATATTCTCCAGATTGTATCACACAGATAATAATTTATTAGTAAAAGTAAAGATATCAAAACTATTTCATAAATTTCAAGCTTCAAGGCAGCTCATGCATATCTCCACCCCTGGGATGGAGCTAAATAATACACAGCAGCCTGTATTCTGCTGATGAATTCTCAGTGCAGAGGTGGAGAACTGCGAAGTGTTAAATTCCCTTCTGCCAATCAATCTCATTATTGGATCTTTCCCACTATGTAAAGGAGCATTTTGAATAATGGGTAAATGAGGGAATTGTTCTTGAAATGATCAATTATAAATGTAAACGCAATGTGAACCTGCTTTAATGAAGAAATATTAAATACCTGAATATTATAGAGATACGCTTGCAGAATAATTATTGGCCATATGGGCATTGGATTTGAAGCGACAAGCTGTATGTAATTTACAATTTGTAGAGCTGGCACAATTACACAGTCTGAATGTTCAACCAGACAAGATGAGCAAAGGTCATAACTATGATTGAAGATAAAGGAGGGTTTGCCAACTGAGTGTCCTTAACCACAGTACTATAGTTTAACAGATATGTACACCTTTGTAAGCATTTTTTAAATTAAATGCATGTATTTAGTGTTTTTATGCAACTTTTGAAATCACTTTTATTTAAAAAACAAATTACTTTTTAATATACAGCTTCTATGTATCCTGTCAAAACCTGTTCCGTCAGTTCAGCTTAACGGACAGCTCGGCTGAAAGCTGGTCCTGCGTGTTTCTGACAAACAGGATCCAGATATTAACTATCACATCTAAATTGTGACCTTAGATCCCATGTGTTAGAGACGTACATGACCAGATTTTAGCCGAGCCGTCAGTTCATCTCCACTTGACAGAATGATACAGCATCTATGTATACAGGATACATAAAAGCTGTATCTTAAAAAGTAAAACAAAATGAATAAAGCGATTAAAAGTTGAATAAAAACACCAAATACATTAATTTAATAAAAAAATATGCTTGCCAATGAGTACATAGCCTTCAAGTTTCTTATGTGATTTAATTGGTATAATAAAAATCATTTTCACATTTATTGACTTTCAATGCAGTTATTCTGTAACACCATGTTTCTGTTTTGTCGAAATACACTTTTATCAGACAGATGCTCTATAGTTTTGTGAATTTCTAAAACATTGTAGTTATTTTAAACCTGACATTGATCAGATTTCGACAGCGCTCCCAAGCGTATGGTGCAAGAAGTCAAGTCACTCCTGGAAAAGTATTTTTACACTTCACTTACCTGTAAGGCTGGGTTCACACGAGGTCATTACGTCCGTAATGGACGGAACGTATTTCGGCCGCAAGTCCCGGACCGAACACACTGCAGGTAGCCGGGCTCCTAGCATCATAGTTATGTACGACGCTATGATGACACTTAAGTTTCATATTGTGCTTTTATATTTCCCTTTGTGTGTCTGTAAAACTCGGTATATTTACCTTCATTATGCTGATCATGGACATCGTATGTTTTGCTGTCTTCTTATTTGTTTCCTGTGAAGATCTGTTCACGAAGGTTTGTTTACCAGCGGTTGGTATCCAAGCAACTAGAGCGTTGCGTCACTTCCGATTTCGGCTGATCCGGCACATGCGCATTGGATTTCGGCGGGCGCCGAGTATGGATGACAGTGATCGTATTTACTACTGATTGTTTAGTGGTCGTGCAGTCCCGAGTTTCTACACAGCTGTGGATTACCGTAATTTGTATAATTATGACTTTCTCTTTTTTATTATTTTGTATGTTATGTGTTGTTTTTTAAAAATTTAACTTGTTCACTTTTTGTATCAATTTATATTGCCTTGATACCTTGTAATGTTTTTAGCACGCTACAACAAGATGTATATGCCAATCTCATTATTTTATTGAGATTGATTATGTATATTAGATACACACTATATAAATCACTGATTATGCTTGCATCACTATGCTTGAAAAAGGTCCGAATGTGGGACAGAAACGTTGCACCTGCCATGTTGGCACAATAAACCACGCTTTTTTCATCTTGACTACTGGAGTGCTACAGGATTTATTTCTTGGATATCTATATACATGTATATAGATATAAATACATAAAACACTCACCTTTACACCTGGCATAACTCTATGAAAGGTGTGTAACCACCTGTGGAGGAAATGTTGTGGTGTCCTTATTTCTTTCACTCTGCTTGCCCAGGAATAATAAGAAATAACTGAGAGCAGTGCCAAGGATTTATTATCGTAGAGGGAAACTATACTGAAAATTGTCAATGGGAGGACGTAGCACGATTTTACTGTATCAGCAATAACAATCACTGTAAGACACGTGATAATTATTTCTGATATTCTAAAGCTTAGGAAAACTTTTCTGTCATTGAGAATACATTGGACTATTGTTTGGCCTTTTCATATCAGGGCTGATCTGGCCCTGGTGCTTGAAACTTTGAGCCAAATACACTTCTACATGAAGCACTTCATAACTATCCATGTTTTTCTATATGATGGAAGACAGAAGGCAGAGAAAAATCATGACATTTTGAGGTCAATGTAAATAATTGTCACCCACCGGCACTAAAGATTTTCCTGGAGGAGTCATTAAGGTCATGGGAATCATGTAAAGTATATTCCGATCTCAATTTATATTGAGACCAGGAACTTCTCACTTTATACCTTGTACTATAGCCAGGATTCATTTTTTTTTTTGTTGACCATACATACAGGATGAAAAGCAAGCGCATGCAGCATTAACCCTTCCTAGCAAGTTTGATTGCTGTCAAACTTATATTTACAGTAAAGACTTAAAGCAACCATATGGTCCTGGGACAACATTGTAAATATGATGGTGTATATGGAGTAATCATTCCTGGCTCCCTCCAGTTGCCCCCTTCTGACATTTTAGGGTCCCCTCTGTGCTGTCCCAAAATGGCTACATCGCTTCTTAGACTACGAGTCTGAGACACTCCCGCTGTTCTCAGATTGGCCAAAGCTGCTCACGTGACTGTCCAATCCGTGAATAGAGGGAGTATTTGTCTTAGACTCAGTCTGATCTGGCAATTTTGAGATAACACAGAGGGGACCCTAAAACGTCGGATCCATGGCAGAGGGGGGCAACTGGAGGGCACCAGGAATTATTACTGTATATACCCCATCACATTTATAATTTTGTCCTTCCTGAGGTCGGAGGATCACTTTAATCACTGCATACAATACCTATTGCACCAGATCAATTTACTCTTCCCAATAACACTATTGGTTCTTTGCTTAAAAAATTCTGGGTGAGACAGAAGTATAAATACAGTCTCATAATATCTAAGGTTTGTGTCACAAATATGAATGTTTATGGTTTTCCTTTCTCTGAAAAACGTCTGTGAAGTTTTTGAGAGAGTGTTACAAAGTTGCACACTGCATAAATAAATACATTGTCACTTTTAACCCTTTAATACCGAAGGTATTTTAAACCTTAATGACCGAGCAATTTTTTATGTTTTTCCATGGTCGCATTCAAAGAGCTATAACTTTTTTATTTTTGCGTCAACATAGCTGTATAAGGACTTTTTTTTTTTTGCGGGACAAGTTGTATTTTATTATAGCATATTTTGGGGTACATATAATTTATTGATTAACTTTTTAATAACTTTTTTAGTGGGATACTGGAAAAAAAACTGAAATGTCGCCATTTTTTTTGCGTCTTAATTTTACGCTTTTTACCGTGTGGTATAAATAACATAATAACTTTATTCAGCGGTTTGCAACGATTGCGGCGATTTCAAATTTATATGGATTTTTTTATGTTTTCCTACATTTAGGGCGGATTTACATGAGCGTGTGCGTTTTACGCGCGCAGAAAACGCGGCATTTTGCGCACGCAAAAGGCACTTAACAGCTCTGTGTGTCATCACCATTTGATGCGCGGCTGTGTGATTTTTGTGCAGCCGCCATCATTATGACACTCTGTTTGTATCTTTGTAAACAGAAAAGCACGTGGTGCTTTTCTGTTTTCAATCATAGCTTTGACTGCTGTAGCGTGAAAAATGCGCGTCCCACGGAGGTGCCTCCGTGTGGCATGCGTGATTTTCACGCACCCTTCGATGGGTGCGTGATGCGCGAACAATGCACAAATATAGGACATGTCGTGCGTTTCACGCAGCGGACATACGCTGTGTGAAAATCACGGACTGTCTGCACGGCCCATAGACTAACATAGGTCCGTGCGACACGCGTGAAAAGCACGCGCGTTGCACGGACGTATTACACGTTCATGTAAATCCGCCCTTACACAGTAAAAAAACATTTTTTTCAAAATTGTTTGCTTTTGTGTCGCCATATTTTAAGAGTTATAACTTTTATATTTTTTTGACCGATGCAGCTGTATGACGGCTTTTTTTTTTGCGGGACGACTTGTAGTTTTTATTGGTACCATTGTGGAGTAGATGCGACGGTTTGATCACTTTTTATCAAATTCTTTTGAAGGCAGGATGACCAGAAAACAGCAATTCTAGCGTTGTTTTTTATTATATTTTTTACGGCGTTCACCGGGCGGGTTAAATAATGTAATCGTTTTATTGTTGGGTTCGTTACGAACGCGGCGATACCAAATATGAGTAACTTTTGACTTTTTTCATAATAAAGTATTTTGTAAGGGGAAAAAGTGGGTTCCTTATTTCTTTTACTTGGGACATTTATTTATTTCAAACTTTATTTAACTTTTCTTTTCTTTTTTTTTTTAGTCCCACAAGGGGACTTTACTGTGCAAACTTTTTATCGCTATTATAATACACTGCAATACTTCTGTATTGCAGTGTATTACTGCCTGTTAGTGTAAAACTGACAGGCACCTGTTAGGTCATACCTCTGGCATGGTCTAACAGGCAATTACTAAAGGCAGACCTGGGGCCTTTGTTAGGCTCCCAGGCTGCCATAGAACCCATCGGCACCACGCGATGCATGCGGGGATGCCAGTGGGATGAGAGAGGGAGCCCCCTCCCTCTAAAATCACTCAGATGAGGCGCTCACTATTGAGTGCCGCATCTGAGGGGTTAAATATGATTGGAGAATGCTGCTAGTGGTCTCCGATCATTGCCCTGAAACCCGAGGCTATTATTAACAGCTCGGCTTCAGCAGCACCCCGCACTTTTTGCGGGGAAAGTTCTCCTGAAGTGCCGACGTGAAAAGGTGGCGCTTCAGAAGGACTACCCTGAACGGCCGACGTAAAAACACTATACGCCGGTCGTTAAGGGGTTAAAGGCTTAGGCTCTGTTACTCCTGTGTCTTGGCCTCCGTTTGGAACAGAAACTAGGACGCATTGCTGGATCTGTCTTATAATAACAGCGGTACCCGACTTATAATGGGGGTCTGTCGGGTTCCTTCGTGGCATCCTTTGTTTTAATGGGAAGAATGGAGCTGCATACATTGCTATGTCTGACATGATCTATGATGGAAGCTCTGAATGTAGCCTCCAACAGCTATGAACAGAGCCGTTCCCATCAAAATACTTATTATATATGTGCCCGAAGTTGTTCCTTTTCTCTTTCTTATGGCCGGATTCACAACAGCGTGTTCGGTCCGTGCTATACGGTCCGTATGTCGGCTGCATTTCCGGGACCGAACACACTGCAGGGAGCCGGGCTGCTAGCATCATAGTTATCTATGATGCTAGGAGTCCCTGCCTCTCCGTAGATGTCCCATACTGAAAACATGTTTTCAGTATGGGACATCTACGGAGAGGCAGTGACACCTAGCGTCATAGATAACTATGATGCTAGGAGCCCTGCTCCCTGCAGTGTGTTCGGTCCGGGAACTGCGGCCGACATACGGGCCGTATATCACGGACCGAACACGCTCGTGTCAATCCGGCCTAAAACATCCAAGTTATACCCTTATCAGCACTGACAGAGAGGGAGGACAATTTAATGTAGTGATCGCAGGCAACAAGAGATTAGGGGCTTGTGGCAAAAAGACCCAGGGCACATGTCTCCGGTGCCTGGTGTTATCAACGCCACTGATGCGTAAATAAATATGATGTGATATCTTCTATACACAGACGTAGCAGTTTCACCCAGGACCTGGTGCTTGATTGAGCCAAATCGCACATGGTCCAGCCTATGTGATTCTGTACTTTCTCATAGACTGTTCAATCAGCCTAAAATTCTCCCTCTGTATAGTCACTAAGCATTCTTTCATGTGACAGAGATTAATTAGGGTGACTTTGTGGCTTCTTATCTTCTCTTACCCATCCGATATCTGATTACATTGTGAAATTGTATGACTTCACAGGATATGGGATCATCACACTCTCTTTGGCAAAGCAATCCTTTTAGTATGTAGAATACAAAAGTAGGGTCATGATCCGACATGGCTTAGATCATACATTGTACAACATTTACTTCCAAGTGCGTTACAAATAAGAGTGAGATTATTTCCAACTTCAGAACATTTCCATTGAAGTATGGCAACTATATCAACTACAACTATTAGTCTAGGGACTCACATTCTTGGCCAAAGTGTCAGTATAAAAGTTATGTTGTATATACTATTTAGTAATTGTGTAATGTGGAAATAGGGTTCTTTTTGCCCATGGCAATTTGTTTTAAAATAATATATAGATTTGTACCCCCCTCCCCCCACTTACCAGGGTCCAATTGTTCTTTTTTGGTTTGAACTACCAACCCTGCACTAGTCAGCTACATCTCCTTTTGCTGAAAAGAAAACATATGTTTTCGATCACCACTCTTTTCCATTTGGCCGATTTTGTTTCTGTACTAGTGATTCTGTTACCTCTCATTTTTTTATGCTTTTTTATGTGCTAACATTTTTTCGCTCTGTATAGTCTCTAAGCATTCTTTCATGTGACTGAGATTAATTAGGGTGACTTTGTGGCTTCTTATCTTCTCTTACCCATCCGATATCTGATTACATTGTGATATTGTATGACTTCACAGGATACTGGCAAATAGATCATCACGTGCTCCTTTTGGCAAAGCAATCCTTTTAGTAAACGCTGAATATAAAAGTGAGGTCATGATCCAGTATGAATGGGGGGTCATAAACTACTTAACAACAATATTTGCTTTCAAACGCATTACATATCACAGTGAGGTCATTTCAATAATACAAATTGTATTTAAAATAATAGTAGAGCTTTTAAAAAATTTTTTAAAAAAATAAGCTTTTTTTGGTCTTACAGTTATGTTTGTGAGGCATATTACACTATTCAAGAATGGACACAAGTATTTACACACTGATAACTGGACAAATGCCTGACAGATTATGAGGTCATTTTAAAACAGTTGCCAGAACGCCAATGGGCTTGGTACATTAAAAAGCAAAAGGTATAAATAAGATTAAGAATGACTTCCCTATAAATAAAATTGAAAAAGTAGTCATTTATGTGTCCTGTTTTATTAGGTTTGCAAATAATTAGGACAGAAAAATTAAGTATAGAAAAATATGCAACATAATGTTAGTAAGGCTCTGTTCAGACTTGGTTTTCTAACAGAGCCATAACCATGACAAGATAAATTTTCTGACAGATCTAAATGATACTGACTTCAATTGGTTACCTTGGAATTCTGGTATTTTTGATGCAAGAATTGCAGAGCAGTCTGCGCTATTCTTGCCATCAAAAACACCAGAAAGGCTTGATTCCAACAGTACCCCAAATGGTTTTGTGAACAGAGCTTTAAATGGAGACATTTATCAGACATTTATGGTATATATTCAGGATAAAAAATAAATGCCTGATAGAGTCGGGTCTCCGTTCTGGAACCTGCACCTATTTCGAGAACGGTAGTCTCCCAACCTCGTATGGTAAACCACATACAAACAGAGACTCAGTGGCAAGGAGGACGGAAGTATGGAAACAGGCGAGCCCGCTGAGCTACACTTTTTCCGTAACTCTTTTACAAGAAGAAACAGCATTAGTAGAACAGAACTGATTATTTTTAACTGAAGGTATCTTTGAAATGGTCCCAAAGAGTAAATCTCAATGAAAACAAAAAGGGAAAGAGGGGCACAATATCTACCGCACACCCAATAAATTTAAACAATGGGTAAAAAAACGTATTGTGTAATTTGTTCAAATAAAAGCGTACACCAAATCTTATAGTACAAGGATGGATGCCCATCATAAGATATTTCCCTACAGAGATCAAACAGTTATAATGTATACATGTAAAAATCCTAGTATAAACACATCACAAGGTATATAGCAATATATGTATAAGTAACACTTAGGGCTAGTCCACACTTGGTGTAAATACTGCGAATTTTCCTCAATGTATTTCGTTGTGGAAAATCTGCTACATAATACAGTAGCAGAGGAGTGGATGAGATTTCAAGAAATCTCATCCACACGCTGCGTACGTAATATGCGGAGATTACACACACTAATTGACCTGTGGTGCGTTTTTTTAAGCCAACGCATGTCAATTGTAGTTGCGGAAACGCCAGTAGTTTGTTGCGAGTTTTCCCAATTTAAATCAATGGTGATCTAAAACCCACAACAAACAGTCCAGTGTTGGGACTTTGCAGCGAAATCACATAGATTACACCGCAAAAATCGCAACTTAGAAAAAAGACCAAAACCTTATACTTACATCTGATGTTCTGCAGGCCGGCCTCCTGGGATGACGTTACATCCCATGTGACTGCTGCAGCCAATCACATATTGTAGCGTTGGTCACATGGGATAAAACGTCATCTTAGGAGGCTGGCCTGGATGACGTCAGAGGGCTGGCCTCCTGAGATCATGTTTCCTCCCATGTGACCGCCGCTGCAGCCAACAGGCCGGCTAATGCTGCAGTTTTCACAAGTTGGTGTGGTTTTTCACCCGGAATTCCATGCGGCCATCAGGGCGGATACGCTGTGTACCTTTACGTAGTGTATCCGCCCAGTGCGAACTCAGCCTTAAGAGTATTATTAAAAATATGCAAGCAATTATTTTGCCCAGAAGATGCATGGATACATATATAGAAATCTTACAACTTGCAAAAAAGCGGCCTGCCTAGATTGCCCACTGGTGTGTGTCTCGACTTCATCAGGGGAGATAAAAAAATAACGTTCCATTCAGATCATGTACCTGAACTACGTCTATCATGTACCTCAGGAAAGCTCTCGGCATACACGATAAATGTGTACATAGGGCTTTATAAATCCGACGGAGGCCAAAAAAGTGTACTTTTGGGCGGTACACCTTTTTTTTTTTTACTATAGAATAGCGTAGTTGACTAAATGTATATGTTGGGAAGCTGCAGTAACATATCTGTCCATATATGGATAGTTATGTCACTGGCGTCTCTTGCAGCACTGCATTCCTCATGTAGCACTCTGCCAGGGACTCCATATATGTACATTGACTTCAGGAGCTTTCCAAGGGCACGAGTACCCAGGCGCTGGATCAGGGATGCAAGTTGCCGCCATACATCGAAGGTATACGTCCTCCTAATGTATACCTCCAATGGAAGACAATAACGCGATGTGAAAAAGGCTTTAACCTCGTTATGAAGCATTGGCAAAGTGGGCATTGAAGTAGAAGGCTCCAGGTGTTCTTAATCACTTCACCTGTCTTGTACTACTTTCTAACTTTCGTTTCAAATCCACCGTCCAGGAGCAGCAGCGAGAAATGTGGTGGGTGCACGCCTCAGTGATACAACCAAAGTTCCCAATTCCATCCATATGTATCCAAAAATAGGCAGCACTCCAATTCAAAGCTAGAATAGTGGTTTTCTTTATTTGCCCTGGTGCAATGTTTCGGCTCAAATGCTAGAGCCTTTTTCAAGCATAAATCATGTGTACACAACAGTGGTATATATGGGGACTCAACGCTTAGTCCCTATTACAGGTAATCAATACAAATTTTCATAAAAAATAGTGTTATAATAAACTTTGGCATGTAAAAAGATACACTCATTATCAATGTTAATCAATTCATACTGTAAACATAAGTGAACTTGTGCTAATGTATGTATAAAGTGCACTTTAGTGCAATACCAATAAACCTATTCACCTGTGTGAAAAATTTAAAAATGACCGTGCAATATTGGAGCTCCACGTTCCAGTGTGTACATGGTGCCATTCTGGCGTTCTTTGCGCATGCGTGAGAACCCACTGATAAGGAATATCATTCATTCTGTAGAGATCTTTTGCCGTACTCCGCATATCCGCACATCTTAATAAAGTATTCTGTGTTCTTTTTTTATTTTCCTCACTGCGCATGTCCACACATGCGTCCTGGTAGTAGGGAATCTCCAGATGGCCGTATTAGTTAAGGGAAAATTACTATTCAGCTGTTCCCTAAAATAATAGAGTCTATATTGACTCCCAACATTTAAAAAGAGAATGACTTGATGGCTCAACCACCATGTCTGTTCCATGTGAACAAGGAGATTACTTTTATGATGTAAACAAATAATGTTTTTATATGAAGAAAAAAACACTCCAGTGTAACCTGGGGCATATCTATTCAAGACTAAAGACTTTGTGCAGCTATTCCCTGACCGGATAAAAAAGAACCCTGTCTACAGTGGAAATTTCGGTTCTCAATAAGGGACTGTCGTTTAGTTAAATTTTTTTAGATATATCAGGCTGAAATGTTGGTTCTTCAAATAGATAACATCGACCAAGGTGAGAACATCTCAAATTTGTTTAAAAGATGTTAATCTATACAACAAAAGTGATTTTATGCCGTTCACCCTTAATTCCTGCCTTGAAAGTGTTTATCTCAACTGTCAAAAGGGAAATTGAGAAACTCAAAAAAGAGTCTGATCGTTCTCCCTTTGGACACTCTAATATGACCAGAGAGGAGACTAATGCATTAAGATGATGACCACATCACAATTAAACCCACTGACAAGGTTGGTGCTGTGGTCATCATGGATATGACCTCATATGTTGAAGAAATACAGAGACAACTAGATGATGTACACGTATATAGTAAATTTAACTCAGACCCTAGGTTCAACATAGCTAAAAATAATCTAAAATGTTGATAATGCATTACACGATGGGGTAATCGATGAAAACACATATAAATATTTATTTGTAGAAAGTCCAAGAACACCGGTCTTATATACTGTACCCAAGATACACAGGTCATTGGTAAATCCGCCGGGTGACCAATAGTCTCCAGCACTGACTCAATTTTTTGCCACATTGCCATTTTTTCTAGATAGAGTATTTAAACATTTTTCTACCAGAGCTTTTTCCTATATAAGAGATACATCAGACTTTCAAAACAAATTGAATTTGGTTGAAATATACCCGGATCAACACATAACATTAGCGTCTTTTTACGTTATTAGCTTATATACATCAATTGAACAAAATAGAGGTTTAGGAGTTACATCAGACTATCTTTGAGAATCACAATATACAGTAAGGGAACAACAATTTCTTCTTGATCTGTTGGAAATCTTACTAACCGATAATTATTTCCTTTTCCGTGATGAGTTTTATGTACAAACCCAGGGCACAGCTATGGGGTCAAATGTGGCCCCCACATAAGCCAACATGTATATGCGGGCACTGGAGGAAATGTACGTCTGTGTGTTCCACCACTTCAGCCATGTGCTGAGGTGGTTGCGATACATAGATGACGTCTTCCTCATTTGGACAGGTGATAGGGATGGTCTAATTTCGTTTCACTCATTCCTGAACACAATAGATCCCACAGTAAAATTCACATTGGTGAGCTCGGACAACTCAATACAATTCCATGATGTACAGGTTCATTTTCAAAATGGAGTCTTCTTTACGGAGCTCTTTGTTAAACCTATGGATAAGAATAACCTGTTAACCTTTAATAGTAACCATCCAATGGTTAGGAGTCTCCTTATTAGTCAGTTCATATGGGCTAAAAGAATTACAAGTGATGACATTAAAACTAAGGGTACACTCCAGGAAATGGAGAATAAGTCTATACAAATGGGGTATCCTGCATCCATCCTAAGTCTGATGAAGGCGCCAGTCCGGCGTTGAAACGTGTTACCTTAATAAATACTCCTCAAATACTTAATTCGATTTCTTTCAACCTCTGGATGAAGTAGAGCGTCTTGACATCCTCTAATATATATATTTCATATATATATATTTAATTTTTTCGCACTGATCCATTGCCATGCGGTGGTAGTTTTTGGTCCCATTGGCTAGGAAGCAGCAGCAATTTCATCCATTGTATGCCTTTCAACAGCGTTGTGCCTGGATACTAAACAACTTTCCCAGGTGAGGATAATTCTTACACCTGCATTCCTGTTCAGTATTGGTTTGGGATTCTGCACCATGAGGCGCTTCTTCCTTTGATTTATTTCAGATATAAAGTAAACGTAACACTGGCTGCTATCCCTGCTTGAACTGTATTAACTGTTCGCTGATACAGGAAGGACCGAAATTTATTCATCCACAAACAAACAACATTTATGATCTACGATTTTATCTAAATTTTAATTCAAACCATGTAATTTATGTTCTGAAATGCTATTGATTGCAAAGAAGTGGTAATGCAAGAATTGTGTCAGAGACGCTGACATTTCCGACTTTGCTGAGATTTGGGCACTTCATAGAACTTATGGACATGTCAAAAGATTATTTAAGGGAGAATTTGTCATTTTTTCTCTTCACAAATGCTTTATCTTTTCTATTATATGAATTAATTTCAAAAAGTGAAATAATACTTTAACAATACTACTACTACTACGACTACTACTACTACTACTACTACTACTACTACTACTACTACTACTACTACTACTACTACTACTAATAATAATAATAAAACACACTTGTAATGGCTATCAAGGATGATTTTTAACATTTCTTCCAGGATCTGGTCCTGACTTTGAAGAGAAGTGGCTCTAGTTTTCTTTTAGCAATAGGGATTAATGTAGAAAAACATGTGGTATACCATGGAAATATTTGCCATATGTCCCAACATGTGCCAAGGTTACAGAAGTTCTTTCAAGCCAATGGAAAGTTAAGATAAGAGCAAAAGAAATATATACCATAAATAAAATATTATTTTCACATGATATATATGTATTTAAGAAAAATCAGGCAGAAGTGTATTTAAAGTAGCATTTGAGCGCTTGAGATTGTTATTGAGATTGGTAGAGGTGAAAATATTTATCTTTACAACAAAATGAACCTGCTGCATCGTATCGTGATTTAATAGATCTCTATTACTGTGCGGATTCTCAAAATCTTTTGCTTCGATTAAATAGAACTTAACTATTACAGTGTACTTTTGCCAAGTCTACAGTATTGATTTTTGGTCTGTCTCCTATTTCTTTTGGACGTAAAATATTAAGTAACCAGAAACTTATTTCCCATGTTAGGTCTGTACTATTGAGAAGAATCAGGTAAGAAAACGCACTTTGAAGACAGATGAGAACTGTCTAACTTGATGAAAAGCGACATTCTCTGTAGATTACACTATTCACCCAGGGATGTTGCTAGTTGACACAGTACAGATGCCAGAGGCATAGCTAGGTTCTCCAGCACCCGGGGCAAAGATTCCGTTTGGCGCCCCCCCCCAACCTCTTTCCCGACATCTCCTTCCCCCTCGCCTTGTTTGTTTTCTCTACCAATCAATGACATGTCATTTCTTTTCCACATTTCTTTTTATGTAACTCGAGCATAAAAACATTTGTAAATTTTACAAGCAATATAGTTCTATACACAACACCAGAACCAAGCTCAGTACATATATACAGCACCAGATCAAAGCTCAGTACATAAATACAGCCCCAGAACCAAGCTCAATACATATATACAGCACTGTGGCGGAACGGGTGACGGTTACAGGCATTTTACCCAAATAAAGGTTAAGCCTGCCACAAACCGTCGCACTCCCGCCATCCGGGTGCCATAGCTTAGATGGCGCCCGGTGCTAGATGGGGATATGTCCCCTCAAACTGCATTATGTTATGTTTGATAACCAGTTGATTTATATTATATTGTATTCAGTACTGCTTCACTGTCCTCCCCTCTAGGGTTAATCTTACACTGTAGGAGAGTGAGTCACAGGCTGCAAGCGGGAACTTGTCTGAATGTAAATAAGAAAAAGGAGGGGCAAGAGCAGAAAACACATGGCCTGATTCCTGAGGGAGGGGTGAGTGAGGGAGATAGTGGTGCTGTGTGAGATCTCCGTTAGTTACTGTCCAGGAGAGGATGAGATAGCAGTGTGAGCTGCAGGCAGGGGCTATCTACAACAGAGATGGTACCTGACCTAGGGACAGTAATAGAGGGCAAGTGCTGGAGTCCCATCTAACTAAGGAGGATCTGGAGACACCCCAAAGGATGAAAGGTACAGTGGAGAGACCCCATAGTGAGGTAGCCTGTCACATCCAGCCCAGAGGGGAGAAGCAGCGGTGCATTGTTTCTGTGTGTGTCTGTCCCTGTTAATAAACGCACCTCTGTGGCTTGTCCCCTGTAAATCTGTGTCGCCTGAATCTATCGCCCACATTCTCTTGGCGTAAACCGACCCCCACTGACCCGGTTTCGCCACAAGCACCAGCACGAATACAGCTCAATTTAGTGCAACCCCTGCTGTACAGGGTTGTACAGCGTAAAACTACAGCTCCCAGCATGGCCCGAACAATGGTAAGGCTATGCTGGAAGTTGCTGTTTCACAAAAAATAAATCATATCATAATCATACCACCCATCATCTCGCTGCAGATCATACAGTGACTACAGTGCTGATTAGAGGCAGAATGAACATTTACATTAAGTGACTCACCGGTGATGTCTTAGATTCTAGTTCTTTTTCTCCATCCGGTCCAGACCTCTATGATGACTTCTCCCGGTCACAGCCCATTTCTGCAGTTTGCCGCTCAGATGTCTTCATTTTCTCACTTTCCCAACATTTCTACACCTATAAATAAAGATAACGTTATCATTATACCACACACTACGCCCCTAAATATAATAGCGCCATACACTGCACCTCTAATTATAATAGCACCATACACCGTGTCCCACACACACACACTGTGCCCCCTGTAGATAGTGTCTGCCATAGAGCCCCCTGTAGATAGTGCCCCCATAGAGCCCTCTGTAGATAGTGCCCCCATATAGCCCACCCCTGTTTATAGTGTCCCACAAATAGCTCCCCTATAGTGCTCTACAGATAGCCCAGCCCTGTATATAGTGTTCCACGTATAGCCCAACCCTGTATATAGCCCCCTGTAGATATAGCCCACCCCTGTATATAGTGCTCCACAGATAGCCAACCCATGTATATAGCCCCCTGTAGATATAGCCCACCCCTGTATATAGTGCTCCACAGATAGCCAACCCCTGTATGTAGCCCCTGTGTAGATATAGCCCACCCCTGTATATAGTGCTCAACAGATAGCCCACCCCTGTATATTGCCCCCTGTAGCTATAGCCCACCCCTATATATAATGCTCCACATATAATCCACCCCTGTATATAGCCCCCTGTAGATATAGTCCACCCCTGTATATAGTGCTCCACATATAGTCCACCCCTGTATATAGTGCTCCACATATAGTCCACCCCTGTATATAGCCCCCCTGTAGATATAGCCCACCCCTGTATATAGTGCTCCATAGATTGCCCACCCCTGTATATAGCCCCCCTGTATATATAGCCCACCCCTGTATATAGTCCCCCTGTAGATATAGCCCACCCCTGTATATAGTATTCCAAAAATAGCTCCCCCTATAGTGCTCCACAGAAAGCCCACCCCTGTATATAGCCCCCTGTAGATATAGCCCACCCCTGTATATAGTGCTCCACATATAATCCACCCCTGTATATAGTGTTTCACAGATAGCCCACCCCTGTATAAAGCCCCCTGTAGATATAGCCCACCACTGTATATAGTGCTCCATAGATCGCCCACCCCTGTATATAGCCCCCCTGTAGATATAGCCCACCCCTATATATAGTCCCCCTGTAGATATAGCTCACCCCTGTATATAGTATCCCACAAATAGCTCCCCCTATAGTGCTCCACAGAAAGCCCACCCCTGTATATAGCCCCCCTGTATATATATCCCACCCCTGTATATAGTGCTCCACATATAGTCCACCCCTGTATATAGTGTTTCACAGATAGCCTACCCCTGTATATATAGCCCACCACTGTATATAGTGCTCCATAGATCACCCACCCCTGTATATAGCCCCCCTGTAGACATAGCCCACCCCTGTATATAGTCCCCCTGTAGATATAGACCACCCCTGTATATAGTATCCTACAAATAGCTCCCCCTATAGTGCTCCACAGAAAGCCCACCCCTGTATATAGCCCCCTGTACATATAGTCCACCCCTATATATAGTGCTCCACAGATAGTGCACCCCAGTATATAGTATATACTATATACAGGGGTGCACTATCTGTGGAGCACTATATACAGGGGTGGACTATATGTACAGGGGGGCTATATACAGGGGTGGGCTTTCTGTGGAGAACTATAGGGGAACCTATTTGTAGGATACTATATACAGGGGTGGGCTATATCTACAGGGGGGCTATATACAGCACTATATACAGGGGTGGGCTATATCTACAGGAGGCTATATAGCCCACCTGTATATAGCCCACCCCTGTATATAGTGCTCCATAGATCGCCCACCCCTTTATATAGCCCCCTGTAGATATAGCCCACCCCTGTATATGGTGCTTCATAGATAGCCCACCCCAGTATATAGCCCCCCCCCGTAGATAGACACCCCGCATGTAGATAAAGCCGCCACGCGTGTAGATAAAGACCCCCCCCTGTAGATAGAGTCCCCCCTGTAGATAAAGTCCCCCTTCTAGATAAAGCCCCCCATGTAGATAAAGCCCCCCCGTAGATAAAGCCCCCCCTGTAGATACAGCCACACACTTTTTTATTACAATAAAAAAAAAACGATTCAAACTCACCTTAATCCCGCTCCCACGCCGGCCGCCAGCAATGGAGACCTGCTCTCTTCTGCGCAGGTCTCCTGGGGGTTGAACGAAGCATTTATGAATGGCGCTGATTGGCTGGGCAGGATGACTTTGCCTGTCATTCAGCGCCTTTCAGCGACGGAAACTTCACTGGTACAAAAGGTACCAGTCGCTTTACTGGTACAAAAGCGCTGAATATCCGGGCACGGAACGTACCCGGTCATTCATTGCTTATAATTGTACCTGTGTCCTATAGACACAGGTACAATTATAGTGCAGGAGGAGGTGGCACTGGCGCCCCCCTCTAAGTTGCACCCGGGGCACATGCCCCGCCTAGCTACGCCCCTGCAGATGCTATGTAAAGGAGTAAAGTCGTTTGGACTGGCTCTGGAAAACTTTAATTATTTAATTCCATGTAATCTAGGACTCTTCTTGTCTTCCCAATGCAAAAAGAAGCTGAAAAATAAATCTGCTTGACAACAGCATGGGTGTTGGAAAAGCCAAATAAGGGCCTGTTCACATCAGCATTGGCTTTCTGTTGAGGGTTTCCATCAGAGGTTTCCGTCGTGGAACCCCGCAGCGGAAAGTCAAAGGGAAACCACAGTTTCCTTTTGCATCACCATTGATATCAATGGTGACAGAAACATTGCTAATGGTTTCCGTTTGTTACCGTTCCGGCAGGATTCCGTTTTGATGACGGAATCTACTGCGCTATTGATTCCGTCGTCAAAACGGAAACCTGTCGAAACAGTGACAAACGGAAACCGTTAGCAATGTTTCCGTCACCATTGATGGTGATGCAAACGGAAGCTGTGGAACCCCTCAATGGAAAGCGAATGCTGATGTGAACCGGCCCTAATAATGAAAGACGCCTTCATTAAAGAGCTTAAATAATAACTTGAAAATAAACCAACCAGCACTTTTGTAAGTCTTTCTAAGATCCTGGTAAGGATGTTTACGTCATTTGAGGAAGATCTGAGCAGGAGCCTCACATTTGAAAATTTGGTGGGTCTTAGAGCATGTATGAGTATCCACAGAAATTAATACTGCTTACCTCTTTCCACATTTAATCATGAAAAATCAGTTCATACTAGGATGAGCAGAATTATTTTAGTTATGATGCTTCCACCCAAGCTAAATTGCTATGGGGTGCAACTCTGAACTATCTATCCAAAAACCTAGCACATTTAATGTCATTTTACCACTGGGCTCCATCTATGTCCCAGGTATGATAAGCAACTCTATATGTGGTAGTAATGCATCCTTTATATCACTTTAAATCTCAGTGAATCAGTATGGAATAATTCCAGTTAAAGGTGCCTATAGGGGAGGAAGGGTGAACGTCAAAGTAGAAAGTTAATAGTATTGGTAGAAACTTTTTGCCAGTCAGCATCAAAAGTCATATTCTTTCTACACTTCAACTTTCTCATTGTTTACCCCTGTACACAATATTCTCTATACCTATTAGAGGACATTGTATTGACATGCTGAAGTTGATACTGTACATTGCTTCATCTTGGGATAAATTGTTTTAGTGCACTAAGCAAACATGTCACAATGCACCACCCATAATAGTGCCATTATACTGTCAGTCACAGTGCTCCCACCCCCCCGATCAGACACTCCCCCATAGATCAGTCCATCCAGATCAGAGATATATATGTAAAAACAAAAAGCCTTTGCTCACCGCTCCTCTATCTTCTCTTGTCTCCATAGGTTCTTCCTGATCCCTTCACGCTGCCACATCAGGCCCGGCCGGTGCCCAATTGCACACAAAGTCCTGATGCTGGCCAGCTTCAGGACGTTGTATGCAACACAGCACACAAGGTCCAGCGTCAGGAGATTGTGTGCTGAGTGGCATATAAGTCATCAGATGTTGCACTGGCTTTTTTCTGGCTCAAGCAATCTGTTTTAGTAACGTACTGTAATTGTGCTTACTTTAATTAGGTGACAAGAGAAAGATAAATAGAGATTCATTTTTTATTTCGGCATGGACTCCGACCACTGATGAAGCCCAGGCCCCTAATGAGGTCCCAGTTTTTATTATATAGCACCCAGTAGAAAAAGTTTGAGAAGCCCTGATTTAGAGGGACCACATATGATATGTGAAGATTTAAAAAATGTCAGACCTTTCTATTGATGCCCTACGAGGGGTTCATGTGTCCAGAAAATAAACAGTAATGAAAAATGAACAGAGACAAAAAGATTTAAGTTTCATAGTTTATAGCATCACTTTAGTCATTTGGTGGATACATAACATACCACTGCATATTTTCCTTTTTGTGATTAATTTACTTTAAAGAGTTTAGACTTAACGTTAGCTTTTTAAATGATAAATTCGACTCTTCATTATAATTAGTACTTTACAAGCTTTCTTTGAAATATGTCTTGCCATATAAGATTTTTAAAGTAATTATTTGCTAACATATGATTAAGCTAAATTAGCTTGACAGACTTCAATGAATTCTGAAAATTGAAAGCACATATACTAAATTTCCATTAATATTTCTGAGCTATAATACCCATATTAGACTAGTAAAAATTGTCCACACAAGTAAAATTTTAGCCATCCAATGGACATGCTACTAGCTACTGCTTGGAAGTGGTCACTGGCTGCTTCACACATCTAAATTTTCCGCACTTAGATTTCCATGTGACTTCTGGATTATTGGCTATGAAAATGGTACCCATATGTTAGTCTTCAAGGGTATCAGTTGATCAGATGGAATTATTACTTATAAGTTCCATATAAATTTGACAAATGAATCATTGATACTTTGCTTGCCCCTATATTGCTGTATTTCTATACATGCGAAGCATGCAATATTAATGGTCCTAGTGTAGATGGAGAGTTGTACATTTTTGTGTTCTTGGAAATTTATTTAACCATCTTGTCCATATTTTTCTCTCACATAATTTTTAACAGTTTTTTTTTATACAATTGTTACATATAAATATTTAATAAAAATTGGTATAAATATTGGGCGTCATATCCTTCTTTTTGGTTCGCTTCGTAGGTCTTGTTTCCTATAATGCTGTATTTCTAGGCAGATTTGCCATTCAGCAATTTAGAATAATTGGTGATAACCTCTATTATAACTATATTATTTACCATTACCTATTGTGACACTTGAAAAACACAGAAGTAAAAGTTATAAGTAAGATATATGTTATGATCTATGCCAAGTCTTACCTTCTCTTAATATTTGGATTCAGTTATCTATTTAGCAGTATCAGGAATATATAACAGTCTTTTATTAAATCAGATTAATATGGGAATTAAAGCATATCTGCCATCTTAATATACTGCTCTATGTAAGGGCATCATATTAATGCTACAGATCCATACTCTTAGTGGCCAAAATAACCTAAAAATATGTTGTGCTATTAGCTAATAGGAGCGCTGAAAGAATACAACAGACTCAGTTTTGTGTCTTCTGCCTCTCCCCACATCTCAGACCCATGATTTGCAGACTGCTGTGTATACATGCATACACAGCAGCCTGTCTGTTCCCACGGAAAGAGGCAGGGGGAGTCGGGAAGAGGCAGGGGAAGAGGTCCCCTCATGAATACAACAGACCCATAACTATGAGTCTGCTTTAGTCTTTCAGCACTCCTATTAGCCAAATGGCACTAAATGTTTGTGTGCTGTTTTGGCTACAAGGAGTACGGACCTGTAGCTGTAATATTCTACCCTTACATAGGAAAGCATATTAAACTGTCAGATCCATTTTAACAGTCAGTTTACAATACACTACCAAAAAGTTATTGAGCTTTTCTCACTTTTATCAGCAATATTTCTCCCCAACTTAAATTTCCCATCACCATATTTTTTTCCTATATTAGTAGTGCATGTGAATATAAATTTGCAATATATCTTATTAGGCTTAAGTGGCATCTTTATCATCTTCCTGTAGCCGGTATTCTCCCTTTCTCAGACTGTAGTCTCTCTGTAAGGCTGGGTTCACATGACCTATTTTCAGGCGTAAACGAGGCGTATTATGCCTCGTTTTACGCCTGAAAATAGTGCTACAATACGTCGGCAAACATCTGCCCATTCATTTGAATGGGTTTGCCGACGTATTGTGCAGACGACCTGTAATTTACGCGTCGTCCTTAATTTGAGCTGTTCTTCATTGAACTCAATGAAGCACAGCTCAAGATTTACGAGCGTCACAGACGCCTCGTAAATTACGAGGAGGAGCATTTACGTGTGAAACGAGGCAGCTGTAAACAGTCTGTCTTTTCACACGTAAATGCCTCTCCGCGTGTGAACATACCCTTAATGTTTAGAAATCTCCTCCGTTCTCAAAAAGTCAGTCTGCAGTAACAGTAAATAAAGGGAGAGGGGAACAGAGGGGAGAGGAGGGGGATGCTGCTGCAGTATCTCTCCCCCTGTGTCTCTGTGAGGCTACATGCTGTCAAACAGGTTGGAACAGCAGGGGGAGGCAAGAAACAGAACTGCTCAGACCAAGATGAGTCCTCTCACTCAATAAGCAGGGAAAAGGAAATTGTGAATGTACAGAAATTAGTAGAGGGAAGGAAAAAACAAAGAATATGCAGGTTAACATTACTGCCTCCATATATTACACATCCTTAGCTGAAGCGACTGATTTTTTTTTTTTTTTTAATGATAGTACTTTAAGTAACAGTTTTGTAGAGTTAAGAAATTATCCTCTAATTCTAGTCTCTAGTAAAATACCTTTCTTTGCATATAATTACAGAAGTATTCTTGAGATAATAAATCACGGTCTAATTAATAATACTTGTTTTACAGAGTTGGGAATACGGACCACAAGAAAAAGATAAATAAGATAAGTATTGATTAAACCTCTTATACTGCATCTTTCTTCCTTTTACTATTCCTTTTATAATAAGTCAGATTTGATGGCAAATTCATAGTAGCGTATTTCTTAAAAATATCTTAATAATGAACACCTCAGTCACTGCTATTCCTGTGCCTTTTATATTGTCTATATCTTTCCCTCTGTCTTAAATACTTCTCCCATATTCTTCTTGTACTACTCTTAAGCTGTTTCTTTTCAAATTCTTCTTATACTGTTCCTTCATATCAGTTTGTTCATGTCTCTGCCTCTTCGGGCCTGTTTCACTATTACTTCCATTTCCTTGAATTGTTGGCAGTAAGTGCCAAGCATCTTGAGTGGTTCACACTTGTCATTTCCCACACCACATAGTAATTTGCCTATTTACTAAATTACTAGTTGCTTTTGCGCCCTCCTTGCGCATATATATTAACTATCATAGTGGACGTGCCAAAGTTTTACAGGCATGCATCTTAAAGGGGTTGTCCACTTTGGACAATACTTACTTCTTAGAAAGGTGTCTTGAAGATAAACTGATTACACTGTGTCTCCCTGCTGGAACCCCTGGTTTTCAGCTGTACTCTGGGGAGAAACCTGGTAGTAACTGTCTAATTTCCATGCAGTGCCACCCCAGGGCAAACTAAGCATTACATAGTGTTCAACTCAAATGAATGGGCTGTTTGTGTAATACAGAACATGACAGGTCCTCCAGGGCAAGAGAGAAGACAGAGAGTGTCTGCAGTAATACTTTCTTACACAGTGGCACACTGTGTAAAGCATGCAGGAAGGCAGGACCCCTAGGTGTTACTCGTCACTAATAGCTGTGATGTGTAATATTGCCGACCAGCAGACCCATCTTTCCTGCAGACACACTGCACACACTCTTAGGCTGGGTTCACACGACCATGTTACGTTCGTAATGTACGGAACGTATTTCGGCCGGAAGACCCGGACCGAACACAGTGCAGGGAGCCGGGCTCCTAGCATCATAGTGATGTCATGATTACAGTACGGTACAGTAGTTCCACGCAGAGGCAGGGACTCCTAGCATCGTACATCACTATGATGCTAGGAGCCCGGCTCCCTGCACTGTGTTCGGTCCGGGTCTTCCGGCCGAAATACGTTCCGTACATTACGGACGTAACATGGTCGTGTGAACCCAGCCTTACTGTCTTTGCTTTGTACACTGCAACTGTCTTCTCCCAAGTGCGCTCCCTGAGCGCTGCAGAATTTGAAAGCAAAAGCCTGCTGCTATAGAATAAATAAAGAAAAACATTTTGCTTAGGCCCCATGCACACGACCATAGATTTCGTCTGTAATTACGGTTCGTAATTACGGACCCATTCATTTCTATGGCCGACGGACACCTTCCTGTATATTTACGGGAAAGTGTCCACGTCGTAGAAAGGCTCCGCAAAATATAAGACATGTCCTATTTTTTTCTTTTTACAGACCATGCTCCCATACTTTATAATGGGAGTACGGCCTGCAAATACGGGTGGCTGTCCGCGGCTGGCCGTGCATGTAATCACGGATTGTGTGCATGGGCACGGTCGTGTGCATGTGGCCTTAGCTTATAATGCCCTCTTTCTCCTATTCTCACCTCTATTAGAAAAGCGTCTGTGTGTGAGTGTGTGTGTGTGTGTGTGTGTGTATATATACTGTATACATATATATATATATATATATATATATATATATATATATATATATATATATATATAAAAATAAACAGTATATATACTATACACACATTTTATATATATGTATATATATATATACAGTGAAGGAAATAAGTATTTGATCCCTTGCTGATTTTGTAAGTTTGCCCACTGTCAAAGACATGAACAGTCTAGAATTTTTAGGCTAGGTTAATTTTACCAGTGAGAGATAGATTATATATAAAAAAAAAAGAAAATCACATTGTCAAAATTATATATATTTATTTGCATTGTGCACAGAGAAATAAGTATTTGATCCCCTCCCAACCATTAAGAGTTCTGCCTCCTCCAGACCAGTTACACGCTCCAAATCAACTTGGTGCCTGCATTAAAGACAGCTGTCTTATATGGTCACCTGTATAAAAGACTCCTGTCCACAGACTCCATTAATCAGCCTGACTCTAACCTCTACAACATGGGCAAGACCAAAGAGCTTTCTAAGGATGTGAGGGACAAGATCATAGACCTGCACAAGGCTGGAATGGGCTACAGAACCATAAGTAAGACACTGGGTGAGAAGGAGACAACTGTTGGTGCAATAGTAAGAAAATGGAAGACATACAAAATGACTGTCAATCGACATCGATCTAGGGCTCCATGCAAAATCTCACCTCGTGGGGTATCCTTGATCCTGAGGAAGGTGAGGGTTCAGCCGAAAACTACACGGGGGGAACTTGTTAATGATCTCAAGGCAGCTGGGACCACAGTCACCAAGAAAACCATTGGTAACACATAACGCCATAATGGATTCAAATCCTGCAGTGCCCGCAAGGTCCCCCTGCTCAAGAAGGCACATGTACAGGCCCGTCTGAAGTTTGCAAATTAACATCTGGATGATTCTGAGAGTGATTGGGAGAAGGTGCTGTGGTCAGTTGAGACTAAAATTTAGCTCTTTGGCATTAACTCAACTCGCCGTGTTTGGAGGAAGAGAAATGCTGCCTATGACCCAAAGAACACCATCCCCACTGTCAAGCATGGAGGTGGAAACATTATGTTTTGGGGGTGTTTCTCTGCTAAGGGCACATGACTACTTCACCGCATCAATGGGAGAATGGATGGAGCCATGTACCGTCAACTCCTGAGTGACAACCTCCTTCCCTCCACCAGGACATTAAAAATGTCTCGTGGCTGGGTCTTCCAGCACGACAATGACCCGAAACATACAGCCAAGGCAACAAAGGAGTGGCTCAAAAAGAAGCAAATTAAGGTCACGGAGTGGCCTAGCCAGTCTCCAGACCTTAATCCCATCGAAAACTTATGGAGGGAGCTGAAGATCCGAGTTGCCAAGCGACAGCCTCGAAATCTTAATGATTTACAGATGATCTGCAAAGATGAGTGGGCCAAAATTCCATCTAACATGTGTGCAATCCTCATCATCAACTACAAAAAACGTCTGACTGCTGTGCTTGCCAACAAGGGTTTTTCCACCAAGTATTAAGTCTTGTTTGCCAAAGGGATCAAATACTCATTTCTCTGTGCACGATGCAATTAAATATATATAATTTTGACAATGTGATTTTCTGTTTTTTTTTAAATATAATCTATCTCTCACTGGTAAAATTAACCTAGCCTAAAAATTCTAGACTGTTCATGTCTTTGACAGTGGGCAAATTTACAAAATCAGCAGGGGATCAAATACTTATTTCCTTCACTGTATATATATATATATATATATATATATATATATATATATAAAATATATGTGTATGTGTATAGTTCTTATGTATAGTGAATGTGTGTATTTATTATGTAGTGTCTGTTTATGTACGAAGTGAGTAGGAATGCCTGTAGGTACAGAATGTGCTTGCCTGTAAATAAGGATTGAAGTGTGTGTGTGTGTGTGTGTGTGCGTGTGTGTGTATATATATATATACATATATATATATATGTATGAATGTAATAAGTGTGTAAATGTGTGTTTGAACTGTAAGTGCTAAGTGTGGGTGCTTGGGAGAAAGTAGTGAGTGCGCAAATCTGGTGGTACATCTGTGCATGCCTGTAGGTAGAGTGTGCATAAATGTGCATGCGTGCATGTATGTAGTAATAATAATATGTGTATTTAAGTGCCTTTATGTATTTCACTTGCATATATTGGTGTGCCTGCATGCAGTAACTCAAATGCAAATTTATCTGGGCACTGGTGGTATTATTTCAGCACTGTATGGTAGTGTAACTGCAAGACAGTTTCCCATAATTATTTGGGCACTATATGCCAATAAATATTTGGGCAATGTATAACTTGTTATATGGGCCCTGTATGAATGTATTAATACCTCCATAATCATCAATATGGCAGATGAGTAGTTTACAAAATACAACTTGTTAAACTTTCCACAGTGAACAATAGTGAACAAATGGCTGCATTGTTTAAAGACATAAATGATTTACTGATTGATAAAATCCCATACAGCTTCAAAGAGACTAAACTATTTTATCAGATTGTGATGATTTGTTGGTATGTTTAGTGCTTTAATTGGAGATATTCCCCCTCTGACTAGTGAAACACGCATAGTATTACCCTACAAAGGTCACTGCTTTTCACAGACCATATCAGTGACACATAATGAAAAACCTTCCCAGTGTTATCTTACCATTCTCTATTTGCTGTTTTTTGAGATAGCCAAGTGTCTAAGAAAACAGTCTATGACTAAGTTAAAAGGATCAATGAGGACAGGTGAATCAGTAAACTGTGTAAATCCTGACTGCTGCTCTTCCCTTAGCTTTTCAATTGACAATCGGAAAATGACTCCAATGTCTCTTAGCAGGGCTTGATGACTAAGTGGTAATAAGATAAGACCCACTGTGTACAGTTGACTCTTGTCTTCAGCCTACACGGAACACTGTGCTGAATGACTCATTACTTAGCTGACAATATACCAGTTTTTAGACAGTCGATCGTTATCTTTGAGAAGCAAGAAACTTTTTTCAGAAGGTTGTTTTTTTTTTAAACAGAGATTGCTTATTAACTTCAATGGAATAATAAACTAATGCATAGTTTAACAAAAGCCATTTTAGGGTTCGGTCCTACGTAGCTGGGACCACATGCATCTGAAACCACGCTTACCTGCGGTGACCAATGACAGCACCATTTTGTCGGCAATACCAAGCAAAATACCCAGCCGGCAATACCCAGCAAAATACCCAGGCGGCAATACCCAGCCAAATTGTGCGACAATTGGCAACTGCAAGTGATCCTGGCTACGGCTGCATGCGGATGCCGCTATCTTGGACCATACCCTAATAAATAAAGAGAAGCCATCATAAATCACAATCCCTTCTTAGGCAGCTGGAGATGTATATTAGAATTAGAGCAGACAGACATGTTGTGTCTAACCTGCATACTTTTTCCCTCCCTCTGCCGCTCTCAGTAAGGCCATGTTCACTCATAAAGGACTGTGTCAGGATTTAGGCACCAATTTCACATTTACATCCTGACAGAGTCTGCCGACATTCTGCTGACAATGCAACTAAGTGGGGTATTGTATTACCCTTTTACACGCTGTTGAAAATATCTCTGTGGAATAATAAACACTTTGTAGATTTTAAAATCTGTAACATGTTTATTATTGGTGCGGAATCCGCATTTAAAAGCCGCAGATTAGCTCTACTGAATTACAATGGGGCTAAGCCACGTGCGGATCCACTGAAAAGTGCATGCCAACGTGCGAACATCACCTAAATGTACATTCCTCTCTCATGCTTGCTAAGCCTTTTCTAGTGTGACCCATGGGCTTTGCTGTGTGCTCTGAGACAATCAGAAGTCTACCCCCCCCCTTACGACATTCAGATCAGCTGCCCTGCTGGTTTAATAAAATATAGAGGCAACCCTTGCCCCTACACTTTTATTTTAATTTCATCCCACGTAACACCTTAATATCACTATATGGTGCAAAGATAATACTGTTTTATACAGACTACATAATGCTGCTACTTAGTGCCCAAGTAATATGTAGTATCCTTATAATACTAACCTAAAGAGAATATATTATACTGCAATTCAACTCTTAAATAATACAATACTAAATAATACTGGGTGGTTATAATTTGCTCCTGGGATTCGCATGCTTGCAAGCCCCCTAATAAGTAGCGGCTCTAGGCAGTTGCTTTCTATGCCACCCCCTAAAACCTGCCTCCTCCCTGTCTTGTATTTACTGTGAAGAAAAAGAAAAACGAAAAAATGGAACCAAAGTAGTGCTGCTAATGATAGGCAAAGAGGCTAGGCAAAGTTCATAATTTAATGTAGGTGTGCAGGGTCGACAAGCTACGCGTTTCAACGCCGGAGCTGCGTCTTCATCAGGCTATGATGAAGACGCCGGTCTGGCGTTGAAACGCCTAGCTTGTCGACCCTGCACACCTACATTAAATTATGAACTTTGCCTAGCCTCTTTGCCTATCATTAGGGGCGCCACTTTGGTTCCATTTTTTGTTTTTCTTTTTGTTCATCATTTTGACAACAAACGCAGTTTTGTTGTGTCTGTGAACCAGGCAGCAGCTTTTGCTTTTACACCTTCCCTATTGTGATACCTGCCAGTATCTACAATCAAGGTGAGCATCTTCTATTAACTTAGTTGCTCTCCCTAAATCTCTCGTTTTACCTGCACTATGTGGCGCCGTGTCTCCTTTTCTCTTTCTTAGTTTTGTATTTACTGTGGGTTTTTGTTTTATCAAACCTATTTTTAGTGATTTTTAATCACATATACGATGAGGTTGACAAGGCAAGAAAGCTATGAAATACAGAACATAACAACCACGTGCCTTATCATCCTCATAAGTGCAACATAATATAGAGCCAAATAACAATAAACAAAATAAGAAACCTATAACCAAAATATACAACTGTAAGGTACACAGGATTACACATAAAATAAAAGTAATGACAGGATGACAAATAGTGAATAAGGAGAGGGTATGTTGCTCTTGTGCTGCTAACTGCATAGGGGTGCACAAAGTTTAGGAATATTTATTCACCAAATGTGCATGTTATAGTGATATCTACTATGGGTTGCATTTTTCAGTAGATAAGTTCAGTTAGACTAATGTGGGTGTTAAATTAATTGCGGTAGAACAAATGGTATTAATGTGGGATTCCACTGCACTTCAAATAGGGGAAATTACAGGGTATTTACTCTGTTTTAATAGATGGATTTTATAGTGACTGAACATTAACAAAGAGCCTGTGGGCAAGGAAAGGGAAATTACAAGCATGCTACTTTTCACTAACAAGATATATTACAGCTGTTGCAGGAGACTCAATACATTGTAGTTATAGATGCAGGTTTGCTTACTAAAATGTATTCTTCTTACCATTCAAGGAAACACTAAACATAGAAAACGGACAAAACAAATAAAAAAATGATCTCTGCAAGTTTTCTGCTTTCCTTTTACCCTATTTGGTCTCATAATGAAATTAATACTAAGAAATTTATAAAGAATGTTAATATATATGTTCCAGGAGCTCAGCCATGCCCCCCTCCTCCTTCTCCTCCTCCAGATTGTCCTATGTCTTGTTGTAAGGCAACAGGCAACAGCAGGAGCCTTCCCCTCTGCTCTGTCTGCAGTAGGACACAAAGATGATTAAGCCCCACCCCTTTACTAAATATTTCCTGTTTACTTATTTTATTAATCTCTAGTTTTAAAGAGGCTCTGTCACCATATTATAAGTGCCCTATCTCCAACATAAGGAGAGATGCGCTATAATGTAGGTGACAGCAGTGCTTTTTATTTTAAAAAAAACGATCTATTTTCACCACTTTATTAGCGATTTTCGATTTATGCTAATGAGTTGCTTAATGCTCAAGTGGGCGTGTTTTTACTTTAGACCAAGTGGGCATTGTACAGAGGAGTGTATGACGCTGACCAATCAGCGTCATGCACTCCTCTCCATTCATTTAGTCAGCGCATAGGGATCCTTTTAGATCACTATGTGCTGTCTTATACTAACACTTTAATGATACTGAAGTGTTTAGACAGTAAATAGACATTCCACGGGATGTCTATTCACAATCCCTGCACTTCGTTACTGTATCTGTGGTAGTTACAGCAGAGCAAGTGTAATCTCGTTGTAACCTGTTATCTACAGCGTAATCTCGCGAGATTACGCTTGCTCTTCTGTAAGTACCACAGACAAAGTAACGAAGTGCAGAGATTGTGAATAGACATCCCGTGGAATGTCTATTCACTGTCTAAACACTTCAGTATTGTTAATGTGTTAGTATAAGACAGCACATAGAGATCTAAAAGGATCCCTATGCACTGACTAAATGAATGGAGAGGAGTGCATGACGCTGATTGGTCAGCGTCATACACTCCTCTGTACAACGCCCACTTGGTCTAAAGTAAAAACACGCCCACATGGGCATTAAGCAACTCATTAGCATAAATTTAAAATCGCTAATAAAGTGGTGAAAATAGATCGTTTTTTAAAATAAAAAGCACTGCGGTCACCTACATTATAGCACCGATCTCCTTATGTAGGAGACAGGGCACTTATAATCTGGTGACAGAGCCTCTTTAAAGAGGCTCTGTCACCAGATTATCAGTGCCCTATCTCCTACATAATCTGATCGGCGCTGTAATGTAAATAACAGCAGTGGTTTTTATTTTGAAAAACGATATTTTTTTAGCAAGTTATGAGCAATTTTAGATTTATGCTAATTAGTTTCTTAATGACCAACTGGGCGTTTTTACTTTTTACCAACTGGGCGTTGTATAGAGGAGTGCAGGACGCTGACCAATCAGTCACTAATCAGCGTCATACATTTCTCATTGTTCCAGCCCATTGTTACAGTGTGATTGTGCAGTGAAAGAAGCTGGGCTGGAACAATGAGAAGTGTATGACACTGATTGGTCACTGATTGGTCAGCGTCATACACTCCTCTGTACAACGCCCAGTTGGTAAAAAGTAAAAACACGCCCAGTCGGTCATTAAGAAACTAATTAGCATAAATCTAAAATTGCTCATAACTTGCTCAAAAATGATTGTTTTTAAAAATAAAAACCACTGTTGTTATCTACATTACAGCGCCGATCAGATTATGTAGGAGACAGGGCTCTTATAATCTGGTGACAGAGCCTCTTTAAACTATTCTTTCCCTGTCTTTCCACAATTGCAAGCATTGCAGCTTTCTCATCTCCGATGAAACCTACAGAACTGTTCATCCTGATCTTAGTGGTTCATGAATATAATTCCAGAATTAGTAGATTAACTGTGTTCGGTTCTTACTGCACCCCCTTTTTGTTTTTTAGCTTAAACTGGAACTGGATCCAAAAATGAAAGATTTAAACCTTTCCCCTTTCCCTAAGACTGTTTTCAGGCAACTATAATACAGCTCCATCAGTGGCAGATTAAGTAGACCATAGGCCCTGAGCTGTTCCACAAACTTGGGCCCCCCTTCCCCACCGCTGCTCTGCCGTGTCTATAGTGAACACCACCTTTCTGTGTGAGCACTGACAAATGGTTTTTAGGATTCCCCTTGTCAAAAGGCTGTGTCCCTACATACTGACAGTCTCAAACCATTGCTGACAGTATCACTCTGTGTAGGGACACTTCCTCTTGACAATAGGAATGGTAACACGCATTTGTTTATTAGTCCTGGGTACACAGAGATATGTAGAATACAAGGATTACCTGCAACAGACATGTCAGGAGAGGGGACAGATCCCCTACAGATCCAGTGACTCACAAGTGACGTCTGCTCTGATGGGAGCCGTTTTATTTTCTTCTCCATCTGACGCAGACTGTTATGGCGACTTATCCTGATGAGACATCTTTGCCCATCACTTCTGCAGCCATTTCCAGCCTCTATAGAAACACACAAATTTAGACACCAAGGCCCAGGACCATACATTAAAGGGGTTGCGGACCGGTTTTTCATACTGATGACCTATCGATGTGCGTGGACAACCCCTTTTACTCAGACTAATAAATTTGGACCCCAGATTAGATAATATAATACATACAGACTCCAGACCTTCTAAACTATTGCAGTCTCCAGACCAGACCCCCCTACACAAATACAGACCCGAGGAACAAGCACCCTAACTAAATACAGACCTCAGACCAGACCCCTAAATAGACCCCAGACTTGACCCCTTAAAATAATGATGGCCCCAGACCTGACTCCCTTAATACAGACTCCAGACCAGACCCCCTAAACTAATACAGACCCCTAAATAAAGACCCCTAACCTAAACAAATACAGATCCCAGACCAGATCCCTAAATCCAGACCCCCTAAATACAGACCCCAGACCAGACCCCCTAAATACAGACACCAGACCTCAAACTAATACAGACCCCATAAATACAGACCCCAGACCTGTCCCCTACACTAATAATGACCCCAGACCTGACTCCCTTAAGTAATACAGACCCCAGACCAGACCCCCTATTCTAATACAGACCCCAGACCAGACCCCTAAATAAAGACCCCTAAACTGTTACAGACCCTAGAACAGGCCCCCTAAATAGACCCTATAAACTAATACAGACCCCAGACCAGACCCCCTAAATACAGACCCCAGACCTCAAACTAATGCAGACCCCCTAAATACCGACCCCAGACCCATTAAACTAACACAGATCCCTAAATATACCCCTTAAACTGATACAGACCCCAGACCAGACCCCTTAAACTAATACAGACACCAAACCTCCTAAATACAGACCCCCACACCAGACCCCCTAAATACAGTCCCCCTAAATACAGATCCCTTAAACAAATCCATTCCCTTATACTTACATAGCAGCTCTCCTCAGTCTTCTCTGTGGAATTTTGCTGCTGCTTCAGGTCCTGCGGTCATGTGACCAGCTGGTCTCTAATGTCTAAATTTCCTTTTGCAGGACATACACAATGCCGTTCCGTCGCGTTTTTTTCCCCGCGATTCGTGGCAAAATAACGGCAAAAACGCAACAAAACTGCAATGTATTTTTGGCGGCTATTGGCCCCCCGGGAGCATCGGGCCCCGAGCGGCCACCCAAAACGCCCTATGATAATACGCCATTGAGCTCCATGCAAGAGCCATTTCTGTAGCACCAAGAACAGGATTGGATCCTGTCAGGACAAGGGATGGGAATCCTTACCAAACCAAACCTTTGGGAATAGTCTCCCTGCTTTACCCTGTCAGGATCACGTCTAAAAGCAGTCTATACTTTTCCTCTCTTAGGATTCACTCTTGATTTCTAGGAAACGAATGCATGCAGTAACTACACCAGACTGCACTGTTAGGCCCAGCTTATGGATCTTTAAAAAGCTGTTTGTCAAGCTTTTTGGGCACTGAAATGGCATACCTTAGTGGTTATCCCCTTTAGAAAACCACCATCCAAACCAAGAAGACACCTGATTGACTTATACATTTGACTTAAAAGTTAATAGTCCTTATTTTAGATTTCATTGTTAACATATATTGTTGGCATGAGAATATATTTATTCTGAGGCTCTTCAAACTATTTCCAATTTTAATTTAAAGTTCCTGGCGCCAAGAGTGAAGGTTTCTGGTTTCCCCTGTGCGGTCAGCAGAGATGTTTCTGCCAAGTAGCAGACAAATACAAGCAGGTTGTGCATTTAATAATGAGCTCTTAGCCTTTATCAAAGCAGAGTCATGTCTGTACTTTTTGATGCTATTGCGAGATACGTGACAGACGGCTTTAATCTAATAGATTGTATAACCTAAGATGATATTGTCAAACACATTCACGGAGGGAAAATGCAAATGATTGTTTTTCTGAACCTTCCACAGCAGTGATCGCCAGTCACCTTCCAGCATACTTCAGTAAATCGCAGATAAATAATAAATGCACCTATGACTCTCTAGAAGTGATTAACCATGGGTAATTCAAGGACAGACTTTGCCAGGTGTCTACTGCACAAAATATCTTTCTTAGCGCTTTATTATACATTCAGAATCGTCTTTCTGTAGTGTGGCACGTCCAGTTTACAATGTTTGCAGTGTTTGCAGGGAAGGACTGTTTGCCAGACACTTTAAAAGCTCACCTCTTAAGTTCCACATAACCAGGAAATGTATTACAACCTTCCTGGACAAGTAACACAAATCAATAATAATTGACACTGGTTTACAAAACTGCACTTACATCCTTTGTAACCAATTACCCTATTGCCAAGAAGAAAGGGCAAAACACTACAACCGGTAGGATTTATTAAACCAATTAAATTCTCTTGCTTCTCATGCTTGTTTTATTCTGTCCGTAGATCAGAGGCACTGATGCAGTCTTCTAAAAGGACAATAGCCTTCAAATCCCCAAGCCCCAATTAAACCGTTCTTTTTTTTTTTTGTTCTTTTTTCATTTAGCGAAGCAACTTTTGTGGAATAAGTGAACGCTAACATCTTTTAACATGCAACAAAAAACTTAGCGTAATTATTGGTATATTAGGAAAGGTTGATTGAATATTTGGTGTGGGGTGGACAGTGAATTTATTGTGAGCGTATTGGATCTTAACTGTGGGAATTTAATTTAGTATGCACATGCATACTTACTCTTTGTTTTTACCCTTTCTAATGAATTCTCTATCCTCAACAAAAATGCTTTGATTCCAATATGTCTTCTTGTTTTTTTCTTTTGTTTTTCTAAGTTATGATGTTGTTGAATAAACTGGTAAAGTTGCTGGATCATGTAAAACTTAGTATGGAGAGTTTAACCTGTAGACCCATGAAACAATTTGGTTACTTCACATGTGAAATAGCTATTTACACTTCCGTGGGAAAAACAGTGTTGAGTGATGTCTTCTCCATATTCTCTACCAAGCATGGAGACTGTTTACGTTAGTCCTGATCAATCAAAATAGAATTGTTTAGTCTCACAGATGCATAAAGCCTTATTTACACTTATGTAAAATAAAAGCAGATTATAATAAACACTATTTTAATCTGATTTTTTTCCGATAAGTTGCTTCCAATAGAAATGTTGGAAATGTCTTCACACGACAGTGATAAACGGCCGAGTGACGGCCGTTCTTTTAATGGCCGTCACACGACCGTTTTCAGAACAATGATGTTCTATGGGTGTATTCAGACGGCCGTTTTTTTAACGGCCCATGAATAATGGGCGGCAAAAAATAGGACATGTCCTATTTGTGGCCAATTTAATGGCCTGACGGCCCCCATAGAAGTCAATGGATCCGTTTTTAATGGCTATCAATGCATGTAACAACCGTTTAAAATGGATCTGTGACATGGGGATTTGCAAGGGAACTACTAGGAGTATCTCCCTACTCTGCCATTTACTACGCTACTGCACTACAGACTCTCAGGCAGAGTGCTAGTAGCTAATAGCGCTCTGCCAGGACTCCAGCTCTGGGGAAGCCCCAGATATCACTGTCCATATATGGACAGGGACGTCAAGAGGAGAGAGGGAGTTTCAGGCAGAGCGCTAGAAGCGGCTCTGCTCTGGGACTAAGTCTCTGGGGAAGCCCCTGACATCATTGTCTATATATTCACAGTGATGTCAGGAGCAGAACAGTGTCCCAGGCAGAGTTTTAGTAGCACTCTGCCCGGGACTTTAGCTCTGGGGTTGTCCCTGACATCACTATCCATATATGGACAGTGATGTCAGGGGCTCCCCAGAGCCGGAGTACCGGAGCTGAGCCTTTACTAGCACTCTGCCTGGGACACTGCTCTGCTCCTGACATCACTGTCCATATATAGACAGTGATGTCAGGGGCTTCCCCAGAGAAGGGGTACCAGAGAAGAGACTTCACTAGCGCTCTGCCTGGGACTTCAGCTCTGCTCCGGACATCAATATCCATATATGGACAGTAAAGTCAGGAGCAGAGCAGGAGTCCCAGGCAGAGTGCTAGTAGTGCTCTGCCCAGGACTATGGATCTGTGGTTGCCCCTGACAACACTCTCAATATATGGATAGTGACGCCAGGTGATTCTACTGAAGTGGAATCCCCAGTCATAGCGTAGGCAATGCTCTGGCTGGGTATTCCACTCCTAGAGGGAGCCCCAAAGGTGCTACCTACAGGGAGGGTGGCTGTGTGGCACTACCAGGGAGTGGGGCTCTGTGGCACTACCAGGGAAGGGGGCTATGTGGCACTACCAGGGAGGGGAGCCATGTGGCACTACCAGGGAGGGGGGCTGCGTGGCACTACCAGGGAGGGGGGCTGTTTGCCACTACCAGGACGGGGGCTGTGTAGCACTATGAGGAGGGGGGGCTGTGTGGCACTACTGGGAGGGGGCTGTGTAGCACTACCTGGGAGGAGGGTGCTGTGTAGCATTACCTGAGGGAGCTGTGTGGCCCTATCTACAGAGGGCACTAAGTTTATTGGGGTACAAACTGGGGGCCTAACCTCTATATGGAAGCATAAATAGGTCCTAATGTCTATATTTTGGCACAAAGTGAAGTTTTCTGCCATTTTACTGCCGCTGTGAGTTCCCCCAAAAGTCCACATAAACCTGGAGCCGGCCCTGGGTCCATGCACACTTCCGTTGTTTGAACAGGACAGTTTGGCCGTTCCGACAAAGATATGACAGGTCCTACTCCTTTTTGACTGAACAGTCTCAGCCATTTCATTAATTTGGTCCGAAAGCCACCCGTGTGCGGTTCATGTTTCACGAATCCGTCATTAGTGGCCGTATGACGACCAATAGAAGTGTGAATGAGGCGTAAGACAGATAGTAATACCACACAAAGTAGTTTCTAGTTAAAATTTCCCATATGTCTACTTTATGTTGGCATCGTTTTTTGAACGTCCTTTTATTTTTCTAGGACGTTACAAGGCTTAGAACTTTAGCAGAAATTTCTCACATTTTGAGGAAAATTTCAAAAGCCTTTTTTTTAGAGACCAGATCATATCTGAAGTGGCTTTGAAGGCCCTATGTATTATAAACACTCCATTTCAAGGGCTCTATATATTAGACTCACCCCATTTAAAAAACTGCACCCTAAAAGTATTCAAAACAGCATTTAGAAAGTTTCTTAACCCTTTAGGCATTTCACAGGAATTTAATGTTAAGTGGAAGTGAAATTTACAAATTTCATTTAGAAAATCTGTTTTAATCCATTTTTTACTGTAACACAAAAGGATTTACCAAAGAAACGCAACTCAATATTTATTGCCCAGATTCCGCAGTTTTTAGAAATATCCCACATGTGGCCCTAGTGTGATAATGAACTGAAACACCAGCCTCAGAATCATAGGAGCAGCCAGTGGATTTTGGGGCCTCCTTTTTATTGGAATATATTTTACACACCATGTCAGGTTTGAAGAGGTCTTGTGGGGCCAAAACAGTGGAAACACACCCAAAAAGACACAATTTTATCAAGGGGTATAGTGAGCGTTTTGACCCAACAGATTTACAGTTTTTTTACTGAAATTCGGTCGAGAAAATGTATCTTTTTTCCAATAAAATGTTTTCCATTTTTGCAAGGCATAAAGGAGAAAAAGACCCCCAACAATTTCTCTCGATTATGGCAATACCCCATATATGGTAATAAACTGTTGTTTGGACACACAGCAGGGCACAGAAGGGAAGTAGCACCATTTGGGTTTTAGAGCTCAAGTTTTGCTGGAATGGTTTTTGGGTACCAGGTCGCATTTGCGAAGCCCATGCGGGATCAAAACAATAGAAACCCCCCAAAAGTGACCCAACTTGGGAAACTACAGCCTTCAAGGAAATTATCGAGGGGTATAGTGATTATTTTGACCCCCACAGGTTTTTTGCTGAATTTGGTGGAAAAAACATGAAACTGAAAAAACATTGACATTTTCAATTTTTACAAGGAATACATGAGAAAAAGAACCCCAACATTCAAAAAGCGATTTCTCCTGATTAAGGCAATACCTCATAAACCACTGTTTGGACACACATCAGAGCTTAGAAGGGAAGGTGTAATGTCCGTGGCTGTTGGCTGTCAGCTCCAACCTCCCCCTGACAGCCGCAGCCACGAGACGGCAAGCGCTGGCCCCAGCCTCCTCCTCAGGAGATGCCAGCGCTCACATCCACTCACCTCTGCCGGATCCCGTAGAACGACCTTTGACCCTTGAGTACCCTGGACTATAAGAGGGTTCCAGCCCCCTAGTTCTATGCCTGAGCGTTGTTGTGTTCCCTAAGTTTGTCTATGTGATGGATGGCCTCCTAGTTGTTTCCTGTTTCGGTCCCTGTTCCAATCGACATCCCTGCACCTGTCCCTGTACCTATACTTGTTTCCAGTTCCTGTTACTAGCAATCAATACCTTCCTGGTCGAGCACTGTGCTGTGCCAAAGTCGTGCTACGCTACATCCACGTCTGACCTGCTTCATCTCGCCTCATGTCCGCCTGCTACCTAAGTCCCAGCCGAGCCTGCCCTGCCGCTGTCTGAGCTGCCACAGGTACTTATAGAACTATAGACAGTCACCTGCTCCCTGTTGGCCAGCTGCCTTACTGCCACGGCGATAAGGCCCAGTGGGTCCACAGACCCTTCATGACAGTACGCTCAGGCCATGGACCCCGCTGGTCGATCCAAGACTATGACGACGTCACAGGAGATGCGAGCGGATATGCTGGACCTCCGGTCTCGACAGGGCCAACTCCTCCAGGCATTGAACATTCTTCCACGTCGGCAGGAGGCACAAGCTGCTGTTCCTCCTACTACACCTCCTGGCAAAGTAGATCCTCAGTCTACACCTCTTGGCAGTATTGATCCACGTGTTTCTTTGCCACTTCCTGACCGCTATGATGGAGAAGCAAGTACCTGTCGTGGTTTTCTTAATCAATGCCAGATCCATTTCAGTCTGTATGCTAAGACTTTTTCATCTGATGGTGCCAGGGTCGCTTTCATAATTTCTCTCCTCACCGGCAAGGCCCTTGCATGGGCGAACCCTATCTGGGAGAGACAAGAACCAGAGACACGTGACTTCCCTGCCTTCCTCCGGACTTTTCACATGGTGTTTGAGGAGCCTGGAGAGGTCTCATCTGCAGCGGCCTCTTTGATTAACCTACACCAAAGAGACCTCTCCGTGAGTGAGTACGCCATCCACTTCCGCACCCTGGCGGGAGAGCTCTTATGGAACAATGAGGCTCTGGTGGCTGCATTCTGGCATGGACGGTCTTCCAGAATTAAAGACGAACTTGCCGCCCGGGATCTGCCGTCTACCCTGGATGACCTCATCCTTCTGTCTGCCCTGATTGATATACGGATCCGTGAACGCCTCCAAGAGATTCAACGGGAGAGGGTCCTTCCTAGTCTGGTCCCTACTTTGCAGCAACCCCTGCTGTCCCCGATGTCGATCCTCCTAAGAAGTCGGTAATAACGGACCATTGTAAGTTATCCACTCAAGAGAGACAACGCAGGCGCACATCTGGACTCTGTCTTTATTGCGGTCTCGATGGCCATCTTGTGCACCTGTGCCCCCAAAGATCCCAAAACCTAGGGTTGCTTGGAGTGACGACCTTGGGTAAAGAGAGACTTCCGTCTAGATTGTCCATACCCGTGACCATAGTGTCCGGGGAGAGAACGCATCAGGCCTCTGCGTATCTGGACTCTGGATCCGCGGCAAATTTCATCCATAGAGACCTGGTGGACCTTCTGCAATTGCCCACCACCCCTCTAGAGAGCTCGTTGACAGTTGCTTCAGTGAATGGACTACCCCTGCCAGACCCTGTTATAGCCGTGACCAAGCCGCTGAGGCTCCAAGTGGGAGCCCTACACTCCGAACTTCTGTCATTCTATATCCTGCCCAAAGCTGTTAATCCTGTGTTGGTGAGTCTGCCGTGGCTCCGACTGCATGCCCAAGTTCTGGACTGGAATTCTGGAGAGGTTCTCCAGTGGGGCCCTGAGTGTCAAGGTCGATGCCTGGTGGGGATTCGTTCAGCTCGGCTTTCTCTACCTCGAACATTAGCAGGACTGCCGGCTCATTATGCTGCATTTTTGGACGTTTTCAGCAAAAGGGAGGCGGAGACATTGCCTCCACAACGGGCGTATGACTGCCATATTGAACTGATCCCTGGTGCATCCCTTCCCCGTGGTAGGGTGTATCCTCTCTCCTTGCCAGAGACTCTGTCCATGTCCTCCTATGTGAGGGAGAACTTAGAAAGGGGCTTCATGCGAAAGTCTTCTTCCCCAGCTAGAGCCGGGTTCTTCTTCGTCAAAAAGAAAGATGGCTCTCTTCGTCCTTGCATCGACTACCGTGGTCTCAACCAGATCACGGTGAAGAATAAATATCCGTTGCCCCTGATCTCCGAGCTATTTGATCGTATACGTGGTGCACATTTTTTTTCTAAACTAGACCTACGTGGGGCTTACAACCTAGTCCGGATTTGCCAGGGTGATGAGTGGAATACTGCATTTAAAACCCGTGATGGACACTATGAGTATCTAGTAATGCCCTTCGGCCTGTGTAATACTCCCGCGGTCTTCCAGGAGTTTGTGAATGACATTTTCCGTGACCTCCTATATGTTTGTGTTATAGTCTATGTAATGACGGAGTAGGGAGACAGACAGGTGAGCCCTAATCTACCCGCCACTCAGTCCCTGCCTACTTGCACGGCCCGTCCTAGGCAACGACGTACAACTGGGCGACGGTCCCTATGCTCAATAAGTGCACGACAGACCAACAAACAAGGGTACACAGAAGCTAAGGGAAATGGGGCAGTTGCCCACGGCAACACCGTGAGCAACAAGAGTAGTGAACGAGCTGAGTCAAACCAGGAGTGTATGAGGTACCAAACGCAGAGCAGGAGAGTAGTCAGTAAGCCAGGGTCAATTTGAAGCAGAGGACAATAGAACAAGCAGGAGTGGTAGCAGATCGAGTCACTCTAACAGACCTAGGCACAGATGCAGGCTGATTAATCACAGGTGTCGACAAAGAAGCTGTGTCAGGCAAATCCATTACAGTCTACCTTGATGACATCTTGATTTTCTCCCCAGATCCTATGACGCACCAGAGACATGTCCGTCAGGTACTGCTACGGTTAAGGGAGAATCGCCTGTACGCCGAGCTGGAGAAGTGTGTATTTGACAAGGATGCTCTACCCTTCCTGGGCTATATAATCTCGAATCGAGGTCTCGAGATGGACCCTGAGAAGGTAAAGTCTGTCCTGGAGTGGCCACGCCCTCAAGGCTTGAGGGCCATACAGCGCTTTTTGGGATTTGCTAATTTTTACAGGCAGTTTATTCCGAACTTCTCCTCTCTAACTTCTCCCATCTCTAACCTTACTAAAAAGGGTATGAACGCCAAGGTGTGGACTCCTGAGGCATAGTCCGCATTCGATAGTCTGAAGAATGCCTTCACGTCAGCCTCTATCCTCCATCATCTCTCTGCAGTTCTCGTTGTCGGGTGGACGCATCGTCTGTCGGTGCTGGTGCACTCCTGTTCCAGAGAGGCCCCAAGGGCAAGTCAATGGTATGTGGATTCTTTTCCAAGCTCTTCTCTTCCGCAGAACGCAACTACTCGATTGGGGATCGGGAGTTACTGGCCATCAAATTGGCTCTGGAAGAGTGGAGACATGGACTAGAGGGCGCAGCTCATCCGATTTTGATTTTTACGGACCACAAGAATCTGACCGACCCCCAGACGGACCAACGGCTGAACCCTCGTCAGGCCAGGTGGTTACTGTTCTTTGCAAGGTTCCAGTTTGAGCTTCATTATCGGCCGGCCAACAAGAATGTGAGGGCCGATGCCTTGTCCAGGTCTTTCGAGACAGAAGACACCATTCAGAGTCCACAGAACATTATCGATCCATCTTGCATTGTCTCGGTCAATCCCCTGCAAATTGGGGACATTCCCCCTGGGAGGACTTTTAAGCGCCTGGCTGATCGTGGAAGAATCCTCCGCTGGGGTCACTCCTCTAGACTGGCAGGTCACACGGGGTTACGTAAGATCCGGGATTTGATTGCTCGTCATTTCTGGTGGCCCAATCTGCCCAAGGATATTGTGGACTTCGTTTCTTCCTGTGCTGTATGTGCAGCCAACAAGGCCACCCACTCCAGACCTGCTGGCCTGCTCCAGCCATTGCCTGTGCCCAATGCTCCCTGGCAGCATATAGCGATGGACTTTATCACGGACCTGGCTCTCTCTGCGGGATGCAGTGCTGTCTGGGTGGTGGTGGACCGATTTTCGAAGATGGCCCACTTTGTTCCTCTGACCGGTCTTCCTTCTGCTCCTCAGTTGGCCAAGTTATTTATCCAACACATCTTCCGCCTGCACGGCTTGCCGCAGCATATTGTGTCTCATCGGGGGGTTCAGTTTACTTCGAGGTTCTGGAGAGCCCTCTGCGGACTTCTTGGGGTGAAGTTGGACTTTTCTTCTGCCTACCATCCTCAGTCTAATGGTCAGGTCAAGAGTATCAATCAGATTTTGGAGAACTACCTACGCCACTTCATCTCCAAGCAGCATGATGACTGGGTGCAGCTGCTCCCGTGGGCAGAGTTCTCCTACAATAATCACACCAGTGAGTCTAATAGGAATACACCGTTCTGCATTGTCTACGGCCAGCAGCCGCAAATTCCTCTTCTGTTGCCTGACACTTCCGAGGTACCCGCAGCTGACTCCACGTTTAGAGACTTTTTGAGGATCTGGCAGCAGACTCGATCCTCCATCCTAATGGCGGTGGACCGCACGAAACGGAAGGCTGACTCAAGGAGAAGAGAGCCTCCTCGGTTTCTTCCTGGCACTAAGGTCTGGCGGTCGTCCAGGAATATCCGACTGAGGGTGCCGTCATGTAAATTTGCTCCCAGGTTCCTCGGACCATTCAAGGTTCTGCAGCAGATCAACCCAGTCACCTACAAGCTTCGGCTGCCTCCTACCCTCAGGATTCCCAACTCCTTCCATGTCTCCCTCCTGAAACCTGTGATCCTAAACCGCTACTCCAAGACTCCCAGCAATGCGGTTGCCTTCAGCGTCCCCTCGGACATCTTCGAGGTCAAGGAGATCTTGGACACCAAGAGAGTGAGAGGAAAGACCTTTTATTTGGTGGATTGGAGGGGGTTTTGTCCCGGAGAGAGGTCCTGGGTGCCAGAGGAGAACCTCAATGCCCCTACTCTTCTGAAGAAGTTTCTCTCTCGCTCTGGTCCCAAGAAGAGGGGGCGTAAGAGGGGGGATACTGTAATGTCCGTGGCTGCGGACTGTCATCTCCAACCTCCCCCTGACAGCTGCAGCCACGAGTCGGCAAGTGCTGGCCCCAGCCCCCTCCTCAGGAGACGCCAGCGCTCGCATCCACTCACCTCTGCCGGATCCCGTAGGGCAGCGCGCGCACCGGACCTCATGGACGACCTTTGACGCGTGAGTACCCTGGACTATAAGAGGGGTCCAGCCCCCTAGTTCTTTGCCTGAGCGATGTTGTGTTCCCTAAGTTTGTCTATGTGATGGATGGCCTCCTAGTTGTTTCCTGTTTCGGTCCCTGTTCCAGTCCCTGTCCCTGCACCTGTCCCTATACTTGTTTCCAGTTCCTGTTACTAGCAATCCATACCTTCCTGGTCAAGCACTGTGCTGTGCCAAAGTCGTGCTACGCTACAGCCATGTCTGACCTGCTTCATCTCGCCTGACGTCCGCCTGCTACCTAAGTCCCAGCTGAGCCTGCCCTGCCGCTGTCTGAGCTGCCACAGGTACCTATAGAACTATAGACAGTCACCTGCTCCCTGTTAGCCACGGCGGTATGGCCCAGTGGGTCCATAGACCCTTCGTGACTGAAGGAGCACCATTTGGCTTTTGGAGCTCAAATTTATCTGGAATGGTTTCCAGGTGTCATGTCGCATTTGCTAAATCCCTGAGGGGCCAAAACAGTAGAAACCCCCAAATGTGACCCCATTTGGGAAACTACACCCCTTAAGGAATTTATCTAGGTGTATAGTGAGCATTTAGACCACAGAGGTCTTTTGCAGAATTTATTGGAATTAGGCTGGGAAAATGAATATCAACATTTTTTCCACAAAGAGTACGGCAATATCCCACATGTGGTCATAAACTGCTGTTTGGACACATGGCAAACTCAGAATGAAAGGAGCACTATTTGGCATGCAGATTTTGCTGGACTGGTTTGTTGGCGCCATGTTGTATTTGCAAAACCGCTGAGGTACCAGAGTACAGTGAAAGCCCCCAAGAAGTGACCATATTTTGGAAACTACAACCGTCAAGGCATTTATCATTTGCCTGGACATATGACAGGGCTCAGAAGTGAAGAGCAACATGCACATTTGAGGCCTACTTTGATGATTTTCATATCATTGACCAACAATTGCAGGGCTCTGAGGTCAAATAGTAAAACAAACCCCTAAGTAGTGACCCCTATTTTGGAAACTACACCCCTAGGGCATTTTAAGGGGTGTAGTTAGCATATTGACCCCACAGTGTGTTATTTCATTAGAAATTAATGCGCAGCGGAGGGTGCAAAGTGAAAATTGCAATTTTCTACTGATATGCCATTTAACTGGTTGCCGACACAGGACGAGTATGCTCGTCCTGAGCAGCGAGCACTTCGCGCATTAGGACGAGCATACTCGTCCTGTGTGACAGCCGTCTGTGCCGTCTCTGTGTGTGCGATCGAGAGCGGGGCAACGGCTGTAATACACAGCCACGGCCCCGCTCTGACAGCGGAGAGGAGAGAAACATCTTCTCTCCGCTGTTAACCCTTTGAACGCCGCGATGACAGCTGATCGCGGCGTTCAAAGAGGGGGGACTGCACATTGATCGCGTCACAGAAAATAACTGTGACGCAATCAAAGCCCACAACTCGTATGGCCAGACAGCCCAGGGTCCAATGAAGGACCCCAGGGCTGTCTGAACATATTTCCTGTTGTTAGGGCATACTGAGGTATGCCCTAACAACTGCCTGTGTACGATCAGTAACAGGCTAATGTACTGGCATATAGATCTATGCCAGTACATTGCAGTTACAAAATAAAAATCAAAATGATAAATCCCTTTATGGGATTAAAAAAAAAAGTTAAGTGAATGTAAAAAAAAAATAATGGTAAATAAATAAATAAAAAGTAAATAAAATACACAGAAACATAAATTTTTTATAATAAATCAACTTTTTAAAATATAAGTCCCAAAACATAAAATAATATAGACATATTTGGTATCGCCACGACCGTAACAACCTGTACAAGAAATGTATAACATTATTTATGATGATCGGTGTATGGTGTAAAAAATAAAATATTAAAACTGCTGCACATCTGCTTTTTTTCTGCATTTTAATCTAATTAAAAATTTATAGAAATTAAACGATAATGTATTTGTACCAAAAAATGGTACGTACATAAAGTACAACTCGTCCCGCAAAAAACAAAGTCTCATACAACTACGTCGTACAAAAAATAAAAGCGTTATGAGCGTCGGGATGCAAAGAGGGAAATTTTAAAAAAATTGCTCTGTCCTCAAGGCTAAAATTGGCCGTGTCCTTAAGGGGTTAAGTGCACAATATGTTGTGCCCAGTTTGTGCCACTGAAGACCCATGAAACAATTTGGTTATGAGAAATATCTCATAAACTGTTAAGCGGGTTCTCCCCGGTATGGCGATGCCATATATGTGGACATAAACTGCTGTTTGGGCATGATGTAGGGCTTAGAATGGAGGGAGCACCATTTGGCATTTGTAACGCAGATTTAACTTGGTAATAGTTCTGTTTGGCGTTTTACTGGCATTTCAGCTTATAATGTGGGGGCATATGTAAGGTGGGCAGAGTACATCAGTGCATAATAAGAGGGTATAATAATGCAGTAAATAAATAATAATCCACAGATGTGTGGCCAGTGTCATACTGATAAATAGTGTCCGATCTTATCCACTTTTGGAAGGATCTGCACATTTTGTATCCCCATATTCTGAGAGCCAGAACTCTTTTATTTTTCTCCAACTGAGCTGTGTGAGGGCTTACTTGTTGCAAGCAATGTGACCAAAAACCAGCAATTCTGACAATGTACATCACTTTTTATTCTATCTTTTGGGAGGGGTGTTGACGAAAGAATAGCGATTCTGGCATTGTTTTTTATGTTATTTTTTTGGGTGTTCACCATGCAGGAAAAATTGTTTTATAGTTTGGGTTGTTACGAACACGGTGATACCAAATAAGTTCACTTTTTTTAACGTTTTCATTTGTGTCCTATAATAAAAGGCTTATTATAGGAAAAAAGGCAGTTAACTTAGAACTTTTATTTTTACACTTTTGTACAACATTTTTATTAACTTTTGATTATTGTCCCACTAGGGACACTGACAGCAAGCCTATTAGGCTCTGTCTTCCTGCGGGGCCTAATGGGCTTCCGTACGTGGCTGACCAGGAGGCCATTCTTAGGCCTCCGGTTGCCATAGCAACCATCGGCACCCCCACGATCGCGTTGCGGTGATGCCGATCGGTTACAAACCACTAAGATGCCGCAATCGCTTTTGATCGCAGCATCCAAGGGGTTAATGGCAGGGAGCGGAGCTAGCTCCGTTCCCTGCTGTTACCCGCGGCTGATGCTTATGAGCCTGCATCATCTTTTTGCGAACCGGAAGCTTTTTAGGCTCCGTCTCCTGGTGGGGCCTTACAGGCTTCTGTACTTGGCAGACAGAAGGGGATTCTTAGGCATCCGGTTGATAAAGCAGCCATCGTTAACCCTGCGATCACATTCCCAGGGGTGCCGATCGGTTTTGATCGCTGCATCTGAGGGGGTTAATTGGCCGGATCAGATGCTAGCTCAGGTCCTGGCCTTGCAGCAGGGTGTCAGCTGTAATATACAGCTGACACCTGCTAGTGATGGAGCAGGCTCAACTTCTGAGCCTGCACCATCACCACAAAGTACAGTTACCTTGAGTTGCGGGAAGTTATTGCCCACAGCGACGTAAATGTACGTCAGATGTCATTAAGGGGTTAAGCATTGTTATACCGTATATTATAGCTATAACAAGTGCAGCCATAGGAAGTTTGCATATAGGCAGAAATCATGTAGAACTGATTCCCTTGGTATGAGGAATGATGTGTTAGTCCTGTCATGACCAATATCAGATGCTAAATTTTCCATTACACAAAAGATTAATCCAGGAGTTGAAGCAGAGATTTTCAAGAAAAATTGTCATCTGTTTTACAGTCATTTTATTTTAGCTTCTTCTACATTTTGTTGTGTTATTTATTCAGTCTACGCATCGTAACTACCAACTTGCAATGTGACTTTGTTGAAAACTATAAATTATCCATGAATTATCTATGTGTTATAGCAATTTTATATCATGATGAAGAATTTTGTAGTGACTTGTAAGCTGAACTGGGCCTAAAAACGAATTTGTTTTGTTATCTAGAAAGATCTTGAAATTGTGGCAAAAATAAAAGAAAATAAAGTTTAACATTTTTACCTTGAATTCAGAGAGAATTTTGGCATTACAAAAACAAGTATTTAAAGAGGAGGTGATCATCAGTTCATGGTTTGTCAGAAAATAAATTTCTTACCTATTCTTAATGAATGTTGGCTGCCTTTCAGTCTATGTTCTTAATCCCACTATGCCAGCTAGAACTCATCTTCTGTAAATCTCTCAAGATATCCATAGCAAACCATCATCAAAAAATCACTACCTCACCTAAATGTGTGTGGAATAATCTAAGGGCTTATTCACACGAACGGGTGTCAAATCGGCCATAAAATCCATCAGGTCAGCGGCACTGACGGATTCAGTGTCAGCCGATCCTACGTGTAAGATCCACCTGTTATCGATCACATCTAAGTTATGAACTTAGATGTGATCGGTAACAGCTCGATCCTGCGTGACCTGACAGATACAGGTTTCTGCGCACAATACAGCTGTTCTGTATACAGGATACAAAGCAGCTGTATCTTAAAAAGTACAAATAACTTTTAATAAAAAGTAATTAGAAAGTAGCACCAAACCCACTGATAGACATTTTTATTAAAAAAAAATGTTTTCAAAGGTTTACATAGCCTTCAAACAAGACGGTAAGAAAATGTGCCAGATTCATCAAAGTAGTGCATGCTGTATAATAAATTTAGTGCACCTAGCTAGACATGTTAGACACTTTCCTCTTTCTTATACCACCTCTTAATTGGTTTAGATTACACCAATTTTTGTGTCAAATATGGCCACATATAAGTGCTCAGTCAGTCATAAGGTGTTTTTTTCAAGGATTTTTTTTTTGTGTTTAAGCAAATAACACTTTTATAATGTTTATACATTTTAGTACATTATTTTATAATAATGAGGTTTTATCCAACCACATAAATATCTAAGCCGCATATTCATTGTGTAAGCAGTAGTTGTTTGGGAAAAAAAGGTCAGACAACTCAGAACGAACATTATGTTCTCTTCCTTTTGCTTCCTATAGTTATGCCCTTGGTTATGCTATTTAAAAATCAAGTATATTTTCCAAACAATTCTCTATTTCTGCAACATTTATGTACTAGATTAATTGATACAATCATATTGCTGTCAAACAAATATTACATTCCATTCCCACTGATCTGGTTAGTGTACAAGTATTGAAATGTCAATGTCTTATGACATCTGGTACAACCGATGAAACTGGGACATGTTGTAAGTGTCTTTACTTAGATGATGTACTTAAACAGTGTTAAATATGAGCATATTTAAAATCATGTAACTGCTACAATTTTGTATATTAAAGCCACTAAAATTCTACAAAAAAATTGTGTTTTCATAAGACATGCTTATAATATGAGATGTCCTCTTTACAGTTGCTTCTATTACATATAGACAATACTGATAATTCAAGATGCATTACGGTTTCAGAAAATAAAAGGAGATTCATCAAATCATGAAAATTGTGTCAATTTTAAATTCCTGATGGTTTTCAAGATCTCTGCTTGCTGTGATTTAATGGAAACCATCATTGTTTACTTCCAGTGCATACATACTGTATCTGTCCTGTCATGTAATGATCATAGTTGCAGTACAGTTATCAGAGCTCTCGCGTACAAACAACCCATGCCCGTCCCTCTCTCTCACAAGTAGAGATGAGCGAACTTATGAAAAGTTTGGTTCGGCTGGTTCGCCGAATTTCACGAAAAAGTTTGATTCGGACCGAACTAGTTCTGACCGAACCTGTAATTTCTGTGCGCCGAGCGTGGTACTGTCCAGGGTGCTGAAAGAGTTAATGGGCTGCACTAACTCTTTCAGCAACCTTGACAGTACCAAGCTCGGCGCGCGGAAAATAAAATTTTAATGTAATTAAAAAAATAAATAAATACATTCATACTTAAATTCCTCCTGTCCGGCCTCCAGCGATGACGTTCCATCCATGTCGCCGCTGCAGCCAATCACAGGCTGCCGATGGAGCCAATCACAGGCTGCCGCGGCCTCTGCAGCCAATCACAGGCTGCAGCGGCCTCTGCAGCCAATCACAGGCTGCCGCGTCAGGAAAGAAGGTCGGACTGGAGGAAGAAGAGGGACTCGTCACCAAGACAACGACCGGGTACGTATGAAATGCTTTTTATTTTATTTTTAATCAGCAGCCTCTTTTCTCTATCAGTGATTGATAGAGACAAGTGGCTGCCGATTAGTATAATATTTTTGTAATGTTTTTTCTGCCCGCCCGGGTTCGGTCAAAACGTGTTCGGCCGAACCCGGTGAAGTTCGGATTCGCTGCGGTTCGGTTGTCCCGGTTCACTCATCTCTACTCACAAGCCATGGACCTGTGTGCTCATTGCAGAATATATTTTTGACCACTGAAAGTAATCATTGAAGGTTACTATTGAATGAGAGCAAGTAAAAGTCTTAAAAAGCATAAAAATTGTATAACTTTCATGATACAAAGAATAACATTTTTTTGCAGAAACTGTAAGGGCATGCCCCCACGTGGCGGATTTCCTCCGCAACTGTCCGCATCAATGCCGCACCTAATCCGGGTTGCGGATTACGGCTGCGGATCTGCCCAAAATGTGCAGTAAATTGATGCGGACTAGCTGCTGCGGACTGCGGAAAAAGTGCTTCCCTTCTCTCTATCAGTGCAGGATAGAGAGAAGGGACAGCACTTTCCCTAGTGAAAGTAAACAAATTTCATACTTACCGGCCGTTGTCTTGGTGATGCGTCCCTCTTTCGGCATCCAGCCCTACCTCCCTGGATGACGCGGCAGTCCATGTGACCGCTGCAGCCTGTGATTGGCTGCAGCCGTCACTTAGACTGAAACGTCATCCTGGGAAGCTGGACTGGAGACAGAAGCAGGGAGTTCTCGGTAAGTATGAACTTCTATTTTTTTACAGGTTGCTGTATATTGGGATTGGTAGTCACTATCCAGGGTGCAGAAACAGTTACTGCCTATCGCTTAACTCTTTCAGCACCCTGGACAGTGACTATTTACTGACGTCTCCTAGCAACGCTCCCGTAATTCCGGGAGCCCCATTGACTTCCTCAGTCTGGCTGTAGACCTAGAAATACATAGGTCCAGCCAGAATGAAGAAATGTCATGTTAAAAAAGCAAGACGCATCCGCAGCACACATAACATGTGCATGACAGCTGCGGACTTCATTGTGGAATTTAGAATCTCCATTGAAGTCAATGGAGAAATTCCGCCATGAGTCCGCAACCAGTCCGCCACTGCTCCGCAACAGACAGAGCATGCTGCGGACACCAAATTCCGCTCCGCAGCCTATGCTCCACAGCGGAATTTTACGCATCGTCTAAACGAACACTTCTAAATTTAAGTGGAAGTCAATGGAGAAACGGCTCCGCTGCGGATTAACGCTGCGGAGTGTCCGCAGCGGAATTCAAGTGAAATTCCGCCACGTGTGAACCCAGCCTAATACCTCATGAATTTTCAATTTCTACAATATTTATTGTTATTGTGCTGACAAGATAAAATATCGTATAGCAAAAACCCGTAAAATTGTCACAGTGCATTTGAGTTGATCTACTATGGCACCAATTGATAGATCTACAAGAAAATTGAGGAACAGTATCTAACAGTCTATATAAGAGGAGACCAATAAATATTGCAATATGTCTGGAGTAAGGGAAACATGTACTCTTGTTAAACTTGTTGACCACCTCACATTATTTGATGAGGTCACCAAAGTTTGAACACCAAAGGGTGCGTGAGGACATAGAGATTGGGATCTCTATGAGGAGAAACCTGGTGGACTTAGATCTATAAATGTCCTGTAGTTATATCCATACACTTTGAACTCTGAACGACTATTTCAATTAGATATACATAGATTTGGCCTGGACACGTCTAATTTGGTACAAGTGTTTGCTTGTTTGAAGGTTCAATCTATTCTAAAATGTTGTTTGTTGAATTCAAGAATTATCAGAACCAGTATAAGTAGTAATAGGAATTTATTTAATCTGGTTCTGAGGGTGACTCTAGCAATGAATCCATGGAAGGTTCAGAATTACCATAGCTCTGTTTAGGCGTGTAGCTACAGGAGGTGCAGAGGTAGCAGTTGCACCTGGACCCTGGTGCCTGAGGGGGCCCAGAAGTCCCTCTGCCACACAAGAAAACACCAGTAGTATAAATAGATCATGGTAGGTGAGGACCTGGTACAGTATTATAAATTACACATGGTAGGTAAGGCCTTGCTACAGATATTGCATTGGAGTTGAGGAGCTTCAAGTTAGGCTTCGTTCACAACGACTACGGTATTCATTCAGTCAAAACGACGGAACCCTTGCATAACTGAGACAAATGAAGACCATTTGCACCGGATCCGTCACCATTTAAATCAATGGTGATGCAAATGGAAATCTATGGTTTCCGTTTGTCTCAGTCAGGGTTCCGTTCTGACAGGAAGCTCCAACGGAAGGTCAGAACGGAACCCTGACACAGATATGAACGAAGCCTTATGCATCTGATTATGTTGTATATGGTAATGTGTTTTCATAAAGTTTATGTATGGAAACTGTCCATCTGGTGAAAAAAATATTTACCCTCCCCCCAGAAACTAGGCTTCTCTTCACCATGGGCTGTGTTTAGTATTGACGCTCAGCTGAGCTGCAATACCAGACATAGCCCATAGTGGCGTTATTTCCTGAAGGAAAAAAAAAACTGCTTATTTTTCCTAATCCAGGACGACCCGCTAAAATTATATCTTAACCCCTTCCCGACATTTGCCATATGGATACGTCATGGAAAGCCAGTGCTTCCCGCATTTTGCCGTATCCATACGACAAATGCATGGCACCGGCTCAGTAGCTGAGTCAGTGCCATCATCGCCGTATGTCAGCGGTGTATTACAGTTGACATATGGCTGTAATGGCAGAGACAGAAATTAGCTTAGATCCCACCATTAACCCCTTAAATGCAGCGGTCAACAGCGATCGCTGCATTTAAGGTGCTTGCAGCTCATCGGCACTCCAGCAATTAAATTGTCAGGTTTCGGTGGCTGCAATGGCAACCAAAGGCCTAATGCTGGCCTCCCGGTCTGCCTAGCATGGAAGCCATTCAGGCCCCCGCCCGGGGGCGGGGGCCTGAAAGGCTTCCGTAGCCGACAGCAAGATGGCGCCGGCTCAGGAGCTGAGCCGGCATCATCAGCAGTGGATGTCAGCTGTATGCTATAGCTGACATCCACCTGTATCGGCAGGAACCGGAGCTAGCTCCGATCCCTGCCAGTAACCCCTTAGATGCAGCGATCGAAAGCGGTTCGCTGCATCTTAGAGGTTGCTAGCAGATCGGCAGCCCTGCCATGCAATCAGGGTTGCCAACTGCTGCTATGGCAACAGAAGTCCTAACAATGGACTCCTGTTCTGCCACTATGGCAGCCGATTAGGCCCCGCCGAGAGGCGAAGCCTAGTCGGCTTGCTGTCAGTGAATGACTGACAGATCTAATACATTGAACTGCACAGGTAGTGCAATGTATTAGAAAAAACAAAATCAAGTCCCCTAGTGGGACTTTAAAAAAAAAAGGATAAAAAGGTGTAAAAAAAAAAAGTGAAAAAAAGTTTGAAAACATATAATAAAAGTTTCAAGTAATAAAATAAAGCACAATCGCCCTTTTCACTTATCAAGTCCTTTATCACTGAAAAAAATAAATAAACCATACATATTTGATATCGTTGCGACCGTAACGGCCCAATCTATAAAAATATTATGTAATTTATTCCACGAGGTGAACGACGTAAATAAAATAAAAGCGTAAAAAACTATACTAGGATTGTTGGTCACTTTGCCCTACAAATATTGGAATAAAAAATTATCAAAAAGTCGCCTGTATCCAAAAATGGTGACAGAAAAAATACATTCTTTTTACAAAAGTTATTTTATTGTGCAAAAAGTTGTAAAACATAAAGTGCTATAAATTTGGTATCGGCGGAATCAGACTGACCCGCAGAATAAAGGTAACATGTAATTTATAACGAATGGTGACTGCTGTATAAAAAAACCCTAAAAAAACTATGCCAGAATTGCATTTTATTGATCACCTGTGTTCCCAAAAAATAGGATAAGTGATCAAAATGTCGCATGTACCCTAAAATGGTATGAATAAAACGACAGCTCGTCCCGCAAAAAAACAACCCTCATACCACTACGTCTATGAAAAAACAAAATTAGTTAAAGGAACAGTGTCACCAAAATTTTTTTTTTTATATCAGTTTTATGTTAGGGTTTTATTAAAAACGTTTATATTTATTTGTGTGTTTGTGTGTTACTTTTTTCTATTTTCACACTTTTTCTTCCCTATGGGGGCTGCCATTTTTTTTTCCATTTCTGCATGTGTCGATTAACGACACATACAGACATGGAATACGGCAGCTCCAGTCCCATAGGGACTGCGAACGGGGCCCGTTCCATCCACTATGGTGTACGCCGTGTGTGTGGGAACGGCGCATGCACCGCTCCCACACAGTCCAATTTGAAATGCGCGCCGTCCGGCGCCATTTTCCTGTGGACCGGAAGTCGCGGCCGGACAGTAAGATTACTACTTCCGGTCGCGGCTTCCGAACTTGTGCACATGGAGCAGCGGCAGCAGACGGAGCGGACGGACCGGAGGGAGCGGCGCCGACTGGAGCAGGTAAGTGATTTCTATGTATGTTCGTGTTTCAGTGTGTGTTTACTAGTGTATGTAAACCTTCTACACTGTGTGTTAGCTCAAAAAATGGCGACACACAGTGTAGGAGGTTAGACCGTTCAATCCCCTCGTTTCTCCCGGCACTAGCCAGGATAAAGGAGGGGGGGATTCTGAGAGCTCACTAGAGCGAGGGATTTTTTCCCAATTTTGCAGCATAAAGCAATGTGGTTGCTTTACCACATGCAATGCTGCAATTTTGGGAATTTCTCCATCTAGTGACCAGTGCTGGGAAATATTATAAATTGAATCAAATTTATAATATTTCCTGACTCGTGAAAAAAATAAAAAAAATTAGAACAATGTTTAATCACCTACACACTAATTGTTTAACTAAAAAAAAAAAAACATGTTTTGCTGGCAACACATTCCCTTTAAGGCTCCAATAAGCCAGGAAAGAAAAAATATGCAACTGTGCAGGCCCGAGGGGAACATTTCTTCTGTTTCAAGAGGCGAATTATCAAGGCCCTAAAATTAGGGAACCAGGAAGGGTAGGACCCAAACTTATCTGCTGGAAACGAGGGTGCCCGTATTATACCAGGAATACACTTTCCCAGAAAAATTCCCCAAACTGTAAAGGTGCGGAGTGTGGACCAATTGGGGGATAAGAAACGATACCATTTATCAGTGCGACATCGGCCTGTGTAGAAAGGATTGCTTCACAGCAAAATATGTATGGAATGTTTATTGTTTTGTTTTTACCCCATTATTATACCACCTGACTATGCCTCTAATGTACTTTGCCCAGCTTACATGTACCCCCACATTATAAATTGAAATACCAGTTTACAGCCCGAAAAACAGCCGAAAATAGGCCGTGTGAACATACCCTAATACTCCAAGCAAAACTACTACTAAGCAAAATCCATGCTCCAAAAGTCAAATGACGATCCCTCCCCTCTGAACCCTACAACATACCCAAACAGCAGTTTACTTCCACATATATGGCACCACCATACCCGGAGAACCCTTTTAACAATTTTTGGGGTGTGTGTCTCCAGTGGCATAACTGGGCACTACATATTTGCCACTGAAATGGCATATCTAGGGAAAAATTTAGATTTTTACTTTGCACCATCCGCAGCGCAATAATTTATGGAAAAGACCTGTGGGGTGTAAATGCTCACTACACCCCTAAATAAATGCCTTGATGTGTGTAGTTTCCAAAATGGGTCACTTCTCAGGGTTTTCTTTTATTACTTCACATCAGAGCGTCTGCAATTGTGAACCAATACTTTGTAAATCGCCAAATTAGGCCTCAATTTCTTATGGTACTCTTTCACTCCTGAGCCCAGTCAAATGTCCAGGCAAAAGATTAGGGCCACATGTAGGGTGATTCTAAAACCGGGAAAACAGCATAATAATTAGAAAGCTGTCTTGTTATGGTGGTACAGGCTGGGCACCACATATTGGCATATCTATGGAAAAAAATCCCATTTTCACTCTGCAACATCGAGTGCACACTAATTTCTGAAAAACACCTGCGGGGTTAACATGCTCACTACACCCCTAGCTGAATACCTTGAGGGGTGTAGTTTCCAAAATGGGGTCACTTCTGGGGGGTTTCCACTGTTTTGTTCCCACAGGGGCTTTGCAAATGTGATATGGTTCCCGAAAAACCAATCCAGCAAAATCTGCTCTCCAAAAGCTAAGTGGCGCTACTTCCCTTCTGAGCCTTGCCGTGTGCCCAAACAGCAGTTTATGACCACATATGCGGTATTGCCGTACTCGTGAGAAAATTGCTTTACAAATGTTAGGGTTCTATTTTACCTTTATTTGTTGAGAAAATGAAAAATGTTAAACTAAAGCTACGTCTTATTGAAGAAAACAGATTGTTTTTATTTTCACGTCCCAATTCTAATAAATTCTATGAAACACCTGTGGGGTCAAAATGCTCACACACCACTAGATGAATTCCTCAAGGGGTGTAGTTTCCTAAATGGCATCACTTTTTGGGTGTTTTCACTGTTTTGTCCCCTCAGGGGCTTTGCAAATGCGACATGGCCTCCGCAAACCATTCCTGCTAAATTTGAGCTCCAAAAGCCAAATGGCGCACTTTCCCTTCTAAGCCCTGCCGTGTGTCCAAACAGCCATTTAGGACCACATGTGGGGTATTTTTTTTACTCGGGAGAAAATGCTTTACAAATATTGCAGTGTTTTTTCTTCTTTAGTCCTTGTGGAAATGAAAAATAATAGCTAAACCTACATTTTCTTTGAAATGTAACTATGTAATTTTAACTTATAGCCTTTTGAAATTTTCTTGAAAATGTGAGAAATTGCTGCTAAAGTTCTAAGCCTTGTAATGTCCTAGAAAAATAAAAGGATGTTCAAAAAAGATGCCAATCTAAAGTAGACATATGGGGATGTTAATTGGAAAACAATTTTGTGTGGTATTACTATTTGTCTTATAAGCAGATACATTAAAATTTAGAAAAATTCTAGTTTTTGCGCAAAATTTTGGTGTTTTTTACACAATTAAATACTGAATTATACACAATCAAATACTGTATCGAGAAATGTTGCCAGTTTCATAAAGTCCAATTTGTCACGAGAAAACAATCTCAGAATCGCTAGGATAGGTAAAAGCATTCCGAAGTTATTACCACATAAAGGCTCTGTCAGGAAGGTCAAAAGTGGCCAAAGAGGGAATGAGGTCACCACATTATAAGTGCCTTATCTTGAACATAATGTGATCGGCGCTGTAATGTAGATTACAGCAGTGTGATTTATTTAGAAAAACGATCATTTTTGACGAAGTTATGACCTATATTAGCTTTATGCTAATGACTTTCTTAATGGACAAATGGGGGTGTTTTACTTTTTGACCAAGTGGGCGTTGTGGAGAGAAGTGTATGACGCTGACCAATCAGTGACATACACTTCTCTCCATTCATTTACACAGCACATAGCGATATAGCTATATCGCTATGTGCAGCCACATTAACACACTAACGTTACTGCAGTGTCCTGACAATGAATATACATTACCTCCAGCCAGGACGTGATGTCTATTCAGAATCCTGACACTTTGGTAAAGTTTGTGTGAAATTTACAGCACAGCAAGCGTAATCTCGCGAGATTACGCTGTAAATTGTCATTTAAGACGAGATCATGCTTGCTGTGCTGTAAATTTCACACAAACGTTACCGAAGTGTCAGGATTCTGAATAGACATCATGTCCTTCAGTAACGTTTATATGTGAGTAAATGACTACACATCATGATCTAGCAAGATCACTATGCGCTGCGTAAGTGAATGGAGAGAAGTGTATGACACTGATTGGTCAGTGTCATACAATTCTCTTTACAACGCCCACTTGGTCAAAAAGTAAAGCACGCCCAGTTGTCCATTAAGAAAGTCATTAGCATAAAGCTAAAATAGGTCATAACTCCATCAAAAATTATAGTATTTCTAAATAAAAACACTGCTGTGATCTACATTACAGCGCCGATCACATTATGTACAAGATAGGCCACTTATAATGTTGTGACAGAGCCTCTTTAATGTAATATTTTATTTTAAAGAGATGTGATTTTGTGCTGCTAATTCTAGTCTATTAAAAGGGCAACTTTCATTAATTCTCCCAGGAAAGTTATCAGTAAACAGCAAGGACTGGTTTTCACAAAAAAAGTGCTCCATTTTTTTTGATAACAACAGAATGAAATGAATTGGCGGGTGGCGATTGTCAGCAGAGTGTGCTATATCAGTCTGGTGATTGTCATTAAGCTTGGTGGGAATGACATCATTTTCTCTAAGAGGCAGTCAGCTTGCAAATGTCAACCAACTCCGAAAATGAATGTCTGCAGCTGCCTAATGTTTGTTTCTGCAGTTTACTAATAGAAACCTTTTACTTCTAAGATCTGTTACTCATTCAGCTATTTAAAACTTTTCACTTTAGAACATCTGCAAAATTGTGCAAATGCTGTTATTAGAATGCGGAGAGTAGATTGATCAAAGATTACCAATGTCTAGCTGATTGTTGCTGCCTACTTATTACATTGGTATGCCAGTAATGCATTCTTTGGAGCCCATTCATTATAACACAAATAATTTTGCACAGCAAGGAAATTTGAACAAGAAGAATTCAACTGTACTGTATCATTTTCTATGTTAACGCATGTTCCTTTGCTTTTAGAAAGACATTAGATACAAAAAGAAGGAATTTCCTATGTGCTTTTTAGATGTTTTAACATTTATGAACATGCAAGGACACATACATTATTCATACATAAAGACCAGAAGAAAGTTGTATTAGTAACAACTGCTAACTACTACTAATGTATGGACAAGAATGTTGTATTGCTACAAAGCATAACCTAAAACACAGCTGCTACGAAATCCTTGCCTTGAGAATAAATAAAAAATGACAAACATAAAAGCTCTATTTATTCAGAATATCAAGACTATCCCTCCATTTTCGGTGCCCCTCATAAAAATGTGCAATCTCTTGTCCCCTGTCAATATCGTTAGAAAAAAAAGATCCCACCCCTCCTGTAACTAAAGTGACAATAAGATTGTCCCCTCCTTCCAGATAGATAACCCCCATTCAACAATTGTTTGTATGTATCATGGCAACCATCATGAAATGCAGACATAAAGATGACTTCAAATACTTCATAGAATCTATAAAGAATTAAAATGTGAACTATTTTCACTCTGTTATTTTCAGTATTCTTTACTAAGAAACCATGTTTTCCTTATGCATTTGCTTTCTTCAATAATATATATAATTAAGAAATCAAATATATAAATATATCATGAAATATTTTTGTCATTTTTTTACCTTTTTGTACATTATTTCATTGAAATTAATGTCAATTGAAAATATTGTTTTAAAGATCATACAGATGTGTCCACCCTTACTTTTGATTACATTTAGTTAAGTACTCCAATTTGTCATGAAATAAATTCAATACAATATTGCAACATTCTAGCAAATCCCTTGAAAGGCTGCAATGCACATCCCAACCACTGGGTGGCCACACAAAGACACATATACCATAGACATCTCATGACAGAGTATTACGAAATCATGCTTCTTTTCAAAGCTAGTCATCTGACGCTACACATCTCAGGCCATGTTTAGATAAATGGAAAAGTAAGGAAGAATACATCTGTAGTTCTGATCATTTAAATGTAATTAAGGAATCAGGGTTGTTGCTTGAATTCCAGTACAGCTGGGGCACCCTGGGGACCTGGGGGAGGTAGTTTAAGCTGAAAATGCCGCTTTTTGCCTAAGGTAAAGATTCCAGGTAGCTCATTAAAACTGCTGCCTGGAATTTGTGCAGGCAGCCATGGTGAATAAGCCGTTGGAAAGGCGAGGACCAGTTAAATATAGCTTTGGGAGCCTTCCTTCCGTTCAAAAGCGGCATGTTTAACTTTTTTCCCGATGGTCACTTATAGTTTTAATGCAAAGTTTTTGGTTATAAGCTCCACACTCAAATTATTTGTTTCGGTTACTACCCCTCTCCTAAACTACCAGTTACAGAACTTTGATCTATAGATATTTATCACACGTACATTGATAAATCAATTAAAAAAAACTAAATAAACAATCCAAATATATCACCTATTCTCAGACCATTTATTCAGAAAATGAGGCCAGTGCCTCCTTTAAAGAATATCCAAGAGAAGGTGTATGGGCAGCACTGTAGAACAAAAACCTCCAGGGCATAAGGGTGTAGGCCTCCAGGGATCCGACTTGTAAATCCCCAATGGTATACAAATGTCCTTACATTTATAATCCTTTAAAGAATATATATCCCCTATTCAGAACCTTCCCCAATTATTTACACCCTTTTTATTTTTTTATTTTTTTCAGTTCGATTTTTATTAATAACAGAGAAATATACAACTAAGGCTTCGTTCACATCTGCGCTAGGGCTCTGTTCCGATGTTCTGTCTGAGTTTTCCGTCAGAACGGGACCCTGAATAGGTTTCCATTTGCTTCACCATTGATTTCAATGGTGACGGATCCAGTGCCAATGGTTTCTGTTTGACTCAGCTGTGAAAGGGTTCCGTCGTTTTGACCAAATCAATACCGTAGTCGACTGCACTATTGATTCCGTCAAAATGACGGAACCCTTGCACAACTGAGACAAACGGAAACCATTTGCACCGGATCTATTGATGGAAATGGAAATGGAAACCTATGGCTTCCATTTGTGTCACTTAGGGCTCCATTCTGATGGAAAGCTCCCTGACGCAGATGTGAACATAGCCTAACAAAAAACAATGTCAGCCCCATTATATAAAAAATCAGACTAGAGCCACATAACACTCCAAAGCAAGATCTTAGTTTTATAAATATATATATATATATATATATATATATATATATATATATATATATATAAAACAATATCTCCAATATTTTCCAATCAGTACATAGACATCCATCTCTAAGATATGTTAGTATCTAAACTAAAGAAACAGATCACAACATTATCAAATGTTTAATAATCTCATGGGAGAAGAGCTAGTGAGCATTGCAACTATAAATGCCAATTCAATTTGAGTTTATTTAACTGAGGTTCATGGTAAGCTAATGCAAACTCATGATGCATATTGGATTTTACTTTGGCACACAGTTCAGACATAGTAGGAGGTTGAATAGACTTCCAGTGGGACGCCACACATTGACGAGCAGATCTCAATATATGTGCTGCAGGCCAACGAAGGTCTCTAGGTAAATCTGTTACATTAAACTTAATAAGGCCATTTCCATGTTGGGTAATATTGTACATCCAGCCACCAAGGATATAATCTGAATTGTGGCATTCCCAAATGGTTGGACTTGAGGGCAGGACCACCATATATATTCTAACATTCCAATTTGGCCACATTGTCTCCAGCACAAAGTTGAATATCCCTGAATAATATGTGCCAACCTAGAAGAATATAAATACCAGCGTAAATGAATTTTTTTAACTTGTTCTATATGGTTAATACAATAGGATATTCGTGTTAACCACTCACAAACTCTTCTCCACTGAGTCACAGAGGTGTGAATGTGTAGGTCATGTTCCCATGTAAGCATATATGGCAGTTTCCCGTCCTCTCCTCCGAGGTTATTTAACCATTTATATGCAATAGACACACCTTTAGTACTGTTATTACCTAATATAAACCTCTGCACATTGGAAAATAAGCATTTAGCTTGAGGTTGGTGACAATGTTGGAGAGTATGTCAAATTTGTAGGTATTGGTAGAAGACAGACTTAGGTAATTCTGTTTCACGACGTAAGTCTTCAAAAGTTCCAAGGTATCAACTCCCTTCTGTCTCCACCTCTGTAGATTGGACTAAGGAATATGGTACTCCAAACCCTTAATGGAGATATATCTAAACGGAATATGAATTAAATCTTTTTTCCTTACCAAATCTATCCAAATATGCAAAGTAGCCTGCATTGATGAAAGAAGGGAATAGAAATCAGAGAGCTTTAAACATTCCGCCTCTAAAAGATACCTAGTAGAGTTATATTTAGTGAAGGTCTTTTCAATTTGTATCTATCTGTGATCAGAGTTGGGGTTCCACCAATCACATAATGCATCAATTAAAGAGGCCTTATGATATAGGGAGAGGTTAGGAACTCCCATACCTCCTGATTTAAGGGGAAAGTGTATTTACACCCTTTTACACCCACATTGGGCAGCCAGTCAATCAGAGTGAAGTTCCTTTACTCGGATCACTATCCATCTACCTAGCTGGTAGTGAATAAATGTCACTCTAATAGCTTACTGGAGACACTGACAACGCTGCGGAATTACTTTGTGATATTGTCAGTTGATCCATGTATCAATTGGATCAGTATGTGAGGAAAAAGAGCGAACTGGTGCACACGAGGCATCAAACAGACCATTTGTGGAATATAACTCAGGTGCTCGTATCAATGTCAATTAAAATGCGTGACTGACAACAATTTGTTGAATCATTTTATTAGGGGATCGTTGAGAAACAGTGGAATTTATGTCATAGATCAAATACTATACTAATATTATATCATGTACTATACTATTCTTTTGTAGATTCAAGAATAAAAAAGGATATTAAAAAAAATTACATCTATGTGATTTAAACACTGCAGATACATAAATAAATGTGAGGCTTTTTAGACAGTACTATAAATCTAGGTTTCTGAAAGGTGAATTTCACAGGCATTCCAATCATTTAGTTTTCATGGGGAGCTAAGACATTAGGCTCAAATGTCATGTTATATTTATTGCATGCTGATAATGATTATAACCAGAGTCAGAGCTCATGCACTGGGTAGACATTACATAGCACATACAAGTGCAGAAAACTGGTACATGCATCTTTATGGATTTAACGCATTCTCATATTGTATTATATTTTTTCCCTTAAAGAGATATTACTAGAATGGACATTTTTTTACTTATCCACAAGCTAATTGATAAATGTCTGAGCGCTGGGACCCCCACCTATCACTAAAACGGGAGTCCTGAGCCAAGTTCTTCCTCACTGCACTATTGCAGTGCAGAGAACTTTGAGTGAAGCGGCGGAGGAGCATGCGCGATGTCGCTCCATTCAAAGTTTATGAGACTAACGGCGACAGCCAAATACAGCGCTTGGCTTTTTCCGCCAGTCCCATAGACAATAAATAAGGTGGCAAGGCGCATGTTCGTCCTCCATTCTATTCAAACTTCTCTTAACTGCGTGGGTGCAGTGAAGAGAAACGGGCAACTTTGGACCCCTGTTCTAGTGATCGGTGGGGTCCCAGCTATTCTGTGATTAGCCCTTTAAAATTCCAAACATTAACACATGTTTAACATAAAACATGCTAATATTTTGCATCCATCCCTTACTCAGAGTTTTGCCTCAGTATATTAGAGTTAGCAATCACCAGATGATATTTTTCCTCTTTGGTGGTTGACATGTATTTTTTAATTATTTAGTCTTTTATGTAATGGAGATCACATCTTTATACACTGATTTTCTAGAGAGCTTGATAAACATGTGGTGGGCTTGTTTTTATATACAGCAGCCAACCTGAACAGGCAGAGCTGCAGTGTTGAGGGAAGGTATGCTACCTTGGCCAATAATTGTACAGACGGTGTTTTTTAAAGTAATTCAGACTTCCAATAGACGGTGAAGCTAAAAGTTCTGTTCACATTTCTATATTTTTAGTCCATTGCCATACTTGGTTTTGGATGCAAAGGATCTGACAGCGGATGCCAATATTTCTAATTGAGTCCTCTTTGACTATGGATGAACTTTTATTTATACAATAGTGCCAAACTGTACATTTTGGCATTGTATGTTATTCTTAACATACTAAGTAGAGATGTGCGAACTTATGAAAAGTTTGGTTCGGCTGGTTCGCCGAATTTCACGAAAAAGTTCAATTCGGACCGAACTGGTTCTGACCGAACCTGTAATTTCCGTGCGCCGAGCATGGTACTGTCCAGGATGCTGAAAAAGTTAATGGGCTGCACTAACTCTTTCAGCAACCTTGACAGTACCATGCTCGGCGCGCGGAAAATACAATTTTAATGTAATAAAAAAAATATATAAATACGTTCATACTTACATTCCTCCTGTCCGGCCTCCAGCGATGACGTTTTATCCATGTCGCCGCTGCAGCCAATCACAGGCTGTAGTGGCGGTCACGCACGTCACATGACCGCCTCTGCAGCCAATCACAGGCTGCCGCGGCCGCTGCAGCCAATCACAGGCTGCCGCGGCCGCTGCAGCCAATCACAGGCTGCCGCGTCAGGAAAGAAGGTTGGACTGGAGGAAGAAGAGGGACTCGTCACCAAGACAACGACCGGGTACGTATGAAATGCTTTTTATTTTATTTTTAATCAGCAGCCTCTTTTCTCTATCAGTGATTGATAGAGACAAGTGGCTGCCGATTAGTGTAATATTTTTGTAATGTTTTATCTGCCCGCCCGGGTTCGGTCAAAACGTGTTCGGCCGAACCCGGTGAAGTTCGGATTCGCTGCGAACCAAACTTTTTGCGATGTTCGGACCGAAACCGGGTTCGGTTGTCCCGGTTCGCTCATCTCTAATACTAAGCAATAAAACATGAAAAAATTAACCTCAGCCTAGTCATTGCTTCTTTACATTGAAGTCAAATGGTTGACATATGGAAACACATATTTTCATGGATGACAGCTAATTTGTTTGTTATCCTACTAGTCAAAACAGATATTAAGCCCAGCACATCACACTTTTTGCCTATTGGACCCCCTTTTCCATTTGAAATTTGCTTTGGCCACAGTGTTGGACTGGGATTTCTTGGGCCCACTACTAGAAATAATTCTGAGGGTCCACCCTACATCTATACAGGTAATGTGCATGTCCACTGGGGCGGACATACCATTGGTGCAAACTGTGCCACTGCATCGGGGCCCTGTATGTAAGGGGGCCCACTGTCACCTTAAAGCAGCCTTCTTCTGTCTAATAAATTGCATGTAAATGCCTGATGTAATACTTTTTATGGCTAACAATTACTGATGGATTGTTAGAGCGACATAAGGGGGTGTTCTATGATGAGATATTGGAGAGCAAGGGGCCCATATACTGTCTGTGTCCGCCCCTACATTAATGTATCACTGCCTAGGAACACCGGAGGATCCTTTGGTGCTCTGGCGGTCCACTCCGACCCTGTTTAACTACAGGAGCTCTGTTGACATCATGGTTTAAAAGTGAGGTGATTTTCCCAATTTCTATTTCTTGAATACCTATAGCTAATGTGACCTGAAGTTAAAATTTACTCACAGCAGCAAGTGGTTAACCAAAGGAAATGTTGATAAAATGCTTAGAACTACAATTTGAGTCATCAGCAGTTGGTCTCACAGGGTTCAGAGTCAGCAACAACAACCAAAAAACATAAGGCAAAATAATCTGTGGCAAGTGTAATGATGGGGGTAGGGAAACAGACAAGTGAGCCCTAATCTACCCACCACTCAGTCCCTGCCTACTTGCAACGACCCACCCTAGACGACGGGGTACAACTGGGTGACGGTCCCTACGCTCAATAAGTGCACGACAGACAAACAGACAAGGGTACACAGAAGCTGAGGGAAATGGGGCAGTTGCCCACGGCAACACCGTGAGCAACAAGAGTGGTGAATGAGCCGAGTCAAACCAGGAGTGTACGAGGTACCAAACGCAGAGCAGGAGAGTAGTGAACAAGCCGAGTCAAACCAGGAGTGTACGAGGTACCAAACGCAGAGCAGGAGAGTAGTCAGTAAGCCAGGGTCAATATGAAGCAGGGTCAAATAGTTCAGAAGCTGCAGCAGGGCCAGGAAAGCAAACGAGAAGAATCACAAGCAAGGAGGAATAGGAAAGGCAGGTATAAATAGACAGAGGGCGGGAGCTAGCTCCGTCTGGCCAGGCTGTGATAGGCTCTCCCACTCCTAAGCCTGCCATCCTGAGTGGTGGAAGATGGAGTCAGTCTCACAGACATAGAAGCAGGTGCAGACTGATTACCTATGGGCGTAGACACAGAAGCTGTGCCTGGCAGATCCTTTACAGCAAGCTTTACTGAATCAAGACAAAGGGCCAGCAACAAGATATTAGTAAGATATTAGGGATGAAGCAGAGTATTAATGGAGGCAGGAAATTTTGGGACATTTTTCAAGGTCAATGTCACAGGCAAGAACCATAATTAGGGGCCGTGTTGCAGGTAAGCCAGAGGGAAACTGATGCTGGAACGGATCCCATAGCTTTCTAAGGGATCTGTTCTGGGACATGTGACATACGTTGTGCCGTTGTTTGGCACTAGACCTGTGCAGGAGCCGGATCCAAAAACGGCAGCATTTTTGTGTCCGGCTCCCTGGGAGTTCCGGCACCGCATTCTGTTTAGTGTGCTGCTCCCCAGATCAACACTGTGTGCTGCCACATCCACCTTCTGGCAGCACCCGGCGTTGGAATCCCCATCCAGAGCATTGCCGCCGCTCTGGCCAGCAAGCAGGAGCAGAATTTACATCCATGCCACCACTGTAGATAGCACCCTCCCCCCTGTGTATAGTGCTACCCCCCTGTAGATAGCGCCACTGTGGCTCCCTCTAGGAGTGCAATCCCCGGCCAGAGCATTGCTGACGCTGTGGCCAATGATTCCACTTCACGAGGAGCGCCTGACGTCACTGTCCATACATTGACTGTGATGTCAGGGGCTCCTTCTGGAGGGAATCCCAGGCAAGAGTGTTGCCGATGCAGTGGTCGGGGATTCCACTCCAGGTGGAGCTTGTGACGTCACTGTCCATATATGGTCTGTGAGGTCAGGTGCTCCTCCTGGAGGGAATCTCCGGCCAGGGCGTTGCCGACGCTCTGGCTGGGGATTCCGCTCCTAGAGGGAGCCCCTGACATCCCTGTTCATATATGGACAGGGATGTCACAGGCTTCTCCTGGAGCAGATTCCACGGCCTGAGCGTCAACAATGCTCTGGACGGAGATTCCGCTCCTAGCGGTAACTACCTGACGTCACTGTCCATATATGTCTAGTGACATCAGGGGGTCCTCCTGGAGCAGAATCCCAGGTCGGTGCTTTGCCGACGCTCTGGCTGGGGATTCCGATTCCACTGCTAGAGGGAATCCCTCTCCATATAAGGACATTGGCGTCGGGGGCACCTCAAGGAGGGGCGGTGAGTAACACTATCTACAGGGTACAGGGAGGCATGAATGGCACTATCTACAGGGGGAGTGTGGGTGGCACTATCTATAGGGTGGCACTACCTATAGAGGGCATGGGTGACGCTATCTACAAGGGGCTGTGTGGCGCTATCTACAGGGGCTTGGGTGATGCTATCTACAAGACTGTGTGCCGCTATCTACAGGAGGCGTGGGTGGTGCTTTCTACAGGGGGCGTTGGTGGCACTATCTACAGGGGTCATGGGTGGGGCAATCTACAGGGGGCTTGGGTGGCGCTATCTACGGGGGGCAAGGGTGTGGTGATCTACAGGGGGCTTGGGTGGCGCTATCTACAGGGGGTTGAGTGGCACCATCTACTGGAGGCACTGTCGCATTGTCTACAGAGGGCACTGGCATTATCTACAGGGGTGTGTAGCACTATATACAAAGAGCAGTGTGGCACTATCTACAGAGGGCACTGTGGCATTATCTACAGGGGGTGTGTGGCACTATCTACAGAGGGCACTGTGTCATTATCTACAGACGGCACTGTGGAATTATCTACAGAGGGCACTGCAGCATTATCTACAGGCTGTGTCTGGCACTATATACAGTGGGCACTGTGGCCTCATCTATAGAGGGCACTGTGGCATTATCTACAATAGGCACAGCTGCATTATCTACAGGGCGTGTGTGGCACTATATACAGAGGACACTGCAGCATTATTTACAGAGGGTACTGTGGAATTGTCTACAGGGTGTATGTGGCACTATATACAGAGGGCACTGCAGCATTATCTACAGGGGGTTTGTGGCACTATATACAGAGGGCACTGTGACATTACCTTCAGAGGGCACTGTGGCATCATCTACAGAGGGCACTGTGGCATTATCTACAGGGGGTGTATGGCACTATATACAGAGGGCACTGTGGCATTTTCTACAGAGGAAACTGTGGCATTATCTACACATGAAATTCATCCGTTTTTAAAACGGACAGTGAAAAACGGATGCAAAACAGGTCACAATCAGCCATCAAAAAGGTTAATGAGGACACGGAACGGATACAAAACAGATGAAAAATGGGCATCAAAAATTTACCTAGATGGCCGTTTTTAACAGCTGACACCCGGACCCTGTTTTTGAACAGAAAATACAGCAATCCCGGTGTGTTGTGGGGTGGGTAGGAGATGAGGGGTGGGATTGGGTAGCTGTAAAGGCGCCAAAAACTTGCTGTTCCCTGAACTTAGGGCTAGTGTTAGGGCTATTGATTCCGTAAAAAAACCGGAAACCTTGCAGAACGGAGACAAACGGCAGCCATTAGCAATGGAAGCATTACCATTTAAATCCATGGTAATGCTAACGCAAAGCAATGGATTCTGTTTGCCTTCCGTTGATGGGTTCCTCCGACGGAAAGGTCTGACGGAACCCATCAACGGAAAGCGAACGCTGATGTGATTGTGAAAAAGCCTGATGGCAATTGATATATTTTTGCATTAGTTTTTGCATCAGTTGTAATCAATTGGGAAAAATTGATGCTGATGTAACTGATATATATGAACGCACCCTAACAGGAGCTAGAAATAGATAAAAACCCATGATCTTTTATCCTTTCCTACTCACTGTAAACTTTTATGATGGATCTCCAGAAGCATGATATGCTCGGATCTTTTATGTTTTATGTTTGTATAACTGATTTAATTATATTATGTATGTTTTCTCTCTTTTCCTCAAGAGCCTATATAATGAGATAATTAATCTTTATTGTTTGTAAAGCTAAATGTAATATGTGCTCAACTATTTTTGTTTGAGTCCCAATATTTGTATGTTATATTTTAAAAAATATTAAATAAAGAAATATTGAGTAAAACAATAAAAGAAATAGAGAAAAACTTCTTTAACGCTGACAATACTTGTGCCCCATAAGGACTTGTGCAAGATAGAGGGCACTGAGTTTTGATTGTCCAGGTTGGTAGTGCATATTAGAAACAGGTAAGCATTAACCAAACATAATTACTTAGATTTCCCTGTCTCTCCTAACCGTGATGTTTTAATATTTGTTGACTTTCATTAAAAGGAATGAATGAAATTGTGGGTAATCTTGTTTAACCTTTCAGATTCCTTATCACCTCTAATGGAAAGGTAACTTTGCATGCAGCTACTTTCCAATGCTACTGCTCAAAAATGGCACCATATTAATATATTTTTAAGATAGAAGATAATATACCTGTGGCATAAAACTGTACAATTGATGAATGAATTATCCATCAAAGAGATATCGACCCATAGGGATAATCATTTTGTTTCACATGGGAGTCTATGGGAAGGAAGAGAGAAGTCCTGCTTAACATCGATATTCATATAATTGTACTCTGGTTTGAATAAAGTCACATTATTTATTTAGACAGGATTTGATTATGATATACCTCAAAAGCAGATGAAGCAAGATCTTGTTCTATTCTTGGTCCAAGGACACATACATTTGAAGAAGTTTTTTTTTCCTTTTTCTTCTTTTGTTATAAAATTTCTGTTACAAAAGTGACAAAAATAGTAAAAATCTCTGACTCCTTCCTCTTTGTTCTCAGGATCAGCGGAGATCCTAGAAATTGAACCTCCACTGATCATAAAGTGATAATGTGCCATCCCTTCTTTAGATGGAAATACCTCATCAAGATATAAGAAAATCAGCTTTGCACTCTTCCTTTCATGTGCACTTTTATGAAATCTGAATATTCACACAATATTAGGAATTAAAGGTACTACAGGTAAAAATAATTTTGCTAAGTAGAGCATGAATAAAAATACATTTGGTTATTTGATGGAAAGTCATGGTCAAAACAATACAGATTATTTATTAAGTACATGTAAAAAATTTTTTTACAGCATTTCCATTTGTTCATTTAAAACCAATTGTTTCAGTAACCTTGGACAAACAAATAGCATTTTCTCTGACCCATATACCCACTGTGATGACTTTTTCCAACCCCGACTCGTCTTTGCAGAATTTGACACACAGATATGTTAGTTTCTTGCTTTTCCAGCACACTCCCCATCTATACTTCATCCTCTAAACCAACTCTTAATCCACAGTGCCACAGATGGTAATAATGATCCCTTAGTGCTTGACAGAATAAAAGTGCCCATCAGTATCCGTGCCCCCTTTGCACCCCTCCACAGTAAGAATGCCCCCTATGTGCCCCCTGTAGATAGTGTCACAGTGTCAATGTATATAGCACCACAGTGTCTCCTGTAGATAGCACACAGCCCCCCTCTTGAAGATAGCGCCACACAACCCCCCCTCTTGTAGATAGTGCCACATAAATTGTATTTAAATAGCCCAGTTACCGCGACAAACAGAGCTGCTCCACAGCCTCCAGACAGGACCCTTGCATAGGTCAGCGTGATCAAGTAACGTCACTGGCCTGCACAGGGATTCTGTCCCAGCGTCTTATAGGCTGCAGGCCTAACGTGGCCTGTAGTCTATAATATTGGGGTATGTGGACCCACTAGGCTGCTCTGCCGTAGCGATGTAGCAGCTGGCCAAACAACAGTCAATGACAGTCTATAGGACAAGAGTACCTGGATAGGAGATTTTGCAGACACTTGGCATGGCAGACACTTGGCGTGGCAGACAATTGGCACAGGTGACACTTGGCACAGATAGTGAACTTGACTCCATCACTAGACTTTGCACTGGAGCAAACACAATTACTGGATACAGTATACAGGAACACAGGATACAGGATACAACTAAGGGACCATTTGCTAAACAAACATGGGTAGACACAACAACACTCGGCAAGGAGGAAGAGGGCAGAGTCCTTTTTATAGTCCAGGGTGTGTAGGTATTGGAAAGGGACCATATTACAGATGTGCACGCTGGCCCTTTAAGGGGAAACAGTAGAGTAGTGCAGCCGCGTGTGCTGGCTATGCTTCTCCTCACCACTCATTGTTTAAAGGGTTATTCCCATCTGACCTCCGGGACCCTCACTGATACTGAAAATGAATCAGGGTTGAGTCCCCTTCTTAATTGCACAGCTCCCGATCATCCACTGTGCAGAGAACTGAACACAGCACCATAGATTACATTACTTTATATTTACACAACTGATTTTGTCATCATCATTCGACTTAGAAATCCTTTATCACCAGTGTAACGCTTAAGTATAAACTTTTAAAATCCATCAATGACCTTATTTGTATGGAGGTTGAACTCTTTTGGGAGAGAAATTGGATGGCCATTTGTTAATTTTCTTAATGCATTTCTCACCTGCAAAGATATTCATGGCCTAAGGAATACCCTTCACCTGAACCCAAACAAATAGGTACATCTTATCAATTGTGCAAGTTATTGGGGGAATCGGGATGATAATGGATGACCAAAGCAACACATTTTTGTATGGCCAACTTTACAATAGCACCACTGGTGGACTTGTTCAAGATTCATCCAAAAAATACAGTATAATATTAGTGACTGGGGTTTTACAAAACAAAAAAAAAGTGTAAAAGAAAATAAATTGCATTTAAGTGCATCCTGTGGATTTTCATATCCTTAGCATGCCCTATAGGTTGCAGATTTTCTTTGGATTTTTTCCAGCGGATTCAACCTTTTGAAATGCAAAGGGTTAAAATCAATGCAAATCTGTTGTAAAATCCAAATGCATAAATTCTTCTGAACATTCTTTTATACTTCTATGCAGTGTGGACGCAGCACTAATACGCTGTTTTATTTCTATAGTTCCTTCTCTTAGCATGTAAAGGTTATACCTACAGTGTATATATGTATAATTTACAACAGCCAAATATCCACAATCTTCTCCTTAATCCCTCAAATAAGTATTTATATCATAAAATAATAAGAATAAAGAAGAAATCCAGTAAAATTTAAATAAAGTTGAAAACAAAATCAATAAAGTCTCCCCAACTGCGTTAAGAATGCAAATGTCTTTTTTTACTTTGTAGTGTTCTCGACCTTTATGAATTCACCTATTACTTCACCTTTCTTGTTCATTTATAAGTTTATCGAGTTATCAAGTGTTTACAGATAAATAATGCATTCTCTGCCGGCAATACTCACATATATGCTCAATTTGAATTGTACATCACCTGGCCTTTCCTTTAAAGGTTCCATTAATATAGAATCACAAATCAAATCAACACTTCAACAATATTCTAGCAGAACCTTTTATTTCGGCTTTCGATTCAGTAGTCATGAAATTTTGATAGACAACGGCCTTCGCTCTGCATTTTATATGTCAAAGAAATAAAGGTTCTCTTTGGGTGAATATAATTATTTAAATTATTGACCTTTGAGTATGTGGTTTCAAGTTAGTGTCATCATCAGCCTGACTCATAGCAAACAGTGAAGGAAAAGGCCTTTCCAAAACATTTGTCAGTAAATACAGAATTATTTTGATCTATTATAGCAGAAAGAATCATTATTCTCTTCAGCCTCATTTAGCTTATAGGTTTTAACGTTTCTATTTAAAGGGAACCTGTCAAGTTAAAACGCAATCCAATCTGGGGGCAGCTTGTTATAGAGCAGGAGTAGGTGAGCAGGTTGATATATATTTTTTGTAGCATAAAATTCGGTATAACTCTTAATCTAATCATTTAATAAATTTTTCCTTATTCTGGATTTAGCAGTCCAGTGGGTGGTCCTACACAGTGATTGACAGCCCTCCCTGTATTAGTGTGAATACAAAGATAGCTGTCAATCACAGAGTAGGACCGCCTACTGGACTCTAAGAATGAACAGAGGTTTAAATAAATAAATTAAACTTCATACTGAATCTTTGACTAAAAAATATATATTTCAACCTGCTCAGCTCCCCTTGCTTTTTAACATGCTGCCCACAGATTGGTCTGCATTTTCAACGTGAATGGTTGCCTTTAAAGTGAAGCGTTAAAGCTGGCTATACATACTATATCAAAGTCAACTGAACCTGCTTATTGTCTGATGTTCTATTGTGTATGCGGTTTTATTGTCTGTCCCTTGACAGCAGATGTTGAGGAACAGAAATAATGGGCCTGTTGGGTTTAAAAATGGTTGATCTTTTATTGCCGTGGAATATATATCTTGGAACCTCTTGTAGAAATAACGTTTCTCGCCTCTCCTAATTAGAAGACTGAGGAGAGCTCTACTTAACTAGTGAAGTATTGTAAATATTACTAGTGTACTATACTCCTGCACTACGGAAGCTTTGAGAGATGTTATACTGTACCACAAGCTAGATGACAGGAAAAAATGGGGGTTTTTGTATCGACGGAAAACACTATTCTCACATAATGCGATTATGTTGAGAAAAACGGGACCAACGGCGCTGCTTGGTTTAAAGATAATCCACAACCATTCCAGTGGGTAAAGAAATAGAAGGATTTATTGGTATCAGGCTACGCGTTTCGACGCCGCACCGGCGTCTTCCTCAGGCCAATGCAGACTGTGCGGTTCCAGCCTTATTTATACACTAAGGCAAGGAAGAAAGACCGCCAGAAAGCAAAAGGGTCAAAGGTCATATAAACAGAAACAGGAAAACAAAAGAAAACATCAACATGATATATTTAAAAAACACTTTTGCACAACGATTGGGTAGATATCAATCAAAAGAATTGCAAATTTTAAAAGGATTATTAGAAATTTTTGAGTTTTAGATTTTTAAAAACATATATTGTTTATGCCAGCACACAAACTGACACGTCATTAACAGGGTTCCACATAAGAGGGACTTTTCGGGCCAAAATGCTGACTTTTATTTGTACAACTAGTTGTGGTTAAACAACAGTCATCGGATTAGAAATAAATAGAAGTTTTGGTCATTTGATAGTGTAGCGATGTAATACTCCAGGGGCTGCTGAATCGGAAGTGTCCCTGGTTACCACGGACCGTAACAAGTACGGAAGCCGAGATGGATCAAAAGCTTGTAATGAACCGCACAGTTGGAACGCATGAAGCTATGGTCCTCGATACAAAAGAATCGGAAGGGGAGCGAGGTGCCAGGACTGGTGAGTGACGATGACCCGTACTATGAATGATATGAAGGGATATTAAGATAGTGAAAACTGAATGAGGGCCCTTGTTAAAGATAGATATTATAAAAAAGCATGATAATACTGGTTTAACTGTAAATCTAGTTTGTGTATAAATAAATAAGTAAATAGTTAGCTAAAATGATACAATTGTATGCCGTGATCAGAAGAACGCTTGTGTAATGGCAGGAAGGAGGTGAAGGGAAAGTGAGCCCTAATCTACCCACCGCCCTGTCCCTGCCTACTTGCAACGACCCGCCCTAGGCGACGAGGTACAACTGGGCGGCGGTCCCTACGCTGGCTAAGTGCACAGGAAGACAAACAGGGAACATGCAAGGGAAGGGGCAGTAGCCACGGAACGCCACGAGGAAACGGGGCGGCGAACGAACAGTCAGGACCAGGACGAAGTGAGTACACCCGAGCAGGCACGGAGACAGAAGCAAGCCAGGGCAAGCAAGCAGGTCAAGCAGAACTGCAGCAAGGCAGAAGCACGGCAGAAGCAGGCTGGAGCAAGCAGCAGTGGGGCCAGGAATCCAAAAGAATTACAAGCACTGAGGGAGAGCACAGGGCAGGTAATAAAGGGCAGGGGGCGGAGCTAACTCCGAGAGACCAGGCCGCGATAGGCTCTCCCACTCCTGAGCCTGCCACCCTGGTTGGTGGGAGATGGTGTCAGTCGAGCAGGTCTGGCCTCAGGTGTGGATTGATTAATCCCAGGAGTATAGCTAGATGAAGTACCTGGCAGATCCCTAACAGTACTCCCCCTTTTATGAGGGGCCACCGGACCCTTACTAAGGGGACCCGGTTTAGTGGGGAAGAGGAGGTGGAACCTCCTGATCAATACCCCAGCGTGAACATCACGGGCAGGTACCCAAGTCCTCTCCTCCGGCCCGTATCCTCTCCAATGGACCAGGTACTGGAGGGAGCCCTGGACCATCCTACTGTCCATAATCTTGGCCACCTCGAATTCCACCCCCTCAGGGGTGAGAACGGGAACAGGAGGTATCCTCGAGGGGGACCAGGACGGGGAGCAGCGTTTAAGGAGGGAGGCATGGAAGACGTCATGTATGCGAAAGGATGGGGGGAGCTCCAGACGGAAGGATACAGGGTTGAGGACTTCAATGATCTTATAAGGTCCAATGAATCGGGGAGCAAACTTCCTGGACGGGACCTTAAGGCGCAAGTTCCTGGACGACAACCAGACCAAATCCCCGACGACAAACCGGGGGTTAGCAGAACGTCTACTATCCGCCTGAATCTTTTGTGCGCTCTGGGACGCCTCTAGGTTCTTCTGAACCTGGGCCCAGACAGTGCACAGTTCCCGATGAACCTCCTCTACCTCAGGATTATTGGAACAACCAGGGGAGACGGAGGAGAACCTTGGGTTAAACCCGAAATTACAGAAAAACGGGGAGACCCCTGACGAGTTACTGACCCGGTTATTCAGGGAAAATTCAGCAAGGGGAAGGAATGAGACCCAATCGAATTGACAGTCAGAGATGAAACACCTTAAATATTGTTCCAGGGATTGGTTGGTCCTTTCCGTTTGGCCATTAGTTTCGGGATGGAAGGCGGAGGAGAAGGACAGATCAATCTCCAACTTTTTACAAAAAGCTCTCCAAAATAAGGAAACAAATTGTACCCCTCTGTCAGAAACGATATTGACTGGGGCCCCATGGAGACGCAGGATGTGTTTCACAAACAAAGAAGCTAACGTCTTGGCGTTAGGTAGCTTCTTAAGGGGCACAAAGTGGCACATCTTGCTGAAGCGGTCGACTACCACCCACACCACCGACTTGCCCTGAGATGGAGGCAAATCGGTGATAAAATCCATGGAGATATGGGTCCAAGGTCTCTGGGGAATGGGCAAGGAACGTAGTAGGCCCGCAGGTCGGGACCTAGGGGTTTTGGACCTAGCGCAAACCTCACAAGCGGCGACGTAAGCCCTAACATCTTTAGGCAACCCAGGCCACCAATAGTTTCTGGTAATGAGGTGTTTGGTGCCCAAGATGCCAGGATGACCAGATAGAGCGGAGTCATGGTTTTCCCTGAGTACCCTCAGCCGGTATTGCAGGGGAACAAACAGTTTGTCCCCAGGGACGTTCCCGGGAGCTGCACCCTGATCAGCCGCGATATCAGAAGCTAAATCAGAATCCGTGGCAGAGACAATTATACCAGGGGGTAAAATACAAGCGGGATCCTTTTCGGAAGGAGGATTGGCCATGAAACTACGTGACAGAGCGTCAGCCTTAATATTCTTGGACCCAGCCCTATAGGTAACCAAGAAATTAAATCTGGTAAAGAATAGTGCCCACCGAGCTTGTCTAGGATTAAGCCTCCGGGCCGATTCTAGGAAAACCAGATTCTTGTGATCCGTAAGGACCGTTACCTGGTGTCTGGCCCCCTCCAGGAAGTGCCGCCACTCCTCAAAAGCCCATTTAATGGCTAGAAGTTCGCGGTTCCCAATATCATAGTTACTCTCCGTGGGCGAAAACTTCCTAGAGAAGTAAGCACAGGGGCGGAGATGGGTGAGGGAGCTGGTACCCTGGGACAAGACGGCCCCCACTCCCACCTCGGAAGCGTCAACCTCCACAATAAATGGCTCCTCTTGGTTGGGCTGAATCAGCACGGGGGCCGAGATAAAGCACTTCTTGAGAGTCTCAAAGGCCTGGACGGCCTCAGGGGGCCAATGGAGGACATCGGCACCCTTGCGGGTAAGGTCCGTAAGAGGCTTAGCGACGACCGAGAAGTTGGCAATAAATCTCCTGTAATAGTTGGCGAACCCTAAAAAACACTGTAACGCCTTAAGGGAGGCAGGTTGGACCCATTCCGCCACAGCTTGAACCTTGGCAGGGTCCATGCGGAATTCATGAGGAGTGAGGATTTGCCCTAAAAATGGTATCTCCTGTACCCCAAAGACACATTTTTCAGTCTTAGCAAACAGATTATTCTCCCGAAGGACCTGGAGCACCTTCCTGACATGCTCCACGTGGGAGGACCAGTCCTTGGAAAACACCAGTATGTCATCAAGGTACACAACAAGAAAATTACCCAGGTACTCTCTCAGGATTTCATTAATAAAATTCTGGAAGACAGCAGGGGCATTACACAACCCAAAGGGCATGACCAGGTATTCGAAATGACCCTCGGGTGTGTTGAACGCAGTTTTCCACTCATCCCCCTCTTTGATGCGGATAAGGTTATATGCCCCCCGTAGATCGAACTTAGAAAACCATTGGGCTCCCTGAACCTGATTAAAAAGATCCGGAATCAAAGGAAGTGGGTACTGGTTCCTTACGGTGACCTTATTCAGGTTACGATAATCAATGCACGGCCTAAGACCACCATCCTTCTTCCCCACGAAGAAGAAGCCAGCACCTACAGGAGAAGTCGAGGGGCGAATGAAACCCTTGGCCAGGCATTCTTGGATATACACCCTCATCGCTTCACGTTCAGGACATGAAAGATTAAATATCCTACCCTTAGGAAGCTTGGCACCAGGCACCAAATCGATAGCGCAATCGTAATCTCTATGGGGGGGCAACACCTCGGAGGCCTCCTTAGAAAACACATCGGCGAAGTCCTGAACAAACTCAGGAAGCGTGTTTACCTCCTCCCGGGGAGAAATAGAGTTAACAGAAAGACATGACATAAGACATTCATTACCCCATTTGGTGAGATCCCCAGTATTCCAATCAAATGTGGGATTATGCAACTGCAACCAGGGAAGACCTAATACCAGATCAGACGATAATCCCTGCATCACCAGTACAGAGCACTGCTCCAAATGCATGGAGCCAACCAGGAGTTCAAAAACAGGAGTATGCTGAGTAAAATAACCATTAGCAAGGGGGGTTGAGTCGATTCCTACTACAGGGATGGGATAAGGTAAATCAATACAAGGCATCTTTAGAGACATAGCAAAATCCACAGACATGATATTAGCAGATGAGCCAGAATCCACGAAAGCACTGCCCGTGGCAGACCGGCCAGCAAACGAGACCTGAAAGGGAAGCAAAATTTTATTGCGTTTCACATTAACGGGAAATACCTGTGCGCCCAAGTGACCTCCCCGATGATCACTTAGGCGCGGAAGTTTTCCGGCTTCTTATTCTTGCGCCTGGGACAGGTGTTCAGTAGATGCTTGTCGTCCCCACAGTAGAAGCAGAGACCATTCATTCTGTGAAACTCTCTACGTTGTCGAGGGGACATGGAGGCCCCGAGTTGCATAGGTACCTCCGAGTCCTCCGTGGAGGGGCGAGGAGACGGGACCTCGGGGGGAATCGCAGAAAAGTCAGAGGGGAGCACACTGAAGCGTTCTAGCTGACGTTCCCTGAGACGTCGGTCAAGTCGTACTGCTAGGGCCATAAGCTGGTCAAGGGAGTCAGGCGAGGGGTAGCTAACCAGCAGATCCTTCAGGGCGTCAGATAATCCTAACCTAAACTGGCACCTTAGGGCCGGATCGTTCCACTGAGAAGCTACGCACCACTTCCTAAAATCAGAACAGTATTCCTCAACCGGTCTCCTACCCTGACGTAAGGTCACCAGCTGACTCTCGGCTAAAGCAGTCCTGTCAGTCTCGTCGTAAATGAGTCCGAGGGCAGAGAAAAAACGATCAACAGAGGAAAGTTCAGGGGCGTCAGGAGCCAAGGAGAAGGCCCACTCTTGGGGCCCTTCCTGGAGTCGGGATATGATGATACCCACCCGCTGGTTCTCGGAACCTGAGGAGTGGGGCTTTAGGCGGAAATACAGTCTGCAACTCTCCCGGAAGGAGAGAAACGTCTTACGGTCCCCTGAAAACCGGTCAGGTAACTTGAGGTCGGGTTCTAGAGGTGAGGTAAGGGGTACTACTAAAGCAGCGTCACCCTGATTGACCCTTTGGGCCAGGGCCTGGACCTGTAGGGAGAGGCCCTGCATCTGCTGGGTCAGGGTCTCAAGGGGGTCCATGATAGCGTCAGCGTAGGAGAAATGGTAGACTAGGTAAGGGCTTGTAATTATGTAATGGCAGGAAGGAGGTGAAGGGAAAGTGAGCCCTAATCTACCCACCGCCCTGTCCCTGCCTACTTGCAACGACCCGCCCTAGGCGACGAGGTACAACTGGGCGGCGGTCCCTACGCTGGCTAAGTGCACAGGAAGACAAACAGGGAACACGCAAGGGAAGGGGCAGTAGCCACGGAACGCCACGAGGAAACGGGGCGGCGAACGAACAGTCAGGACCAGGACGAAGTGAGTACACCCGAGCAGGCACGGAGACAGAAGCAAGCCAGGGCAAGCAAGCAGGTCAAGCAGAACTGCAGCAAGGCAGAAGCACGGCAGAAGCAGGCTGGAGCAAGCAGCAGTGGGGCCAGGAATCCAAAAGAATTACAAGCACTGAGGGAGAGCACAGGGCAGGTAATAAAGGGCAGGGGGCGGAGCTAACTCCGAGAGACCAGGCCGCGATAGGCTCTCCCACTCCTGAGCCTGCCACCCTGGTTGGTGGGAGATGGTGTCAGTCGAGCAGGTCTGGCCTCAGGTGTGGATTGATTAATCCCAGGAGTATAGCTAGATGAAGTACCTGGCAGATCCCTAACAGCTTGCTTTTATGATTGGAGGACACAATGTGATTAGGTTGGGGTATGATCGAATAATACTATACAATAATATAATAGATCCCTGGATTTTTACCAGTATCATAGAACAATGTAATATAATAGAATATATCTAGACAGTAGATTATATGTTTAGATAGAATGGGTTGATATTAATATTTGTGAATGAATTCGATTTTGTAAAAATCTTGTCCTATACAAGGACAGGGTGGTTCATATATACAAAGAGGACAACGATATTCCGTAAAAACGGGTATCTTGGTTTCTAGTTATTCCGGAGTATTTTGTATCTATTTGTTTTTTGACACATAGTTTTTTGTTTGTTCAATTTGAAATTGGTTTCAATTTTTATATATATATATATATATATATATTTTATATTTTTAATCTATATATATATATATATATATATATATATATATATATATATATATATGTTAGATCTTATTTTTAATTTATTCTAATGCGGACTCCGTGAGGTCATTCAAACCTTTCGGATGTAGGGTTTCTAATTTGTAAATCCAAAAATTCTCTCTTTGCTTTAGTCTGGTGAATCTGTCTGGTAGGTCTAATGGTATCTGTTCAATAGGTGTGACCTTGATATTTGAGAAATTACATTTATGCTTGTACATGCAATGGCGGGACACGCTTTGTTTTAAAAAACCTTTAGTGACATTGAACCTGTGTTTGTTTATACGGTTTCTCAGAGTTTGTGTGATCCGACCTACATACTGGAGATTACAAGTGCATTCAAGCAGGTAAACGATATAAGTGCTCCCGCAATTTAGAAAGTCTTTTATTATGAATTTTTCCCCGGTCGTTGTTGAGAAGTATTCTCTGCATTTATTTGTAATGTTATTGCAGCAAAGACATCTATTTTGGCCACATCGGTAAGAGCCTTTTAAATCTCTCGTTAGGCTCGGGTTAGATGTGTTTAATTTCCGTAGTTTACTAGGGGCTATTATATTTTGGATAGTTTTCGCCCGCCTATATGTGATATTGGGTTTGGCTGGTATTAGTGGTTTTAAAAAGGGATCATTGGTCAATATATGCCAATGTTTTTGGAGACATTCACCTTCAACCCTTAGTTACGAAATTACCTGCCTTCCTCAAGGATTCCACTCAACTCATAAATGATCTTTTTCAATTACAATCAACCTGTGATATATCTAATATTAGTTTTATCACAGCGGACGTATCCTCACTTTACACTAACATCCCCCATACGCAGGGTACACAAGCCATCTTAGACTGCATTCAAGTAAAACACACAAATACCAAGAATAAATCAAGTCAAAAAATGGTTAAAACAAACTTCATTACTGCATTCACAAAAGGGAGCAATACCATCGCTACCATTCTCCAAAAACATTGGCATATATTGACCAATGATCCCTTTTTAAAACCACTAATACCAGCCAAACCCAATATCACATATAGGCGGGCGAAAACTATCCAAAATATAATAGCCCCTAGTAAACTACGGAAATTAAACACATCTAACCCGAGCCTAACGAGAGATTTAAAAGGCTCTTACCGATGTGGCCAAAATAGATGTCTTTGCTGCAATAACATTACAAATAAATGCAGAGAATACTTCTCAACAACGACCGGGGAAAAATTCATAATAAAAGACTTTCTAAATTGCGGGAGCACTTATATCGTTTACCTGCTTGAATGCACTTGTAATCTCCAGTATGTAGGTCGGACCACACAAACTCTGAGAAACCGTATAAACAAACACAGGTTCAATGTCACTAAAGGTTTTTTAAAACAAAGCGTGTCCCGCCATTGCATGTACAAGCATAAATGTAATTTCTCAAATATCAAGGTCACACCTATTGAACAGATACCATTAGACCTACCAGACAGATTCACCAGACTAAAGCAAAGAGAGAATTTTTGGATTTACAAATTAGAAACCCTACATCCGAAAGGTTTGAATGACCTCACGGAGTCCGCATCAGAATAAATTAAAAATAAGATCTAACATATATATATATATATATATATATATATATATATATAGATTAAAAATATAAAATATATATATATATATATATAAAAATTGAAACCAATTTCAAATTGAACAAACAAAAAACTATGTGTCAAAAAACAAATAGATACAAAATACTCCGGAATAACTAGAAACCAAGATACCCGTTTTTACGGAATATCGTTGTCCTCTTTGTATATATGAACCACCCTGTCCTTGTATAGGACAAGATTTTTACAAAATCGAATTCATTCACAAATATTAATATCAACCCATTCTATCTAAACATATAATCTACTGTCTAGATATATTCTATTATATTACATTGTTCTATGATACTGGTAAAAATCCAGGGATCTATTATATTATTGTATAGTATTATTCGATCATACCCCAACCTAATCACATTGTGTCCTCCAATCATAAAAGCAAGCGTTCTTCTGATCACGGCATACAATTGTATCATTTTAGCTAACTATTTACTTATTTATTTATACACAAACTAGATTTACAGTTAAACCAGTATTATCATGCTTTTTTATAATATCTATCTTTAACAAGGGCCCTCATTCAGTTTTCACTATCTTAATATCCCTTCATATCATTCCTAGTACGGGTCATCGTCACTCACCAGTCCTGGCACCTCGCTCCCCTTCCGATTCTTTTGTATCGAGGACCATAGCTTCATGCGTTCCAACTGTGCGGTTCATTACAAGCTTTTGATCCATCTCGGCTTCCGTACTTGTTACGGTCCGTGGTAACCAGGGACGCTTCCGATTCAGCAGCCCCTGGAGTATTACATCGCTACACTATCAAATGACCAAAACTTCTATTTATTTCTAATCCGATGACTGTTGTTTAACCACAACTAGTTGTACAAATAAAAGTCAGCATTTTGGCCCGAAAAGTCCCTCTTATGTGGAACCCTGTTAATGACGTGTCAGTTTGTGTGCTGGCATAAACAATATATGTTTTTAAAAATCTAAAACTCAAAAATTTCTAATAATCCTTTTAAAATTTGCAATTCTTTTGATTGATATCTACCCAATCGTTGTGCAAAAGTGTTTTTTAAATATATCATGTTGATGTTTTCTTTTGTTTTCCTGTTTCTGTTTATATGACCTTTGACCCTTTTGCTTTCTGGCGGTCTTTCTTCCTTGCCTTAGTGTATAAATAAGGCTGGAACCGCACAGTCTGCATTGGCCTGAGGAAGACGCCGGTGCGGCGTCGAAACGCGTAGCCTGATACCAATAAATCCTTCTATTTCTTTACCCACTGGAATGGTTGTGGATTATCTTTAAACCAAGCAGCGCCGTTGGTCCCGTTTTTCTCAACATAATCGCATTATTAACATTGACAGCAAACCTGCTTTGACTGTGACGTGGACCTGGCTGCAGCTTTTCAAGCCGTATTGACACCTAAGGTGTCCACCACCCGAGGTAAGCGGAATCACCGCACTCACCATTCCTCTGATAATTATCAGATTCTCATTTGCGGCGCCGTGTCTCTTTTCTAATCTACATAACTATTCTCACATGTGATGATGTTCCAGATAATGGAAGCATATTAGAAACCTGTATATTATAAAAAAAAACTAAAAAAAACAGAGGATTCACTTTAATAGTAAAAAACTCTCAGATATATACATATTACATTTTCTAGGGAAACTCTAAATGCATGACATGTGCAGATACCACCTTTGGTAAATATTGCTCCAAAACATTTTGATTTTCGATTTTTTTTGGGCTATGCTTGCTAAAAAAAACAAACCTGTAATCAACATGTCTCAGAGCCAAACAACCCCATTAATAATGCTTACGTGATGTTCTGTGCTTGGCACAAAAGTACTGCAGAAAACACATTGTAGTTTGCCCCCAGGAAAAAGTTGTTGTTTTTAAATCAGTTCAAGTTTATTCATCAAACAACAGCAGCATTACAGGTCATCATACATTCTTAAATGCAGGAAAGTTGTTATTACATCTGAGACCCAGCATGTATTGCAAACATAACAAATACAACTGTACCCAACTTCCCCTCCCCACCCCGTCAGCCCGCCATATGTCAAATGCTTTCAGTAGGTTATCACCAGTGACCGGCTATGCCAGTCCATCCCCTCTCCTGTTCCTGTCATAGGGATACCATAGGCATGCTTTTAGAAAATAATAACCTGATAAGATTTCCCCGTTCCATACCCACTTTTTCTAGTCCCCCACTTGTCTCTGTATATTATCTCTGCCCATTTAGAGAAGCTATATTGCCTAATATCAAAGTATCACCTTCCTGGTCTTTGGTGCCTAAATCATTCTGTCTTTCCAGTGTACTCTTAAGTAAACTAGAGAATTGTCAGGAATTCCACTGAGGCCAATCCAGAATGGTCAATCCACCTGTCCCATTGTTTCTCGAATTTCTTAGTAGCCTCCCTCTTTGAGTATATTTTATGCTCCATCAAAACCTTATAGTTTATTGTACCAATGATTTCCTGCATCGAAGGTGGCTCTGCATCTAGCCAATGCCTGGCTATACCCTTCCTTATTCTAGTGTTCCCTCCATACCAAAAAGCTTTTGCAATAGTGAAATTAAATTGCCAGACATCCTTGTGTCTTATTAGTAAGGGATTTGATTATGTGGAGTAGAACAACTTCCAGAAGCTCCTCATTTTACATAAAACCATAAAGAGCATAAGAAGATGATCTTTTTTTGTTTTTTCAAATTCGCTGACAAGGGCTATAGTTAAACGATATGTGCATCTTTGTCAGAAAAAAATATATAATACTAAAACTTACACATGCTCATGAATGTTCGATTTCTTAGGCCCCCTGCACACGGGCAAAGCCGTGTGTACGATTCGTGATTACGTTTACGGATAGGCCGCGGACTGTAACCCGCATTTGCGGGCTGTGCGCACATTAAAATGTATGGGAGCACAGTCCGTAAATGCAAAAAATAGGACGTCCTATTTTTTGCAGGTTATTTCTATGGCCCGGACACTTACCCATAACTATACGGGAAGGTGTCCGAGACCCATAGAAATTAATGGTTCAGTATATTTATTCGCAATTACGGATCCGTAATTGCGGATAAAAATTACGGTCGTGTGTATGAGGCCTTAGTCTACACAGCATTGAACTTGTTAGAGTAGCAATTTGTGCTTTAAACCTACTTTTCTACTGTAGTTGGGGCCAGGAATTTCGAAGCATATTGAAATTATGCAGCTGAATCTTTTAGTGATCTAGTCACTCTGTGGCATATAAGACATCTCCCTGCATGCCTGCCATTTATTTACATGTGCACATTATTTCTGCAGTCGCATACACATAACAGCCCACATGCAAGCTTTAAAGAGGCTCTGTCACCACATTATAAGTGGCCTATCTCCTACATAAGGAGACCGGCGCTATAATGTAGGTGACAGCAGTGCCTTTTATTTAAAAAAAAAATATCTGTTTTCACCACTTTATTAGCAATTTTAGATTTATGCTAATGAGTTGCTTAATGCCCAAGTGGGCGTGTTTTTACTTTAGACCAAGTGGACCAATCAGCGTCATGCACTCCTCTGCATTCATTTAGTCAGCGCATAGGGTTCCTTTTAGATCCTTATGTGCTGTCTTATACTAACACATTAACGATACTGAAGTGTTTAGACAGTGAATAGACATTCCACGGGATGTCTATTCACAATCCCTGCACTTCGTTACTGTGGTACTTACAGCAGAGCAAGCGTAATCTCGCGAGATTACGCGGTAAATGACAGGTTACAACGAGATTACGCTTGCTCTGCTGCAACTACCACAGATACAGTAACGAATTGCAGAGATTGTGAATAAACATCCCGTGGAATGTCTATTCACTGTCTAAACACTTCAGTATTGTTAATGTGTTAGTATAAGACAGCACATAGTGATCTAAAAGGATCCCTATGTGCTGCCTAAATGAACGGAGAGGAGTGCATGATGCTGATTGGTCAGCGTAGTACAACGCCCACTTGGTCTAAATTAAAAACAAGCCCACTTGGGCAGTAAGCAACTCATTAGCATAAATCTAAAATCGCTAATAAAGTGGTGAAAACAGATCGTTTTTTAAAATAAAAAGCACTGCTGTCATCTACATTATTGCGCCGATCAGATTATGTAGGAGATAGTGCACTTATAATGTGGTGACAGAGCCTCTTTAAGCTAGCAATTCATACTACTCCTCTTGGGGCTACAATCAATTTCAGGTAATTGAAGGTACCGTATGGATGATAAAAACTACAGCTATGGTATGATGTGCATTTTGAAATGAAAAAAAAAACCCCCGACAAATAAACATGGGGGACTCATTAATACGCACAATATGCCAGTATAGTGCTCCGCAAAGTATGACTGATGAATTTGGGGCAGGCTAAAACCAATGTCTGATGTCCACACATTTGTATGTGTTAGAAAAACTGGTGCAGGGGCTTTATAAATACAACGTTCGGTCTGAACACAATATTTTTAAATGTATTTATGCCAGTAAACCGAACTGTTCACATTCTCCTGCTCTATCACATTCTGCATTTTCAACTTGACTGGTTCACTTCAAGATTTTTCTTTAAGTGTTTTTTTAAATGATTTAGTTGATGTTGTCATTGTTGGTAGGTATCGTGAAATTTTTTTGGTCTAGTTTCTGATACCCAATAAAAATTAGATATTTTTTCTTTTGTTATTATCTAAATATTTCCAGCACTTCACATATAGAATTTCCCTGTAGCAATCACAATGCATTGTTTTATTCTTTGTCCTGGCCACAATACACATAACATGGCCATGATAGAGAGTTAACATGTTACTCAAATGGCTAGTTTTAACTTTTCTCAAGTTATGGTTTTCTGTCTAGGAAGTTCATTGACTTATTTTCTTCATTAGGTCTTGCTGAGTCAGGTTGTAAGCATCTAATTACTTTCCTGAGCCTCTGGTTATAAATAGCAGCCACTAACAATCATCATTTCCAGCCCTGATACTTTTTCATGAAGTTAAAGATTTTATACTGTATATACCTCAAATAGCCAGACTATTTATCACAAACAATTATAGCACATTTAATAAGTCCTGGGACCCTTATAATAAATATTAAGTCATTTATCTGGGAATACTTTCAATTTACAGAGGATCTGTCACCAGTTTATTAATGCCCTATCTCCTAACATATCTAATAGGCACTTTGATGGTGATAAATACAGTGTGTTGTTTTTTTCAAAAACGTTTATTATTTGTAAAGTTATGAGCATTTTTCTAAATATGCTAATGTGGCTATACTTGCCAAACAGGAGGTGACTCTTTCTTTTCTGTTTCTTTAATATTTTCTGTATGACGCTGTCCAATCAGCGTACAGCTTTTCCCCTTTTCCTGCCCAGCAACACAGCGTGATCATATAGAATACAGCTTCCATTCCCGACTGTGTATTCAACTGGTGATACCTCTGGTAGTTTCACAGCTAGAACTGCTAGATCCTGGTGTCATATGAAAGATTAGAATCTCCTCTTTCATATGCCATCAGAGCTGTTGTAGGTGGTCCACAGCTGGAGATATGGCTATTTTCAGTGATCCCCCTTCCCTCCAGGCTCAGTCTCTCACACTGTGTGTGAAGCCGTTTCATGTTGATTGGAGAGCGTCAGAGGCTGTGAGATAGTTCCACCGCAGGAGAATCGCTGCTGTTACCTCCCTGTGGCCTAATAAAGGCTCATTTGCATATTTAGAAAAATGCTCATAACTTCTAAAATAATAAACTTTTTGGGACACAATATTCACTAGCATTTACATGTGTGACAGCGCCTATTAGATTAGCTAGGATATTGGGCATTACTAAGCTAGTGACTTCTTTAAGTAAATGGTCTTAACTGGACCTCAAATGCTTATTATATACAGTAGTAATATATATTTGGCCATATTCAGGTCAGTGGACTGAACTATATACTTAAATACATATCCAAATACTTCTATTTACATACCACTGATAAGGCACCACAATCACAGAAATCTTCTAAGTAAGAAGAACACTAAGGCTACATTCACACGAGCGTATCAGATTCACGCGTGTGAAAAACACGTGTGAATCTGGTCCATTATGCATCAGTGTGCTTTGCGAGTGGCATGCGTTATTCATGCACTCGCAAAGCACATCTTTTTTTTTAAATTGATGCGTAAATCACGCATCGCACACGGATGCTGTGTGTGATTTTCACGCACCCATTGACTTTAATGGGCGATAGGTGCGTGAAAAATGCACCAATATAGGACATGCAGTGAGTTTTACGCAACGGACACTCACTGTGTGAAATCTCCTGCATGTGTGAACGGCGTGATTTAGTTGCGCAGCACACGGACGTTATTCACGTTCGTCTGATTGAGCCCTAAAAGGGGGTTTCCAGCCAATAAAATAAAAAATGTATGGCGTATCCTCAGGATAGGCCATCAATAGCTGATGGCAGTGGTGTAACTACCGCTGTAGCAGCCATAGTGGCTGTTACAGGACCCGCGGCATAAGAGGGTCCGTGCTGCGCACCGTCACGACCCCCCATGCCCGGTGGCGCCACTATAGCTGCTACAGCGGTAGCGATGCCACAATCAATAGTATCTGCATCCTTAGGGCGCAGATACTATTGAACGCTATGGCAGAGCCAGGAGGTATCAGCAGGGTCAGCATTAGGGGGGGGGCACAGGTCCTCTCGTGTCCAGAGGCGTTGCAGCACCGGAGAGAGCCCCGGTGCTAGCGACAGCGACATTCACTTGTATCTGTGTCCTCAGGATGCAGATACAAATGAACACTATAGGCTGCAGGCCACGTTAGGCCTACATCCTATAAGGTGCTGGGAAGACACTTTGTGCAGGCTGGCATGATGATGTCACTGCATCACGCTGGTCTGCGCAAGCATCCCTCCCAGAGGCTGTGCAGCACTCCGTCCGTCACGGGAACTAGGCAAGGTAAGTACAATTTTTTTTGATGGGGGCTGTTTGGCAATATACAGGGGGGGGGTTGCTGTGTAGCACTATATACAAGGGGAGGCTGTGTAGCACTATACACAAGGGGGGAGATGTGTGGCACTATATACAAGGGGGACTGTGTGGCACTATATACAAGGGGGGCTGTGTGGCACTTTACTAAGTGGGGCTGCATGGCACTATTTACAAGGGGAGGAGGGATGTGTGGCGCTATCTACAGGGGCTGTGTGTGACGCTATCTACATGAGGCTGTGTGTGGTACAATCTACAGGGGGATGTGGGGCACTATATACAATGAGGGGCTGTGTGGCACTATCTACAAGGGAGATGTGCCATGTGGCCCAATAAACGAGGGAGGGGGCTGTGTGGCACTATACACAAGGGGGAGCTGTGTGGCACTATATACAAGGGGGCTGTTACGCACTATACTAAGGGGGGCTGTGTGGCACTATATAAAAAAGGGAAAAGTGTGGGGCACTATCTACAATGGAAGGGGGCCGTGTGGCACTATATACAAGGGAGGGGGGCTGTGTGGCACCATATACAAGGGGGGCTGTGTGGCACTATTTACAAAGAGGGCTGTTTGGCACTATATACAAGGGGGACTGTGTGGCACTATATACAAGAGGGGGCAGTGTGGCATTATCTACTAAAGGGGTGCTGTCTGGCACTATCTACTAAGGGGGGCTGTGTGTGGCGCTATCTACAGGGGGCTGTGTGTGGCGCTATCTATAAGGGGCTATGTGTGGCACAATCTACAGGGGGTTGTGGGGCTCTATGTACAAACGGGGCTATGTGGCACTATACACAAGGGTGCTCTAGCAGCTCATCGCGCCCCCCGCAATGCAATCGCGGGGTGGCGATGGCAGCCTGGAGGCCTAATAAAGGCCCCCAGGCCTGCCATCTTTGTGCTCCTGCTAAGCCCTGCCTTTGGCAGCGCTTAATAGAAGCCTGTCAGAAAGAAAATATACTGCAATATCTTAGTATTGTCGTATATAGTGCAAGCGATCCAACGATCGCTGGTTGAAGTTCCCTAGTGGGACTAATAAAAAAAGTTAAATTTAGTAAAATAAAGTTTTTTTTTATGTAAAAAAATAAAAAAAATATTAGAAGTTCAAGAAACCCCCCTTTTCACATTTCCCCCCTCGAGCATTGTAAAAAATAAAAATAAACATAATTGGTATCACCACATCCGTAAAAGTCTGAACTATTACAATATACCATTATTTAACCCGCATGATGTACGCCGTAAAAAAAAAAATGTAAACTCCAGAGTCGCTATTTTTTAGTCACTTCATCTCCCACAAAAAATGTAATAAAAAGTGATCAAAACCTTGCATGTACTCCAAAATGGCTGTATTAAAACGTACAGCTTATCCCACAAAAAATAAGCCCTCATACCGCTTAATCGACAAAAAAATTAAAAGGTTATGGCTCTCAGAATTTGGCGACAAAAAATTAATTATTTTTTTACACTTTTTTCCTTGTAAAAGTAGTAAAATATAGAAATAACTATATATATATATATTTGGTATCTCCGTAATCGTATTTACCCGCAGAATAAAGTTAACATGTTGTTTTAATTGCACAGTTAACACGAAGCGCAAAAAACAATGGAGGAATCGCGTTTTTTTGGTTTTCTACTCTAAATAATTTTTTTCCCGTTTCCCAGTACATCATATGTCACAATAAATGGTGCTACAGAAAACTACAACTCGTCTTGCAAATATCAAACCCTCATAGGACTATATCGACAGAAAAATGAAAATATTATGGCTTTTGGAAGGTGTAAAGGAAAAAATGAAAATTTAAATCTGAAAGTTGTTTACGACGGGAAGGGGTTTAAGAAAGTACGTGTGGTGAAGATGTTGTTGGATGATATGATGAGGTCTAAAAACAATCTATTTCTTTCCTGTTTATCTTGCTGGTAAAGGAAAGACCACATGAATTGTTATTTAGGGAGTTGCAAAACTTGTATGCATCTACTATGGTACCTTTCCATAGGAGAAAAATAGGATATATTGTTTGGCCCAAATGTAATTCCAGATATGGGATTCTTCAAATACCCCCATAAACAGATTAGCGTAACTGGGAGCCACTCTTGTCCCCATAGCAGTCCCCCTAGTTTGGTGGTATATAGACTCTTTGAAACTGAAGACAGAATAAATTCCATACTTTCTAGAATGAAATTAGACTGTTGTATTGTAATTTCGTGATCTTTTTCTAGAAAGTCCCTCAGACTAAATAGGCCTAAGTCATGCTTGATGTTAGTGTATAGTGCACTCACATCCAAAGTGAAGAAGATCATTGACGGATCATATTGAACTTGATTTAATTCTTTGATTAATTGGGTCGAATCCTTGAGAAAACTAGGCCATTTAGTTACATATTTTTGCAGGTATAAATCTAGGTAGTGGGACAAACAGCTAGTTGGGGAGTATATCCCTGATATTATTGGTCTTTTGGGGGGGGGGGTCTGTAAGGGTTTTATGGATTTTGGGTAAATGATGAAAGAAAGGGGTTTGAACATTGGGGGGAATTAAATTGTTTCTTTCATTCTTATTTAAAATCCTTTCGAAGTACGATGAATTCACAATGTGTTTCACCTTTTCAACTATTTTGGTAGTTGGATCTTCAGATAGAAGTGTATAATACTCAGGGTCAGATAAAATTCGTAAAGCTTCCTTTTCATAATCCTTAAAATTTTGGATCACCGTGCCCCCTCCCTTATCGGCTGCCCGAATGACAATGCTATTATTTTTTCTCATATTTTTTTATTGCTGTACGTTCCTGTTTAGTGAGATTATCTATATGGGGTAATTTATAGCTCTCTAGTTGGTCTAAATCGCTAGCTACTAGGTTATGAAAGGTATGTATGAAATGGCCCTGGTTTTCCATAGGGTAAAATCTGGAAGGGGGTTTTAAACCTGTATGTTTGAAAGGATCATTTTCCATAGGTTCTGGAGTTGTGATATCAGCAATTTTTACGTCTTTGGGTTTCTTGGTAGAAATTAAATTAAAATGTCTCTTGAGAGTGAGCTTTCTGGTAAACTTAAGTAGGTCTAAGAATAAATCAAAACCATTGGCAGTGGAATTTGGGCAAAAAGAAAGACCTTTTTGTAATAGGGAATACTCCTCAGGTTTGATCTTATATTTGGACAGATTAAAAATTGGGGTATTTTCAGTAATTGGGCTGGTTATTGTTTATTTCTTTTTGCCTCCTTTATTGATTGATATTTTTGAAGTTTGAGATCTAATGCAGAGGGGGTTGATAGTGGTGGAAACAACTTGGGAAAGTAGGTTCTCTCTAAAAAATTATTGATATGGGTAGTGGAGTTGGCTGCTTCCTCTGAAACATTGATTAGGTTGAAAGATGTTTGAGATGTTAAAGAGGCTCTGTCACCACATTATAAGTGCCCTATCTCTTACATAATGAGATTGGCGCTAATATGTAGATTACAGCAGTGTTTTTTATTTAGAAAAACTATCTATTTTCACTAAGTTATGAGCGATTTTAGCTTTATGCTAATGACTTTCTTAATGCCCAACTGGGCGTATTTTTACTACGTCATACAGCGTCATACACTTCTCTCCATTCATGTAAAAAGCACATAGTGATCCTGCATTGTTCACTATGTGCAGTCACATACACCCACATTAACGTTACTGAAGTGTTTTGACAGTGAATAGACATCACCTCCAGCCAGGATGGGATGTCTATTCATAATCCCGACACTTCGGTAACGTTTATGCGGGATTTAGAGCACAGCAAGCGTAATCTCACGAGTTCACACTGTAAATGACAGCTTACAGCGAGATCACGCTTGCTGTGTTGTAAGTCCCCCATCAAACATTACCGAAGTGTTGGGATTGTGAATAGACATCGCGTTCTGGCTGGAGGTGATGTCTATTCACTGTCAAGACACTTCAGTAACGTTAATGTGGGTGTATGTGACCGCACATAGTGAACAACGCAGGATCACTTTGTGCAGAGTAAATGTATAGAGAGAAGTGTATGACGCTGATAGGTCACTGATTGGTCAGTGTCATACACTTCTCTCCACAACGCCCACTTGGTCAAAAGTAAAAACACGCCCAGTTGGGCATTAAGAAAGTCATTAGCATAAAGCTAAAATCGCTCATAACTTGGTGAATATAAATCGTTTTTCTAAATAAAAAACACTGCTGTTACCTACATTACAGCGCCGATCACATTATGTAAGAGATAGGGCACTTATAATGTGGTGACAGTGCCTGACTGGCCAGCACTTGAGTTATCAATTATAATAGGAGTAGTTGGAGAAGGAGAAAGATTTGATTGAATGTCCACAAATGTTTTATTGTTGGAGTAAGTGTTTGTAACTGAACCTTCATGTGTAGTGAAAATTGAAAGATCAATTGATTCACTTTGTATGGGCTCGATATTTTGAGTAGCCGTATTGCTAATATTCTCTGGGAATATGGCACAATCTACAGGGGGGGCTGTATGGCACAATCTACAGGGGGTACTATCTGCAAGGGGGGCTGTGTGTGGCACCGAGGGGAGGGGAGGGGGGACCCAGTCAAAAGTTTGCTATGGGGCCCAGTCTGTCCTAGTTATGCACCTGGCTGATTGGTCGAGGTCCGACTCCCGGGACCCCCGCCAATCAGCTGTTTTGAAGGGGCCGTAGTGCTCGTACGACATCCTCTTCATTTCTTCTTGCTCACTATGAAGCTTCGACACACATTTAGCAGCGATTCACAGGTATTGCAGCCTTTTCTCCCATTTACTTTAATGGGACAAAAGGTTGCAAGACCTGTGAATCGCCGCTAAATGCGTGTCGAAGATTCACAGTGAACAGGAATAAATGAAGGACAAGCAGCGCTGCCTTTCTGTTAGGGCTGATTCAGACGAACGTTGCGTTTTTGCGCGCGCAAAAAACGCGGCGTTTTGCGCGCGCAAAAACCACTTGACAGCTCCGTGTGTCATCCGTGTATGATGCGCGGCTGCGTGATTTTCGTGCAGCCGCCATCATAGAGATGAGTCTAGTCGATGTCAGTCACTGTCCAGGGTGCTGAAAGAGTTAACTGATCGGCAGTTAACTCTTTCAGCACCCTCGACAGTGAATGCCGATCACAATATCGAGAAACCTGTTAAAAAAAAAGAAAAAGTTCGTACTTACCGAGATCTTCCCTCCCGGCCGTTGCCTTGGTGATGCGTCCTTGGTGACGCGCCTCTCTTGACATCGGGCCCCACCTCCCTGGATGACGCCGCAGTCCATGTGACCGCTGCAGCCTGTGCTTGGCCTGTGATTGGCTGGAGCTGTCACTTGGACTGAATTGTCATCCCGGGAGGTCAGACTGGAGGAAGAAGCCGGGAGTTATCGGTAAGTCAGAACTTCTTTTTTTTTTTACACGTTCATGTATATTGGGATCGGAAGTCACTGTCCAGGGTGCTGAAACAGTTTAACTCTTTCAGCACCCTGGACAGTGACTATCTCCTGACGTCGCGTACCGGAATTTTTTTTGCCGGGTTCGGCCAAAACTAGTTCGGCCGAACCCGGTGAAGTTCGGTTCGGTTGTCCGGGTTCGCTCATCTCAAAGACACTCCGTTTGGATGTTTGTAAACAGAAAAGCACGTGGTGCTTTTCTGTTTACATTCATCCTTTTGACAGCTGGTGCGCGAAACAGGCAGTTCGCACGGAAGTGCTTCCGTGCGACCTGCGTGGTTTTCACGCACCCATTGACTTCAATGGGTTCGTGATGCGCAAAATACGCAGAGATATTGAACATGTCGCGCTTTTTGCGCAGCGGACAAACGCTGTGCAAAAAGCACGGACTGTCTGTACTGCCCCATAGACTTGTATTGGTCTGTGCGTGGCGCGTGAAAACCACGCGGCCCGCACGGACCCAATACACGTTCGTGTGAATCCCCCCTTAGAGTGACTGTCAGCATCACAATGACAGTTAGAATACATTACACTGCGTAGGTAGTGTAATGTATTCTAGCAGCGATCAGTGCTGCAGGTCTTCAAGTCCCCTAGTGGGACAAAAAAAGAGTTAATAAAAATGTTTTATAAAAGTGTAAAAATAATAGTTATAAGTTAAAATAACAAAAAACGCTTTTTTTCCTATAATAAGTCTTTTATTATTGGAAAAAAAATGTAAATGTTAAAAGGGTACACATATTTGGTATAGTTATAAAACTATAATGTTATTTTTTCCACACGGTGAACAGCGCAAAAATATGTAATAAAGAAACTATGCCAGAATCGCTATTTTTGGTCACCACCTCTCCCACAATATACAAAAAAAGTGATCAAAAAGTCGATTGTACCCCAAAATAGTACCAATAAAAACTACAACCCGTCCTGCAAAAAACAAGCCTAAAAAATAAAAAAGTTATGGCTCTCAGAATATGGTGACACAAAAAAAAATATATATATTTTTTTTAAAAAAAAGGGATTTTATTGTGCAAAAGCTGCAAAACATAAAAAAAACTATATACAGTACATTTGGTATCACCATAATCGTATCAACTCAAAGAACAAAGAATAAAGTAAAGTGTCAATTATAGCGCACAGTGCAAAAAAAAAAATCAATGTCAGAATTGTTTTTGGTCACCTTGCTTGCCAATTGTTGAATAAAAAGTGATCAAAAAATCACATGTACCCCAAAATTGTACAAATGACAACTACAGATTGTCCTGCAAAAATTAAGCCCTAACACACCTCTGGTGGCGAAAAAATAAAAAAGTTCTGGCTCTCAGAATATAGCGACACAAAATATGCAGAGTATTTCCAAAGTGGATAAGATTGGGCGCCATTTATCACCATTTATCAGTGTGACACCGGCCACATATCTACGGATTCTTATTTATTTACTGCTTTATTATACCCTCTTATTATACCCTGATGTATTCTGCCCAGCTTACATATACCCTGATGTACTCTGCACAGATTACATATGCCCCACATTATAAACTGAAATACCAGTAAAACCCCAAACAGAACTACTACCAAGCAAAATCTGCACTCCAAAAGCCAAATGGCTACAAACCCTACAGTGAGCCCAAACAGCAGTTTGCACCCACATATATGGCATCACCAAACCTGGGAGAACTCGCCTGACATTTTATGAGGTATTTGTCTTCAGTGGCACAAACTGGCCACAACATATGGTGCATTAAATTGGCATATCACTGGAAAATTGCAATTTTCACTTTGCACCATCTCATTAACCCCGCTCCATACGCTGCGGTGTCAGCTGTGTATTATGTAAAAATGACAATATAATGCAATAAACTAGTATTGCAGATTATTGTACCAGAGATCTAACGATCACTGTTTCAAGTCCCCTAGGGGCACTATTAAAATGTGTAAAAAAAAAAGTTAAATAAAGTTATTAGTGGTAAAAAATATATATATTTAAAGTTTAAGAAAAACAAACATTTCACCTCTAGGGTAATGTAAAAAATAAAAAAATTGGTATCGCTGCATCCGTAAAAGTCTGAACTATTACAATATACCATTATTTAACACTGGTGAACACTGTAAAAAATAAAGAATTTAAAAAGCCCAAATCACAGTTTTTTGGGTCACCTTAGCTCTAAAAAAATTTAATAAAAAGTGATCAAAAAGTTGTATGTACCATTGATAAAAAAAAAAGGTACCATTAAAAACGACAGCTCTTTCCGCAAAAACATAAGCCCTCACACTACTCAATCGACCAAAAAATAAAAATTGCTTTCAGAATGGTGTGAAACAAAAAAACATTTTTTAACAAATAGTATTTTCTTTGTAAAAGTAGTAAAATTATAAAAAAAATTACATAAGTTTGGTATCAGCATAATCATATTGAGCCACAGAAGTTTAAGTTGTCGTTTTTACCACATGGTAAAGTCTGTAAAAACAAAACCCCAAAACAATGGAGAAATTGCAATATTTTCCAATTTTAGCCCGCATATAATTTTTTTCTCAGTTTCCCAGTACATTATGTGGCACTGTAAATGGTGTCAATAGAAACTCCAACCACTCCCGCAAAAAAAAATTAATTGCGGGGGGCGGGATGAGCTGTTAGGGGGAGTCGCCCCCTCTTTCTAATGATTTAAATGCTGCGGTCGCTATTGACATTAACATTTAACCCGCTCGTTAGTCTGAAGTGTCGGCTGTAACATACAGCCGACACCCGCATCGTATGGAGCGGGTTCACTCCGTGAGCCCGTTACATACCTCCCCTACCCGACTTTGGCATATGGGTACGTCAAATGTCGGGAAGAGGTTAAGGGGTGTAGTTTGCCAAATGTGGTCACTTTTGGTGTGTTTCCAATGTTTCGGTCCCTCAGCGGTTTTGCAAATGCGATATTGCACCGCAAACCATTCCAGCTAAATTTTGAGCTTCAAAAGCCAAATAGTGCTCCTTCCCCTCTAAGCCCTGCCAAAGGTCCAAACAGCATTTTTTTTTTTTTTTACCAAATATGGGGTATTTCCATAATAGGGAGAAATTGCTTTACAAAGTTTGGGGTTCTTTTTCTTCTTTATTCCTTGTAAAAAAATAAATAATTCTAATTTTTTTCAGATAAAAAGTAGATTTTCATTTTCACAGACTAATTCCAATAAATTATTCAAAAAACCTTTAGGGTTAAAATGCTAACTATACCCCTAGAAAAATTCCTTGAGGGGTGAAGTTTCCAAAATGGGGCCTTTTTTAGGGGGTTTCCACTGTTTTGGCACCACAAGACCTCTTCAAACCTGACATGGTGCCTAAAATATATTCTAAAAAAAAAAGAGGCCCCAAAATCCACTAGGTGCTCCTTTGCTTCTGAGGCCGGTGCTTCCGTACATTGCCAAACTAGGGCCACATGTGGAATATTTCTAAAAACTGCAGAATCTGGGCAATAAATATTGAGTTGCGTTTCTCTGGTAAAACCTTCTGTGTTAGAGAAAAAAATTTATTACAAATGAATTTCGGCAAAAAAAACGTACATTTGTAAATTTCACTTCTACATTGCTTTAATTTCTGTGAAACGCCTAAAGGGTTAAGAGACTTTCTTAATGCTTTTTTGAATACTTTGAAAGGTGCCGTTTTTAAAATGGGTGATTTATGGGGACTTTCTAATATATAAGGCCCTCAAAGCCACTTCAGAACTGAACTGGTCCCTAAAAAAATAGCCTTTTGAAATTTTCTTGAAATGTGAGAAATTGCTGCTAAAGTTCTAAGCCTTGTATTGGCCTAGAAAAATAAAAGGATGTTCAAAAAAATGATGCAAACATAAGGTAGACATATGGGAGATGTTAACTGGTAAATATTTTGTGTGGTATTAGTATCTGTTTAACAAACAGTTTAAATTTCTAAATTTAAATGTATCTGAGTGTAAAAAAAAAATTCTTATAGACTCCACTCTAGAAAACTTTCTTAAATCCACTTCTTGAATACTACTGTATATGCCTCCCAGAGTCTGTGGAAAGCAGCGTTTTATATCTGTGGCGCTCAATGGCCTCGGGTGAAAAACGCAACGAAAATCGGCGCGCAGGCAGAGGAAAATCTGCCTCAAAATTCCAAACTGCAAAAAACTCTGTGTAAACCACGCCTAATAGATTTGTACTATGGATTTGAAATTAAATGAATATTGATGTACTATATACTAATTGTATTATTTACATTTTGTCCCTCTTAGATATAAGAGAAGCCCATATTTTGGGAGACTCTTGGTCTTTCAAATAGGTGTAAATTTCCTGTTCGGATAGATTTATTTACAAAGGGTCTTACTGCTTTGGAATTTATGTGATAATTTTTGTATTATACTGACCAAAATGGTCTAAATCACATCACTTTATTGATATTTTCTGAAACTTAAAGAGGCTCTGTCACCAGATTTTGCAACCCCTATCTCCTATTGCAGCAGATTGGCGCTGCAATGCAGATAAGAGTAATGTTTTTGTTTTTTTTAAACGAGCATTTTTGGCCAAGTTATGACCATTTTTATATTTATGTAAATGAGGCTTTCTAAAGTACAACTGGGCGTGTTTAAAGTAAAAGTACAACAAGGGGTTCTATGTGGAGGACTACAGCGCCTTTAAATGGAGTACTATAAAATGTGCTGGTATGCTAATGGCCATAATGGCTCTGAGGAAATCCCAGCTGGGATGAAACGCGTCAGCCAAACCCTTCTGTTTTGTCACGGTGTTGAAAAGACGTCATCACGCTGTGCACCTGCCATATGTTCCGGCTTATTGATCAAACAGTTCTCTGGGATACTGCATGTTGCGAGACAAGATGTAGGGCATAGACAAAATCACCTAAAATTCCCTGACCATGTAACTTTGAAACCAGACCACTGCTCATCTGCTCGCTGATATTGAATTAGAGAGGTCTGTTTGTTCTGCCCTGCAAGCTGGCACTAACGAGTCCAAGGGCAAGTGGAAACCTTACATCTGACTGAGAATAGGGAATAATATACTCATGATGTGATTTACTGGATTGAAGTCCGGATCACCTGGCCATATACTGCTAAACTAGAGCTCCTTAATTAGATGAGTATATCTACTCCTTGAATCCTCTTTATATACATTATGCGCTCTTATTTTTTTGTCTGGAAAATCTGCAGCTAACGGATTCCATTACAAGGACTATTTTTCAATCTTGCTGTATTTTCTATAGTTATACAAACTACTGTGCATATATTGCTTCCTATAGTGATTTATACTAGGATTCTGTTTATTTTCCATTCTGGTAATTGTGGTTCTGCTGTTCCAATGCCTGGCCAGGAAATTTGTGAGATGTTTTAATTTCTAAATTGTTTGTTATACTATAGTGATTTATATCATTCAGGGAAATGGTATTAAGATAGTCTTATACTTTAATACTATGGGTATTACATTTAATATTTTCAGACTCAGTGAGTGTTTTATTTGTCTGGAAATCTTTTTCCTTTTTTGCTCCATATATTTCCTATATTATCTGGATGGCAACGTGTAAAATTATTTACATTGACTGAGCTGGTTTATTTGACAGTTTTGTAGTATTTCTATAATCTTACAAAGTAGCTGTCTGATCTGTCTCACAGAGGAGGGTACCAAGTAGGGGACCCCCTCTTGACATTCATATGCCATAATTGGACATATGGACAGGGTTGTCTTCATGAGACCACCCCATTATAGCAAGAGTTTAATAGGTTATTACATTTGAGGGGAAGGGTTTAATAATCCTTGTGTTTCCATAGCTAATGCACCAGGATTACTGGTAAGCCCCTCAGTGGGGTGTATTAGGTTTCGATAGTTCCTATCAGTTTCTTTATCATGGATACATATTTTCATGTTATCATAGTGACACTACTAAATAGAAACTTAGGCAGATCCAGCAGGTAAAACACTCATTCATCGGCTGATTGTAATGTTTTAACTGCAGAAATTATTATCGTTGTCGGCAGCACATCTCCCTAAGAGTTGTCTTGTTGATCGGCGCTCGTTTACACGGCCCAAGTCAGGCCATGTAAGGGGACCCTTAGTCACAGGTGGTCTCACTTTCAATGCCCCCACAACTGGCTGTTTTAAGTGGGGAAATTGCAATGTAAATGTGGGCAATCATTAGACTCATTACACATTGCTTTATTCGAAATAAGTGGTCCACCACTGCCAAGAACCACATTGGACACAGCTCTTAGTTTTAGCTAATATATGGGGGGGGGGGCTTGGCTTACCAACCCTGAAGCCGATAACTCAATTAAACATCTTGTATTAAAGTAAAATTTGAGTTTCTGAATGTATCATTTAGCTTTTTACTTTACAAAAAAGAAATATTTTATTTTCTTATTATTATTAAAATCCTGAAGTCTATTTGCATCAATAGCTGAATCTATTTCCTAATGAAAATCTGAAAGGTTTTTTGGCAAAAGTTAGACTTTTATTTCCTAGTGTTTTATGTACTGCAACTAAAAGATGATTTATATAAAGTACTTGGGATTGTGCATTGTGCGTGACAGTAAATGGTGTGGCCAAAAAAAGAAAAAACAAAAAGATCTGGAAATAATAATATAGCCATACTTTATTTCTCAAAAGATATGAAAAACCATATATATAGGATTCTAAGGGAATCGTTAAATTTAAAAAAAATATATGAAATTTGGCAGAAAATAAATGGGAAGTTACAAGTGCTTTACTTTTAACGCTGAGCGCACAGGACTTGCATTTGTTGTCAAAAGTCACACCTGCTCCATTTTGTATATGTTATTGCCAATGCACGGGATGTGAAGGCAGTCATCCAAACTTGGCTGCTAGATACATGTAGCCGTTTCTAGCAGGTGTTGTTTTGGAATGCAGGAAGCTGAATAAAAATCCTCTAGTATGAAATTACAGTATCCAAAATGTATTATTCACCCATATAACTCACACTAGTCCAGGAGGAATCTTGGACCGCAATATAATGCAGAATAGTTCAGTATTATGTAATCATTATTTTGGTAACTTTTACTGGATACTGAATTTTAGTGCTAAATACTGTGATTTCATGAATTTGTTCAAAGAATGTAAAGGGTTTGGAGTTATTATATAAATATCTATAAATTATGATTCTGTATGGCCCAGCAGAGGACCAGAATTTACCAGTGGGGGTTGTCCCACCATAACAACTTGTTACCTATCCACAGGACAGGTGATGACTGTTTGATCGCTGGGGACCTATGCGCTGCTGCTCCATTCATTCGCTATAGGACTGATGGAGATAGCCTAGCGATGTACTTGGCTATCTCCATCAGTCCCACAGAGAATGAATTGAGCGGCGACACACATGTGTGACCGCTGCTCTTCTCAAACAGGGGATTTCGGACCCCACGTTCTTGTGGGGGTCCCAGCAGTGTGCTCCCAGTGATCAAACGCTTATCACCTATCCTGCAGCTAGGTGATAAGTTGTTATAGTGAGAGAACCCCTCTAACATGGTCCAGCCACAACAGAGCCTGTGAGGTCCAGCACAGAAAATCCAATACAAAGCTGATAGTGGAGCAGGTCACTTTCTGCTGAGGTTTATTGCTTTTTTTTAAAAATAAATTCACAAATAACCTATACTGTGAGTAGTTAGTGTTGATATAGCCTGCATGTGTAATAAATCAGCAGGGCATTCCTTCACTCAGAGTCGCAGCCAGTGTCGGACTGACCCACCAGAGAACCAGAGGATCCTCCGGTGGGCCCATTCTCGAACACAACAATGGGCCTTAACCCCTTAAGGACACGGCCAATCTTAATTTTTTAATTTTCGTTTTTTCCTCCCCGACTTCCATAAGCCATACATTTTTATGTTTTCGTCGACATAGCCGTATGAGGGCTTGTTTTTGCAGGACAAGTTGTAGTTTTTCATGGCACCATTTATTGTACCGCATAATGTAATGGAAAGCTGAAAAAAATTAAATGGATCTAATGACATGGGCAAAAAACAGTGTTTACGCAATTTTTTTTGTGGGGGGGTTGTTTTTACTGCATCCATCATGCTGTAAAAACTACATGTTCACCTAATTCTACAGGTTAATACGTTTGTGGAGGCACCAAATTTATATATTTTTTCTGTTTTACCACAAAAAAATTGTTTTGTGTCGCCTTATTCTGAGAATCCTTACTTTTTTATTTTGCCGTCAATTTCTTTTTTTAGAATT